>NC_084844.1:1840000-2145000 GCF_033115175.1 Lepus europaeus | reverse complement strand
GCTATGTGGATGGGGCGGAGCTGGGTGGGCAGGGAGGACCTGGGTGAACGGGGGTGGAGCTGTGTGGGCAGGGGGGGACCTAAGTGGGGGGGTGAAGCTGTGTGGGCAGGGGTGCAGCTGTGTGGGCAGGGGAGAACCTGGGTGGGCAGGGGAGGTCCTGGGTAGGCGGAGGTTGAGCTGGGTGGGCAGGATAGGACCTGGGTGGGCAGAGGCAGAGCTGGGTACATGGGGCGGAGCTTGTGGGCAGGGGCAGAGCTGGGTGGACAGTGGCGTAGCTGTTTGGATGGGGTGGAGCTGGGTGGGTGGGGCAGAGCTTTGTTGGGGGCGGAGCTATGTGGGTGGAGGCAGAGCTGTGTGGATGGGGCGGAGCTTGTGGGCAGGGGAGGAGCTGGGTGGGCAGGGGTGGAGCAGCGTGGGCAGGGGAGGACCTGGGTGAGCGGGGGTGGAGCTGGGTGGGCAGGGGCAAAGCTATGTGGGTGGCGGAGGACCTGGGAGGGCAGGAGAGGACCTGGGTGGATGGGGCAGAGCTGGGTGGGCAGGGGCAGAGCAGTGTGGGTGGGGGAGGACCTAGGTGAGCAGAAGTGGAGCTGTGTGGGTGGGGGTGAAGCTGGATGGGCCTGGGCGGAGCTGGGTGGGCAGGGTTGGAGCTGGGTGGGCTGGGGTGGAGCTGTCTGGATGGGGTGGAGCTTGTGTGCAAGAGCAGAGATGTGTGGGCAGGGGCAGACCTTGGTGGGCAGGGGAGGACCTGGGTGAGCAGAGGTGGAGCAGGGGTGGGCACAGTAGGACCTGGTGGGCTGGGGAGGACCTGGTGGGTGGATGGGGGCGGAGCTGGGTGGGCAGGAGCAGAGCAGTGTGGGCAGGTGAGGACCTGGGTGAGTGGGGGTGGAGCTGTGTGGGCGGGGGTGGAGCTGGGTGGGCTGGGGCGGAGCTGTGTGGATGGGGTGGACCTTGGTGGGCAGGGGCAGAGCTGTGTGGGCAGGGGAGGACCTAGGTGTGTTGGGGCAGAGCTGGGTGGGCGGGGGAGGACCTGGGTGGGCAGGGGTGGAGCTGGGTGAGCAGGGGTGGAGCTGGGTGGGCAGGGGCGGAGATGTGTGGGCTGGGACAGACCTTGGTGGGCAGGGGAGGACCTGGTTGGGCAGGGGAGGACCTGGGTGGGCGGGGGAGGTCCTGGGTGGGCAGGGGTGGAGCAGTGTGGGCAGGGGAGGAATTAGGTGGGCCAGGACGGAGCTGGGTGGGTGGGGGAGGACCTGGGTGGGCGGAGGCGGAGCTGGGTGGATGGGGTGCAGCTGTGTGGGTGGGGGCGGAGCTGGGGGGGGAGGACCTGGTGGATGGGGCCAAGCTAGGTGGATGGGGCAGAGTTGGGTGGGCAGGGGAGGAGCTGGGTGGGCAGGGGAGGACCTGGGTGGTTGGGGCAGAGCTGGGTAGATGGGGTGGAGCTGTGTGGGCAGGAGCGGAGCTGTGTGAGCAGGGGTGGAGCTGGGTGGGCAGGGGAGGACCTGGGTGAGCGGGGGCAGACCTGTGTTGATGGGGCAAAGCTGTGTGGGCAGGGGCGGAGCTGTGTGGGCAGGGGCGGATCTGAGTGGGCGGGGGCGGACCTGAGTGGGAAGAAGCAGATCTAGGTGGGCAGGGGCGCAGCTGGGTGGGCGGGGGAGGACCTGAGTGGGCAGGGAGGACCTGGAGGGGCGGGGGTGGACCTGGGGGGCGGGGCAGAGCTGGGTGGGCGAGGGGAGGACCTGAGTGGGTGGGGAGGACCTGAGTGGGCGGGGGCGGACCTAGGTGGAAGGGGTGGAGCTGTGTGGGCAGGGGCAGAGCTGGGTGGGTGGGGGAGGTCCTGGGTGGGCAGGGGTGGAGCAGTGTGGGCAGGGAAGGAATTAGGTGGGCCAGGAGGGAGCTGGGTGGGCGGGGAGGACCTGGGTGTGCTGGGGCGGAGCTGGGTGCGGGAAGGACCTGGGGGGGCTTAGGGACACCGCTGGGTGGTCCTTGTCCCTGCCAGGAGCAGAGGCCCCGTACGACTTCTCAGGCTGAGCAGTCATCCCTTCCCTGCCCCTGTGACAAGCAAGGGGACCGTGGGCAGTGCCCCGAGCAGGGCATCGCCATACTGCTCTGCGAGGGATTGCGAGACCCCACGGCCTCTGTTGCCACGGCCCCGCTGTGCTCAGGCGGCAGGTGATGGTGGACCTGGCTGTGTCCACGGAGACCTTCTCCACGGCTTCTGGAATTAGGGTTCCGTGGCAATTTCACCGGGCGTAGAGCATTCTTGTCCTGGTGCAGCCACGGCAAGTGCGGGCAGGGGGCTGGATGTGACTCGTGGGCCTAAGTGGAGCAGGCTGGAGGTGGGGACGCGGTGTCCCCCACCTTCCCCAGGCTCCTGTAAGCTGAGGAGCCCGTGACCCCTCTCCTGCCGTCCGAGCTGCAAAGCCAGATGGCCGTCGGGCAGCCAAGGCCCTCCCTCCACGAGGCAGCAGACCAGGGAGCCTCGGCCAGGGACCCCGGGCTCTGAGTGCCCAGCCCGGCCGGGGCTTAGGTGTGCGTTGCTGGCGATTCCTTCGAGGGGGAAGAGGTGGGGCCGCTGGAGCTGGAGATCAAGGGGCTGACGAAGCTGCTGGAGGAGCGCGGCGCGCAGGTGGTGCAGGCGCAGGGGACCTGGCTGCGGCTGCAGCAGGAGATGGTGCGGGCGGCGCAGCAGCGCGAGGAGCAGCTGGGCTCGCTGGACGCGCTCCAGAAGGAGATGCACATCCTGGAGCAGAAGAAGCTGCGCGTGGAGAGTGAGTCCCGCCGGGCGGGGGGCGGGGGCGGGGGTAGGTGCACGAAGGGCCCACGTGGAGCAGGTGCAGAGCCAGAGCCGGCTGACCGGCATTGCAGTGAGGTGGGCGGGGCCGCCGGGCAGAGACCCTGCCCAGGGCACAGGCGGGCGATGTCATCCAAGCGCTTAAGAGCACCTGTGCCCTTTCCCTAGCTCCACACCCACACCACCCACGTCACTTCCTGCTGTCTCTGAGCGAAGCCGGGAGACCCTCCCCACGTCCTGCCCACACCTGCCGCCTGTTCCCCACCGGGTCCTTTCAGGGCCCCTGAAGAACTGGCCGTGGGAACTTAGTCCCGGCCGCCCCGCCCACGTCCGCGTGTCTGTCCCCGCCCAGGCAAGATCGAGCAGGAGAAGAGAGAGCAGAAGGAGGTCGAGCGCCACATGAGAGACCTGGACAACGACCTCAAGAAGCTCAACGTGCTGACCGGCAGGAGCCGCAGCAGCGCGGAGCAGCTGCAGCACAGCAACCTGGTGGCCGAGAACGAGTTCGTGCGCGAGCTGAAGGTCAGGCGCCGCCCTGCCGCGCCCCGCCACGGCCACACGTGGCACTCGTCCCCGTGCCCACCCGCCCCCACCCACCCACAGCCCGCCCCACCACGGCCACACGTGCCTACCTGCCCCCACCCACCCACAGCCCACCCCACCATGGCCATGGCCGCACGTGGCACTCGTCCCCGTGCCCGCCCGCCCCCACCCACCCACAGCCCGCCCCACCACGGCCACACGTGCCTACCTGCCCCCACCCACCCACAGCCCGCCCCACCATGGCCACGGCCGCACGTGGCACTCGTCCCCATGCCTGCCCGCCCCCACCCACCCACAGCCCACCCCACCACAGACACAGCCACACGTGGCACTCATCCCTGTGCCTGCCCGCCCCCACCCACCCACAGCCCAGCCCACCACGGCCACAGCCACACGTGGCACTCGTCCCTGTGCCTGCCCGCACCCACCCACCCACAGCCCACCCCACCACGGCCACAGCCGCACGTGGCACTCGTCCCCGTGCCCGCCCGCCCCCCCCACCCACAGCCCAGCCCACCATGGCCACAGCCACACGTGGCACTCGTCCCCATGCCTGCCTGCCCCCACCCACCCACAGCCCAGCCCACCATGGCCACAGCCACATGTGGCACTTGTCCCCGTGCCTGCCCACCCCACCAACAGGCCTCCGAGCGCGAGACCATCCAGTTGCAGGAGAAGCTGAGCCAGCTGGCCGAGGAGAAGGCGGCCGTCCTGAGAGACCTGGTGGAGGCAGAGTGGGTCCTGGGCTGGGGGTGCATGTGTGGGGGTGGGGACTACCTGGGAGTGCCCGCCCCCCGCCCCTGCCACGCCCAGGGGCTTGCCGTGGTGTCATGCCTGCACTGAGCACGTGTGCAGAAGAGGCAGTGCGGGGGCCGCCTGTGCACTTGTCTCCTCCTCTTGTGTTCCTGCCAGGAGTGGGGCTGTGCTGAGCCCCTCGGAAGCAGCGGGTACTTTGGTGTCCGTGGCCCTGGCCGTGTGCCCGTGCTCGGGCGTCCCTGTCCCTGAGACGAGGGTGCTCGGTGTGCACGGCACGCACGCTCCGTGACGGCGAGGGGGCCGCTGAGGGACTCCGTGCCCAAAGCCGTCCGGGACCCTTGCTGGTGGGGGGTGGGTCTCAGTGGCCCGTATCTGGGTGGCCCGTATCTGGGTGGCCCGTGTCTCTGTGGCCCGTGTCTTAGTGGCCTGTGTCTGGGGGCCCATGTCTGGGGGCCCATGTCTGGGTGGCCCGTGTCTGGGTGGCCCGTGTCTCTGTGTCCCGTGTCTGGGTGGCCCATGTCTGGGTGGCCCGTGTCTCTGTGTCCCGTGTCTGGGTGGCCCGTGTCTGGGTGGCCCGTGTCTCGGTGGCCTGTGTCTGGGTGGCCCGTGTCTTGGTGGCCCGTGTCTCGGTGGCCCGTGTCTCTGTGGCCCGTGTCTGGGTGGCCTGTGTCTCGGTGGCCCGTGTCTCGGTGGCCCGTGTCTGGGTGACCCATGTCTCGGTGGCCCGTGTCTGGGTGGCCCGTGTCTGGGTGGCCCGTGTCTTGGTGGCCTGTGCCTGGGTGGCCTGTGTCTGGGTGGCCCGTGTCTCGGTGGCCCGTGTCTCGGTGGCATTCTAATAGCCTTTAGGCTGTGGGTCTGTTCCAGCTCATTCTTTCTCAACTCAACCCCCGGGGATGACACTCAGCATGCCGGCTCCCACAGTTCCACTCACACCTACCCCCAGCCCCTCCCCGCCGGGCCGCAGGCCAGAGGCTCGTCTGGGTCGAGGGCTGAGAGATTTTCCCGATGGGAGTCGGGGTCAACGCGCTCGGCTCTGTGAGCCACGGCCTGGCCGACCTGCAGAGGTCTTTTTTTATCTTTATTTATTGATTATTGATTTGAAAGGTAGAGTTAGAGGAGAGGGAGAGAGAGCGCTTCCCTCCACTGGCTCACGCCCCAGATGGCTGCAGCAGCGGGGCCGGGCCAGGCTGAAGCCAGGAGCCGGGAGCGTCCTCTGGGTCTCCCACACGGGTCAGACGCCCCAGCAGCCAGGGCTCACACGGGTGCGCACGTGGGGTGGGGACGTTGCTGGCGGTGGCCTCTCCTGCCCTGACGCTGCCTCTCCTGGCCCGGAAGACACCAGATCATGCTCTGGGAGAAGAAAATCCAGCTGGCCAGGGAGATGCGCGCCTCGGTGGACTCGGAGACCGGCCAGATGGAGATCTGCGCCATGAAGGCCGAGATCCACCGCATGAAGGTGAGGGCGCGGCCCAGGGCACGGCCCAGGGCTCGGGTCAGGGCCTGTGCAGCCGCGTCCTTGCCGCACAGCGAGGACGGCAGGACCGGGACAGGGCAGCTCCAACTGCTCCCCCAGTCGGAGGGCCGCTGGCCCCGCCCTGCCCCTTCATCCCGCCCCTCTGGCCCGCCCTGCCGCTAAACCCCGCCCCACCGCCAAACGACTGCTGGCCCCACCCTCCGATGGCTCCACCCTGCCACTGCCTGACCGCGCTGACCGCAACCCCTGACCTGGGTGTCCCTTCAGAGGGCGAGGGAAGCCCCGCACCCGAAAGGCCTGGCACATGCAGCCCTGCCCTCTCTGTGGCCACACGTGGCTGGCAGCCAAACCACGGTGCCATCCAACGGAAGGTGCAGCACCTGGGGATCAGCGTGGCAGCCGAGCGAGGCCGGGCAGGGGTCCTCCGGCCGGGCGGGGGTCCTCCGGCCGGGGGGGGGGTCCTCCGGCCGGGCGGGGGTCCTCCGGCCGGCGGGGGGGTCCTCCGGCCGGGCGGGGGTCCTCCGGCCGGGCGGGGGTCCTCCGGCTGGGGGGGGGTCCTCCGGCCGGGCGGGGGTCCTCCGGCTGGGTGGGGGTCCTCCGGCCGGGTGGGGGTCCTCCAGACCCAGCGGCTCCTAAGCAGAGCAGGGGCGCGTGCTGCCCGCAGCCTGGGAGGGGCAGAGGACGCTCGTGGCCTCCAGCCACGCCCCCTTCCCTGCCCTCTTGCTGTCTCCTGGGAGGTCAGAGAGAGCAGCGCCCAGCTGCAGCCGCCATCTCCCCGGGAACCCCGGCGCACATGCATGCACATGCACACACACACGTGTGCACACACACATGCACCCCGAGGTGACACCTGGGCCCAAGCTGACACCTGCACGGGGCGCCACACAGCGCCACCACAGCCACATGTCCTGCTTGCTCCTTGTCCACTCCTGAGAGCGACTCGGGTCAGTGAGTAAACTCTGGACCCTGGACCCTCTCAGAGCTGGCCGCTGGCTTTCCCCAGGACTCCACAGCAGTGACCGACACGCAAGATGTGCCACCCTGGCACAGTCAGCACTGCTCGGTTCCCGTGTGCCCCGGGGGGGGCCTCCGCCTGGCTGTCCCCAGCGTCACCCCGAGGCTGCAGCATAGTCGTCCTGGCTCTGTCCACACAGATACCACACACATGCACCATACACATGCACACAAACCACATGGGACACACATACACACCACACACGTGTACACACCACACACGTACCCATATACCATGCACACAAACCACATGGGACACACATACACGCCACACACGTGTACACACCACACACGTACCCATATACCATGCACACAAACCACACAGCACACACCACACACACATGCACACACCACACACAGGTACACATACATCATGCTCACAAACCACATGAAACACACACATACATACCACATATGCATACAAAACATACAACACATGTGCACACACACTTGCATACACCACACATGTACCCATACACATGCACACAACCCACAACACACCACACACATGCACACACCACACACATGCACACATACCGCACAGGTGCTCACACACATGCACACACACACAGGCCACACCCACACCAGCCAGATCCCCACTCTGAGCTCGCGTCTGCTCCAGGGCTGCCTCGGCCCCCACAGCCCCTGTGCTCTGCGCCCCGGGTCCTAGCCAGTGCGGTGGGCGTGCAGGCAGGAGGGAGGGAAGGCCCCGCCCCGCCCAGCCCTGTGTCCTGCCCCCAGGTCAGGCACGGGCAGCTGCTGAAGCAACAGGAGAAGATGATCCACGCCATGGAGCTTGCCGTGGCCCGCAGGGAGACCATCGACACGCAGGCGGAGGGGCAGGGCAGGAAGGGCGCGAAGGTGCTCACCCGCACCGACTTCCACCACCGGCAGGCCGAGCTGCGCCGGAAGATCAGGGACACGCACAAGGTAGGCGCGGCTCGTGTGCCCCCGGCCTGTGCGGGCCGGTGGAGTGGAGCCGCGGAGGGGACGGTCAGCCAGGAGTGGCCCGAGGGTGGCCTTCCCACGCCTTCCTCTGCTCCTGTCCCGACGCTGCCCCGGGTGCTTACCCCAGCCAGGCCCCCAGCCACCCAGGAGCCACGCCCGCCCTGGCCGGCCGCTCCTCCCAGGGTCTTCCCCTCGGCCAGCCCCTGGACGCCATCTGCCACAGGCCCAGGCACGGCCCCGACTCCTGGCTCTTGGCCCCATGGGGCCTGCGGGGCAGGCATGCGCCCCTCTGCGCATTGGCCGAGGGCCGGGCGTGGGCCCCAGCACCGTCCTGTGCCCCAGGCCTCCGAGGAGTGCGCCGGCACCATCCTGGAACTGGAAGCAGCTCAGAGGCTGGTGAGCGGCTCCCTCCTGGAGAAGCAGGAGAAGCTGTCTGGGATGCAGGCGGACCTGGACACCCTGGAGGCCGACCTGGAGGAGCTCACGGCCCTGAAGAAACAGGTGAGCCGGCCAGGGTCGCTCTGGGGGCGGGACGAGCCCCTCGCAGCCACGCCCCGTGCCCCCTCCCCCCGGCCGGCCACATCGGCCTCTCCAGATCTGGTGAAGCCCAGGCCGCTCCCACTCCCATGGCTCGCCGTGGGCTGGGCACTGCTCCGGGGGCTCCAGGATGGAGTGGAGGAGACAAGCCACCTCCCAGACGGGGCAGGGCTGGGGGATTTGAGATCACATGGACGGAGGCCTTGGGGAAAATGCAGGCGCTCGGGACGTCAGGGTGGGCTGGGAGGGGTCTGGGACGGCCACGCTGAGGGGACAGTGATGAGTCTGGACCTGGAGGTGGCCAGGAGGGAGCCAGCTCAGGCAGGGGCCGGGGGCCAGGGACGAGGGGGTGCGGGAGCAGGGGAAGGGGGACACGGGATTCCAGCTCCTCCTGCTGAGGCGGGGGGTGGGGGCAAGGTGGGGGTGCCGGGCGGGACGGGATGTGGGGTGAGTGGAAGGTGGGGACAGCTGAGGCCGAGACGCGCCCGGCCCTGGGCCTGGGGGACGGGGGGCCCAAGCGTCTCCTTGGAATTGGGGGTGCCACGCCCTCTGCCGTCCCCCTGGGTTCCCTGAGCTGGGTGTGAGGGGGGCGGCGGGCAGTGGCCTGGGCTGACGCGGGCCTCTCGCTCTGCCCAGAACCTGGGTGACATCGTGACCCTGCAGACGCGTCTGAAGCACCTGCAGGCGGTGAGGGATGGCAGGTACGCCTTCCTGTTCCGCTCCAAGCCGGCCCTGCAGGCGGAGCACAAGCGCCTGGACGACCGGCTGGCCCTGCTGGCCACCGTCCTGGCCCACGTGCAGTCCGAGTTCCCACAGTTCCAGGAGGCCCTGCACAGGGTCAGCGAGAAGGTGGCCGGCCAGCTCCAGTCCGTGGGGCGCTCCTAGGAGTGGCCCGGCCCCTCCAGCGGGAACCAGGGCCATGGATAACCCTGGACACCACGCGTGTCCTCCAACAGCAGCGGGGAGGCGCCCACCCCAGGAGACCCCAGCGTGCCCCCTGTGCCCGGGCCCCCTCCTCCCAGGGCGCAGAGCCCGGGCTGACCGGGGACCCCGGGGTGAAGGCCACGACCGCCTCCCGGGTGGGCCGAGCAGGGAGCCGAGGAGGAGGGGGACACCCGGGAGACCCCGCCCAGCGGCTTCTCCACACACGGGAACGGCCCCGAAACAGCCTCGCTTCCGGCTCCCCGCACAGGAATAAAAACACGTGTCTCCCTCTCTGCGGGGGTGGAGCGTCTTTACTGTAACGGGCAGAAACCGCAGGGGGAGCCCGGCTGTGTGTGTGGCGGAGCTTA
The DNA here is from genome assembly GCF_033115175.1 of Lepus europaeus. Classification (NCBI taxonomy): domain Eukaryota; kingdom Metazoa; phylum Chordata; class Mammalia; order Lagomorpha; family Leporidae; genus Lepus; species Lepus europaeus. Next base: position 2,135,648 of record NC_084844.1, on the reverse strand, counting down.
ATCGCCTGCTGCCCGCTGCCCCGTACCCAGAACCCGGTGCCCACTGCCCGGAACCCGGTGCCCACTGCCCAGAACCCGGTGCCCACTGCCCGGAGCCCGGTGCCCACTGCCCGGAGCCCAGTGTCCACTGTCCAGTCCCAGCAGCCCGGTCCCCACTGCCCGGAACCCGGTGCCCACTGCCCGGAGCCCGGTGCCCACTGCCCGGAGCCCGCTGCCCACAACCCGGTGCCCAGTGCCCAGAACCCGGTGCCCGCTGCCCGCTGCCCTCGGCCCCTGACCACTGCCCGGAAGCCAACGCCCGGTCCCCTCTGCCCGGTGCCCCCCGGACGCCGCTCCCTGGCCCTCGGACAGCAGCGCGGTCCCGCGGCCGCTCGTGTTTTACGACACTTCACGCCGCCGCCGCCGCCGCCGCCGCCGGCCGCACGGATAGGCGTCCTGTAGGAGGCCGCGCAGCCAGGCGGCGGGGCTCGGAAGCGCCGGGTCCCCGCCGGCGTCGCCGCTCCCTCCGCCTCTCGGACGCCGCCCCCGGCCCGGCGCCCCCCGCCCAGCTCGGTCGGATCCTGAGCCGCGGAGCCGCCACCGCGGAGCGCCGCCCGCCGCCGCCGCCGCCAGGGGGCGCAGAGCCCGCACCCGCTCCCAGCGCGCCTGCGCGGGCCGCCGTGCCACGTGACCGGCGCCGCCCGCCGTGGGAGCGCTGCTGCGCGTGCGCGGCGGTGAGGGGGCTCGCGCTGGCGAGGGTCGCCGGGGAGGTCGGCGACATCCTGGTCGTTAGAGTTAAGCGACCTGGAGCCGGAGCCGGGCGGGCGTGGCGGAGGGCGCCCGCGGGTGGCGGTGCGGGCGGTGACCCCTGCGACCTCTGCGGCCCCACCGCCCGGCGCCCCGGGTCGTGCAGGGGGCACGGAGGCCGCGGCCCAGAAGCGGTGGGTCCTCCTGTCCGGCCCGGACTAGGCTGCCATGCGGGCTAAAACGATCAGGGTTGCGAGCGGGGAGGCCCCGCCTTCGCCACGCCCCTGTGTGACGTCATCCCCTACCTGGCCGCACCTGGGCGCCCACCAGCCAATCAGGTTAATTAGCCACGCCCCCTTGGAAGTGGGTTTGAAGCCGCACAGGGTGTGGCCCGCCCTGCTCTTCAGCCTGGTCTTGCCAGGAGGGGCCTGCTGAGGCCTGCGGCTCCAGCGCCCTGGCCTCGGGCCACTCACCCTGGCCTCGGACCACCCACCCTAGGCGCCGGCCTGGACGGCCCCCCGCGCTGCCTGGACGCCGCTCGGCGCGGCCGGTGCCCGGTAGGAACCCAGACTCACCTCTCTCTCTGCCTCTGCCTGGCTGCCGGTGAGGAGCGGTGGGTGAGCTCCAGGCGCTGGCTGTGCATGGCTTTGGCCTGCTCTCTGGGTGGTGTGGACGCTCTCTGGGTGGTGTGGACGCTCCCCCTGTTCCCAGACTTCCCCTCTCTCCAACCTGAACTAAACCCTCACTTCCCCGCTACCTCTCGCACTAAATAAAAGCTTAAAACGTGCCGTGCTGCCTGGTTCATCTGTGCGGGTGTTAGAATTCTCTAAATAGTGGGCAGGAGCCCTCGCGGGCTGGTTAATAGCGGGGATTCAGTGATGAGCCCACGGCGAAATCCTGTGGCACCCGGACTGCACTTCTGGGGAACTTTAAAGGGCCACATTTTTGTGCAGATTTTCAGGGGTCGTGCCCCCGACCCTCTGCCCAGCCCCGACCCCGACCCTCTGCCCGGCCTCCGGCCCATGCTCCTCTGCCTGACCCCTCTGCCGGCCCCGGCCCCTGCCCGACCCTCTGTCGGGCCCTGACTCTACCCGGCCCCGGTCCCCGACCCTCTGCCTGACCCCTTTGCCTGACCCCGGCCCCCCACCCTCTGCCCGGCCTCCAGCCCATGCTCCTCTGCCCGACTCCTCTGCCTGACCCCTCTGCTGGCCCCGGCCCCTGACCCCTCTGCCCAGCCCCAGGCCCTGACCCCTCTGCCCGATCCCGGCCCCCGACCCTCTGCCTGACCCCTCTGCCTGACCCTGGCCCCCGACCCTCTGCCCAGCCTCCAGCCCATGCTCCTCTGCCTGACCCCTCTGCCAGCCCCGGACCCTGCCCGACCCTCGGTAAGGCCCTGACTCTGCCCGGCCCATGCTCCTCTGCCAGCCCCTGCCCCCTCTGCCTGACCCTCTGCCCGGCCCTGACCCTCTGCCTGACCCTCTGCCCGGCCCTGACCCTCTGCCCGACCCTCTGTCGGGCCCTGCCCCCTCTGCCGGCCCCGGCCCCGGCTCTGAGCTGCTGGGTTTCGGACGATGGCCGGCGTCTGCCGTCTCTGGAGTGGCCACGGGGCCGAGGCCCCTGCACTGCGGCGGGAAGTGGAGCCCACGGGCCCCAGCGCCCGGCTCTGAACCGGGTGTCTGCTGGTCACCTGCCCCGCTCCGTGGACACAGCCCGCGGTGTGCGGCCGAGTGACTGTGGCCATGGTCAGCATGCACATGTGTGCACATACGTACATACACGTATACACAGCCCCATGGTGTGTAGCCATGTCACTGTAGCCCTGGTCACACACATGTAACACATGTACACATGCATATACACAGCCCCCTGTGTGCCTGAGTCACTGTGGCCCTGGTCTCACACACATGTACACACACGTGTACACAGCCCCCATGTGTACCTGAGTCACGGCTGCCCTGGTCTCACACGTATACATGCAAACGTGTGCACAGCCCTGTGTGTGCCCGAGTCACTGTGGCCATGGTCACACACACACACATGTACACATACACATGTACACAGCCCCTGTGTGTGCCTGAGTCACTGTGGCCATGGTCACACACACGTGTACACATACACGTGTACACAGCCCTGTGTGTGCCTGAGTCACTGCTGCCCTGGTCTCACACACATGTACACAAATGTACACACACATGTACACAGCCCCGTGTGTGCCTGAGTCACTGTGGCCCTGGTCTCACACATGTACACACACACATGTACACAGCCCCGTGTGTGCCGGAGTCACTGTGGCCCTGGTCTCACACATGTACACACACCACACATGTACACAGCCCCGTGTGTGCCGGAGTCACTGTGGCCCTGGTCTCTCAGACACACACGTGTGTTCACAGCCCCTGTACACTGTGCCAGGGTCACTCACACGCACACACATGTACACACACGTGCACACATGTACACGGCCCCGAGTGTGCCTGCGTCACCGCGGGCAGCGTGGCCTGGGAGCAGGAGAGTGCAGAGCGCGGCAGGAGCAGCGTCTGTGTTTCTGCTCCGTGAAGATCCGTTCCCTTGTCTGAAGTTACCGAGGGAGAGGGGGCCTCACCGCTGGCCCCTCCCAGGTGGCCACACCGGCCGGGTCGGAGCCAGGAGCCAGGAGCCTCCTCCAGGTCTCCCACGCGGGCGCAGGGGCCCAGGGACGTGGGCCACCGTCCACTGCCTTCCCGGGCCACAGCAGGGAGCTGGATGGGAAGTGGAGCAGCCGGGACGGGAACCGGCGCCCCGTGGGATGCTGGCGTCACAGCCGGCGGCCCAGAGTCTTCGCTTTCCGGCCAAGCTGGCTGAGCTGGGGGGCGGCCACCGGGCTGCGGGCTCTGTGCTCTCGGTCCCTGGTTTGGGCACTCAGCTCCCAGAAGACTTGAACCCTGGAGAGGGGCGGAGCTGGCCACCAGGAAGTGACCAGGGAGGGTCCGAGAGCCTTGCACAGCATGATTGACACCGCGGGGGCGGAAGCACAGGTGGCGTGGGGTGGGGTGGGGTGGGGGCTTGTGATTGGCGTCTGGGCTGGGGGCTGAGCCTGGAGCCTGCACTGACTCCAGGTGTTGGGGTCAGAACAGGCATAGGACGCCCGGAAGGCTCCTGGGTGGTGTGCAGGAGGCTCTGCCCCGAGAGCTCCCCCTGACCCGTGGCCCTGATGCCTGCACAAGCCCACAGCCATCAGGGTGTAGCCGGCCACACTCCCTCACCTCTGCCTGGCCTGCAACCTGTCCCGGCGACCTGTCCCCAGCGCGCAAATGGGTGGCCCACCGGTGGGCTTCCTAGATGATCCATCTGTGAGACTCCTCGGTGTGGGGTGTCCCACAGCTCCCCATCAGGGCTGCTTCTCTCTCTCCGTCCCCTGGGCCTCCCTTCCCCCTAGGGCTGGTCTGCTGCCCGCCCTGCCCGTGCCAGCCGCGATTACTGTCCAGAAGCCGCCGTGAGCATGCTAGCTCTCCGCTGATTGTGGATCCTTCTCTCCGCAGGACCCCTGGAACCGCCTGCGCTGCCCGGCCATGGACGGGAGGTGGCCACCCTGCTCCCGCCCCCTGCTGGGGGTCTGTGTGCTCATCGCCTTGGCTACGGCGGCCTTCCTGGGCCACAGTCTGCTCCGTGACTTCCCGTTGGTCCCCCAGGAGCTGGGTGGCATCTTCCAAGGCCCAGGGGACACCAGCCGGCCGCTACCCTGGCCTGCGCAGGAGCGCCCTGGCCGTCCTGGGGCCACACCCACACAGTGCGATGTCCCCCCCAACAGCCGCTTCGACTGTGCCCCGGACAGGGCCATCACACAGGAGCAGTGCGAGGCCCGCGGCTGCTGCTATGCGCCCACGCGGCGGCGGCCACAGGGTCCACGTATCGGGCAGCCCTGGTGCTACTTCCCACCCAGCTACCCCAGTTACAGGATGCAGGACCTGAGCCCCTCCGAGACGGGCTACACGGCCACCCTGACGCGCGTCGCCCCCACCTTCTTCCCCAAGGACATCCTGACCCTGCGGCTGGACGTGCTGATGGAGACCGACAGCCGCCTGCACTTCACGGTGGGCAGAGACCCAGGCCCGTGTAGCACCAGCCGGGCCTGGGCGGCGGGGAGAGGTCGGGAGGACGGGGACACACGCACCCCAGCCAGCCGCTCGTTGCTACACCGTGCTGTTACCTCTCAGGGAGTGCCCTTGGAGCAGGGCCAGGGCTCTGGGAGGCAGGCCCCAGGGCGCCAGGCCTCCCCCAGGAGTGACCCTCAGGTCCTGGAGGAGCCCAGGGGGAGTGTTCTGGGCGGGGGCGGTGGGTTGCCAGCCAGTAACTGCCAAGGCGCCCAGTGTGGTTTGTGGCATGAAGCCAGTCTCTTGGAGACCTGTCCACTCTGGGTGAGCGTGGGGGGAGGGGCTCACGGCCTGTCCACTCTGGGTGAGCGTGGGGGGAGGGGCTCACGGCCTGTCCACTCTGGGTGAGCGTGGTGGGAGGGGCTCACGGCCTGTCCACTCTGGGTGAGCGTGGTGGGAGGGGCTCACGGCCTGTCCACTCTGGGTGAGCGTGGGGGGAGGGGCTCACGGCCTGTCCACTCTGGGTGAGCGTGGGGGGAGGGGCTCACGGCCTGTCCACTCTGGGTGAGCGTGGTGGGAGGGGCTCACGGCCTGTCCACTCTGGGTGAGCGTGGTGGGAGGGGCTCACGGCCTGTCCACTCTGGGTGAGCGTGGGGGGAGGGGCTCACGGCCTGTCCACTCTGGGTGAGCGTGGGGGGAGGGGCTCACGGCCTGTCCACTCTGGGTGAGCGTGGTGGGAGGGGCTCACGGCCTGTCCACTCTGGGTGAGCGTGGTGGGAGGGGCTCACGGCCTGTGCACTCTGGGTGAGTGATGTGGGAGGGGCTCACGGCCTGTCCACTCTGGGTGAGCGAGGTGGGAGGGGCTCACGGCCTGTCGGCCACGGATGGGTTCAAGACGCAAGGCCGGGCCCCGTGTGCTGGTGGCCCTGTGTGGACGTGCTTTGTAACAGCAGCCCCTCGCCGAGTTGCTGGTTGTGTCTGCTGCCCTGGCTGGCGGGGAAGGCTGTCCGGTGAGCAGAGGAAGTGGGTGACTCTGAGCTCCAGGATGCCCAGGCGACCGCAGGGACACAGCCGTGCTCACGCCGGCGCTGTTGGGGACAGCTCGGTATCAGATCTCAGCACAGCCGGGGGCCGGGCTCAGGGACGTTGAAGAGAGTGCTGAGCCCACACAGGACGCTCTGGGCCCCGCCTGGCCCCGCGCCCACACGGGGGCTCCTGTGCCACTGTCTGTCTTCCAGATCAAAGACCCCGCGGACAGGCGCTACGAGGTGCCGCTGGAGACGCCGCGCGTGCACAGCCGGGCGCCGTCCCCCCTCTACAGCGTGGCCTTCTCGGAGGAGCCCTTCGGGGTGATCGTGCGCCGGAAGCTGGACGGCCGGGTGCTGTGAGTGCCCGGTCCCCAAGTCCCCTCCTGGGCGGGCAGGCACAGGGCCAGCCCTCGGCACCAGAGCCTCCAGGAAGGTCCCGGGTCTGCTCTGCCCCTCCTGCCGTGGCGCTCCTCTGACCCGCGTGGGTGTCCGAGGTCCCTAGGGAGGCCTCCTGTGACCAGGAGGTGGGGGGAGGCCGGGGTGCCCAGCCCCACAGTGCCCAGGGTGGCCCACTGTCAAGCGTCACCTGTGGCCCTGTGCCCGTACCGGGCTCCCTGCCGTCCCTCATTGCTGGTGTGGCGGGGTGACTTTGCCTGTCCATCACATCACTGCTCCTTGGCCCTTGGCTGGAGTCTTGGACCAGCCACGCTCCTGACACCATGGCCCCTGAGCCGGCATGGACCCGGGCAGCCTGGGCAAGGCGTTATCCAGGGAGGGAGCCGCCAGAATCCTGCCGAAGCAGCCCGGGCGGGGACACTGTCCCCTCCTCCCCAGAGCGCAGGTCAGGCTGGGCCACACGGTGCTGCTGAGACCCCCACTACCACGGGCGCTGACGTGGGGGCTACAGGCGCATTTTCCGCTGGGCGCCCCCTGGGCCGTCCCCTGCTTGTCCCCTAGCGGTTAACCCCGACAGGACCCTGTCACGCACTTCTCTCCTCGGCCTGTTTGTTCGTTTGTTCTTTGTGCCAATTGTGGGGTCTTGGGATGGCGCTGTCCAGGCAGGTGGGAAACCAGGCCATACCAGACCCTGGGAAACCGGAGGAGCCGCTGTGCTGGGGTGGGGTGCCCGCGGCGGAGAGGCAGCACGGCCTCGCTGGGAAGCTGACCTCTGAGCAGAGGCTGGAGGGACGTGTGGGAAGGCGTGGATCCCGGTGGTGGCCGGCAGCGGCCTCGTGGGTCGCAGGACCCTGTCCCCTGGGCGGGGGTTGGCTCTCTGACAGTGCTGCCTGTCACACTGACATGGAGAGACCCGGGGACCCTGGCTGGGCGCGATGAGGCCGGGTCTGGGAGGACTGCGGCCCTCCTAGGAGGCGCCCAGGCCACAGGTTCTGGACCAGAAGGGTCTGGGGCAGCCCCTGCCCGCACTCCTGCTCTGACCCCGATGCCGGCTGGTCCCTGGAGGGCAGCCTCGGGGGCCCATCTGGGTGACATGCCCGCCCTGTACCCGCCGTTGGCCGCGGCTCTGGGAGCAGGGTTCTGGATGTGAGGCAGCTGGGCCTTGCGTGGCTGCCTGTCCCGGGGCCAGCCAGCTGGCCAGGCCATTGCCCGTCCTCTGTGGGAGGGTCCATGTGGGGCCCGTGGCCCTGCCCCGGCCTCCTCCCCCGCTCAGCGGCCCGGGCCTCCCTGCAGGCTGAACACGAGCGTGGCGCCGCTGTTCTTCGCCGACCAGTTTCTGCAGCTGTCCACGGCGCTGCCCTCGCGGCTGCTCTCCGGGCTGGGCGAGCACCTCAGCCCGCTCACGCTCACCGCCGACTGGGCCAGGGTCACCCTCTGGAACCGGGACGTGCCCCCCACGGTAACGGGGCTGGGACACCCAGTCTGGGCTCCGGGCGGCTCCGGTGCGCCCCATGAGTCCCGGGGTGGTGGGCGGGGCGAGGAGCCCGGACTGTGGTAGCTGAGGTCCCCCCATGTCCCAGCCCAACGTCAACCTGTACGGGTCGCACCCTTTCTACCTGGCGCTGGAGGAAGGCGGCACGGCCCACGGGGTGTTCCTGCTCAACAGCAACGCCATGGGTGAGCCGCCCCCCGGGACGTGGCCGGGGCCGGACCTGGGCCAGGAGCGAGGGTCGGCATAGACCTGGGCTCGTTGACAGGGGCCTGGGGGCTTGGGTTGCGGAAGGGCGTGGGCTGGGGGACATTGGCCTGGGACGAGGGCCTGGGGGCGTGGGCCAGGGACGGACATGGGCCGGGGACGTAGGCTGGGGTTGTGGGTCCGGGGAGGAGGGTTGGCGGCGTGGGACATGGACGTGGGCCTGATAGCATGGGCTGGGGAACATGGGCCAGGGGAGACATGGGCTCAGGGACATGAGCCTGGGGGCGTGGGCCAGGGACAGATGTGGGCTCAGGGACGTGGGTCTAGGGACAAGGGCCTGGGGACATGGGCTCCGGGTCAGCCCTCACTTCCCTGTCTGGGTCAGGTGCCTGACCCCTCCAAGCTCCACACTCTGTCCGTGGTGGGGGAGGGGTGCCCCTCTGTGGCGAGTGAGGCTCTGTCAGCCACCCCTCTGACCGTCTTGGGGCGCCGAGTCCCTGAGCCCAGGGCTGCTCCCCCCAGAAGTGGTCCTGCAGCCGAGCCCCGCTCTCACCTGGCGGTCGACAGGCGGGATCCTGGACGTGTATGTGTTCCTGGGCCCCGAGCCCAAGAGCGTGGTGCAGCAGTACCTGGACGTCGTGGGTAAAGCCTGCTCCCCGCCCGTGGCCCGCCCCCAGCCCCCCTCCCTCCCCCACGCCCTCACCAGCCGCTGTTGGCCCTCAGGGTACCCGTTCATGCCGCCCTACTGGGGCCTGGGCTTCCACCTGTGCCGCTGGGGCTACTCATCCACGGCCATCATGCGCCAGGTGGTGGAGAACATGACCCGGGCCCACTTCCCCATGGTGAGTGGGGTGGGCCTGGCGGGGAGGCGGGGCTGCGCGGCCACCGGCCCGGGCCCAGCAGGGGCTTCCGTCTGTGGCCGCAGGACGTGCAGTGGAATGACCTGGACTACATGGACTCCCGGAGAGACTTCACCTTCAACAGGGACGGCTTCGCCGACTTCCCGGCCATGGTGCACCAGCTCCACCAGGGCGGCCGGCGCTACGTGATGATCGTGGTGAGCCGGCCGGGGAGGGGGCGGCCGGCCACGCTCGCTCTGCAGAGGCACCTGTCTGTCAGCCCGGGGTCTGGGTTGGGGGTTCCTGCGCTGCCTTGGCGCAGGGGCTCCCGGCCCTGCCTCTCCCCCAGCCAGCTCTGCCCACTCTGGAGGCTGCGTGGCTGGGGCAGGACCCTGGGAGGCGCAGCACAGACCCTGTGGGCCCAGGCCCCACAGCCAGAGGGTTGGTCTCCTGGGCTCTGTGCCTGGCCGGCCTACTGGGAGCAGGTGGGGAGGGAGGGCTGGAAGACCTAACGGCCCCCCAAACGGCAGAGGCCGTGGGCTGCCTGGAGGCAGGTGCTGTGCAGGCCTCGCCAGTGTCCGTCACGGCGGCTGAGGGACCGCCCGAGCAGAGCGGGCTCCCACAGCCCTGGTCTTTCTCACGCTTCTAAAATGATCACTACCGCGGAGGAGGTGGTCCCCAGAGAACACAGAACACTCGACAACTTGAAGGCGAGGCCGGCCCTGGCCAGGCACGTACCCCTCCAAAGTCCCCGTCTCTCTCCCCAGGACCCTGCCATCAGCAGCTCGGGCCCCCCCGGGAGCTACCGACCCTACGACGAGGGCCTGCGGAGAGGGGTCTTCATCACCAATGAGACGGGGCAGCCGCTGATGGGGAAGGTAGTGTGCGGTCTGCGGGCGGGTGGTGCGGGTAGGGGCCCTGGCCTCGGGGAGCCGGCGGCTTGTTCAGGACCAGGGGGGATTCCCGCCGGGCACAGCCCCAGGGGACGGTGGCTCCGGACCAGGAAGGACGCCTGGGCCCGGCACAGCAATGTAGACCCTGGCTGGGCCTTGGGCCTGCCCTGTGCCCCCACCCCAGGGGCCCCTGGTTTCCACACTGCCGCGATCCAGCCAGTGCCCAGGACGGGGAAGAAGGGGTCGCCAGCTGAGGGAGGGGCTGGGGAAGACCCCAGGGTGCAGATACGGAGCCTAGGTTAGAGGCTGAGCGATGCCTGCAGCCCTTCCCCGTGCTGTCGGGCTAGGGCCCCCTTACCCCCGGCTCGGTGTGGGGGGGGCTCCCTAGTTCTCCCCGGGCTGAGGCCCCTCGGCCCTGGGCCCCCGTGAGGAGAGACCTGCTCACTGACCCCAGGCCCGAGTTTGCCAGCCAGGAGCTGAGGCTGTCCCCTGAGGGCGGCAGGGCTGCAGAGCGGGCTCTGTGCGGGGCTGGGGTCTCCTCCTGCGACTTCTGTCCCCTAGGCATGGCCGGGACCTTCTGCCTTCCCTGATTTCACCAACCCCGAGACCCTCGACTGGTGGCAGGACATGGTGGCCGAGTTCCACGCCCAGGTGCCCTTCGACGGCATGTGGATCGTAAGTTAGGCCCCACGGCGGGCGGCGCCCTGACCCTGGGACATGGCCGCTCCCCTGCACCTGGGCCTCTCTCGCAGGACATGAACGAGCCATCCAACTTCGTCAGGGGCTCCGAGTACGGCTGTCCCAACAACACCCTGGAGAAGCCGCCGTACCTGCCAGGTGGGCACAGGCCGCGGCCGCCGGGACTCCCCTCGTCTCTGAAAGAAGATGGCGCAGCTGCTGGGAGGGGGCGCAGGGCCCCCGGGGAGGCGGCAGCCAAGTCAGATGCCGCGAGGGCCGGCCCGTGTGGAGGAGGGGGTGTCGGGCCTGGGGCAGCTGGGGAGTACTAGAAGGGGTGGGCGTGAAGTCTGGGGCTCTCCCACGGCCAGTCTCGGCCCCCGCCTCCACCTGTCTTGGAGCAGTGGAGGCAGGGATGCCCTGGGGGGGAGCTCCATGGAAACCCACCCCTCTTCCAGGAGTGGTGGGCGGGGCCCTCCAGGCAGCCACCATCTGTGCCTCCAGCCACCAGTTCCTGTCCACGCACTACAACCTGCACAACCTGTACGGCCTGACCGAAGCCATCGCCTCCCACAGGTGTGGGCCCCCACTAGCCTGTCCCATGCTCAGGGCGCCGAGGAGGGGCCAGGGCCCATGTGGGGACCAAAGAGGCCAGCTGGCTGCTGCCCAGCCGCCCCCCAGACTGGAGCCGCTCACCCCCACCCCTGCCATTGCCTGGCACTCAGGGGAAGGAGCCTCAGCACTGGCCTGGGGGGGGGGGCTGTGCCGCTGGCCAGCGGACGCCGGCGGTGGGCTCGCCGTGCCCTCCTGCGGCAGGCCCCCCACCCTGGGGTGGCGGGGGCTCCCACAGCTCCCTCTCACGTCCCCTGCTCTGCCCAGGGCTCTGGTGAAGGCTCGGGGGAAACGCCCATTCGTCATTTCCCGTTCAACCTTCTCTGGCCATGGCCGATACGCTGGCCACTGGACAGGGGATGTGTGGAGCACCTGGGAGCATCTCTCCTCCTCCGTGCCAGGTGAGGGCCTGGGAGGCGAGGAGGGAGCGTGCGGGGGTGCAGCCCTCAGGGAGGGGTTTGCCCAGAGCTGAGTTCTCTGCCCAGCACCACTCTGAGATGCTGCTGGGGGGGCGATGCTGCCCCTGCACCTGTGTGCTGCTCTACTCACGAGTGTCAGCCCCATGCCGCTCCGCACACGCGTGTCAGCTCTCGGAGCCTTCCTGTCTCCAGTTTGGCCACTGCCTGGGAAGCCCTCAGACCCCGCCTTTCCCACCTGTGCCCTCCCAGATCCGGCATCCCGCCCTCTACATAGGGCGCCCCCACCTGCCCGCCCGGGGCCTGGCACTGTCTGCCCACCAGAACCTGATGTTTGTCTTCAGAGCTTTGAGGCCACAGGCCCAGGCCAGGCCAGAGAGGGCTCAGGAGCCCGGGCATGGGTCAGGGAGGGGCGTCCTGGGACCACCATGCCAGGCTCCCCCAGAGACCCTCCCTGCTGCCCTGTCGGCACCGGCCTGACGTTCCAGGCGGGCGCCACGTCCCTGAGATCTCTGGCTGTGTCCGTGCCTCCTCGGGAACGTTTCCTATTGGATGGGTGACCCCGTGTTGTGTGACGGCACCGCGGAGACCCCGCGTCCCAGCAAGGCCGCCCTCAGAGGTCGGGGCCCAGCACCCAGGAGCTGGGAGCGGTCAAGTGCAGGGGCCAGACTGTTCAAGGCCACTGTGCCTCCAATGGCAGGGAGGGGCCGCAGCCTGAGGCCTGGCCCGTGTTCCCCCCACCAGAAGTCCTGCAGTTCAACCTGCTGGGGGTGCCCCTGGTGGGGGCGGACGTCTGTGGCTTCCTGGGCAACAGCTCGGAGGAGCTCTGTGTGCGCTGGACCCAGCTGGGCGCCTTCTACCCCTTCATGCGCAACCACAATGACATGCGCAGCCAGGTAGGTGGGGGTGCCCGGGGCGGGGGGGCACCCGGACCCTCGGCACCAGAGCCCCGGCCCCACTGTGCCCCTCCCTCCCAGCCCCAGGAGCCGTACAGGTTCAGCGAGGCCGCACAGCGGGCCATGAGGAAGGCCCTGGGCCTGCGCTACGCGCTGCTGCCGCACCTCTACACACTCTTCCACAAGGCCCACGTCCGAGGGGACACCGTGGCCCGGCCCCTCTTCCTGGAGTGAGTGCCGGGGCCCCAGGGAGGTGCCGGCCACCGGGACTGCAGCATTGGCCATGCGGGGGGACTCGGCCCTCCCTGCGCACCCCAGATCACAGTGAGGGGCTGGCCTTGGAGGTGTGGGCCAGGCCCATCCCCCCGGGGCTTCCTATGTCATGTAATAGATAGGACCCCCGGTGTGCGGAGACCCGGGCCTCCCCGCACACCCCAGACCACAGCATGGGGCTGGACACTGGAGGTGTGGACCAGACCCCTGGGACCTGCTACACCATGTAATAGATAGGGCCCCAAGTGTGGGGAGGCCCGGCCCTCCCCGCACACCCCAGACCGCTGCGAGGTGCTGGCCTTGCAGGTGTGGACCAGGCCCCTGCCCCCAGGACTTGCTACACCATGTAGTAGTTAGCGACCCCAGTGTGGGGAGACCGGCCCTCCCCACACACCCCAGACCGCATCTTGGGGCTGACTTGCAGGTGTGGACCAGGCCCCTCCCCCTGGGACCTTCTATGTCGTATAATAGATAGGGCCCCAAGTGTGGGGAGGCCCGGCCCTCCCCGCACACCCCAGACCGCAGCGAGGTGCTGGCCTTGGAGGTGTGGACCAGGCCCCCACGCCCAAATGAGGAGGCTCCTGCAGGACAGCTCCCACCTGGACCACAAGCAGGGAGCTGGACCAGACATGGAGCAGCTGGGGCTTGAACTGGAGCCCGTAGGGGATGCCAGAGCTGCAGGCTTAGCCCACTGCGCCACAGCGCCAGCCCGGTTTCCTTGCTTGCCCTCGGCTCCGAGGCCTCAGTGGCCTGCCACGGAGCCCGGGTGCCCTCCACCTTGGGTGCTTCTCCACCCAGCACCTCTCACTCTGAAATTCCTGTGCCGTAGTGCACACCCCGCTGGGTCAGTCGTGGCCTCAGACTTCCAATATTTTTTTTTTTTTTAAGATTTTGTTGCTTATTCGAAAGTCAGAGTTACAGAACAAGAGGGAGAGACAGATCCATCCACAGGTTCATTCCTGGGAGGGCTGCAATGGCCAGGGCTGGGCCAATCTGAAGCCAGGAGCCAGGAGCTTCATCGGGCCTCCCACGTGGGTGCAGGGGCTCAAGGACTTGGGCCATCTTCCACTGCTTTCCCAGGCCACAGCAGAGAGCTGGATCGGAAGTGGAGCAGTCGGGACACGAACCAGTGCCCATATGGGATGCCGGCTCTGCAGGCGGCACCTTCACCCACCAGGCCACAGCGCCGGCCCCTGCGTTAACTTTAGAAGCAGGATTCTGGCCTGCAGGCACCTCTGAGGTGTAGCACGTCATACACGTGTCTGTGGAGACGTCTAGCCCAGAGCTGTGCCCGACACAGGAGCGGGAACCGGCTCAAAGTGCCCCACAGGCGGGAGTCTGCCCGCGGTGCCGGATCGCCCAGGAAGGCACAGGGACTCGCCCACGGTGAGGCTTTCCTGTGCTCGCCAGAGGCGCTGTGGCACCGCGGGCTAGGCCACCGCTCCCGAGCCTGGCGTCCCAGTCGGGGTGCCGCTTCCAGTCCCGGCTGCCTGCCTGGTCCAGCTCCGAGCTGACCTGGGACAGCAGCAGCCGATGGCCCAAGTACCTGGGCCCCTGCCGCGGGTGTGCGAGACCCGATGGAGTTGTGGGGCAGCCCGCCACTGCAGCCGTCTGGGGAGTGACCCAGCAGAGGGAAGACTTCTGTCTCCTCTCTGCCTTTCGAGTAAGTAAATACTTCTAACATAAAACTTTTTAAAAGCACAATCAGCCAAGGCCCCTCCCCAGCTGCGTCCTGGCCTGGGGGTCACTCCCGGCTCCGTGCCCTCCTCCTGCCCAGCCCTGGCCGCCAGGCCCCACCTGCCCCTCCCGTCTGCAGGTTCCCCGAGGACCCGCGCACCTGGACGGTGGACCGGCAGCTGCTGTGGGGGGCGGCCCTGCTCATCACCCCGGTGCTTGAGGCCGGGCAGGAGAACGTGACCGGCTACTTCCCTTCGGGCACGTGGTACCCCCTGCACACGGTGAGCCGCGGGGACCCTGAAACCCGGGAGGCGGGGGGACCACGTGCTGAGTCCTGGCCGCGTGCGGGTCCTGCCCAGGTGCCCTGGGCATTCTCAGCTCAGAGCCACCACCCCCCAGATGGAGAACCCGAGGTGCGCATGGTCACCTGCCGGGGTCCCAGAGCCATCGCGGGGCCAGGCTGAGCCAGGTGTTCTGATCCCCTGCCCCAGGCCTCTTGGGTCTGTCCCCACCCAGTGGCCAGGTCCCTACAGCGGCCAAGGTGGACAGCGTGGGGCCTGGTGCTGCCCGGGCCTCCCCTGACGCGGCCTCTCCCTCCAGGTGCCCATCGAGGCCCTCGGCAGCCTCCCTCCTCTGCCCGTGGCTGCCCCCAGCCCTCCCATCCACAGTGAGGGGCAGTGGGTGACGCTGTCGGCCCCCCTGGACACCATCAACCTCCACCTGCGGGCTGGGTACATCGTCCCCCTACAGGTACCCGGGCCCTCGTGCAGGGGGGCTTGAGAGGGGCTTCCAGCCCAGGAACCACCCGACGGCGCTGCTTGGAGAGTGAGGGGCTTGGGCCCATCCGGCCTTGGCCAGAGCGGTGACCGTGGGCGTATAGCCCACTTGGCCGCAGGCTGCCCCAGCCCAGTGTCCCCTGGCCCTGGAGGCCCGGGCCAGCACTGGGACGGTGACGTGTGTCCACCCCTCTTCCAGGGCCCCGGGCTCACCACCACGGAGTCCCGCAGGCAGCCCATGGCCCTGGCCGTGGCCCTGAACGCCAGCGGGGAGGCCCGCGGGGAGCTGTTCTGGGACGACGGGGAGAGCCTGGGGGTGCTGGAGTGCGGGAACTTCACCAGCATCACCTTCCTGGCCAGGAGCGTGAGTGCCGGGGGCGGGGCGGCCACCCAGACGGGCAAGGGGAGTGGGCTGGGCCCTCTGGCCGCTCACCCTGCCTCCTGCTCTGTCTGCTGGGCCAGAACACCGTGGGGAACCAGCTGGAGCACGTGGCCTGCGAGGGGGCCAGCCTGCAGCTGAGGAAGGTGATGGTGCTGGGCGTGGCCACGGCCCCCCAGCAGGTCCTCTCCAATGGCGTCCCCGTCTCCAACTTCACCTACAGCCCCGAGGCCAAGGCAAGAGCCTGGGGTGTGTGGGGTGGGGGCGGGGCTCGAGCCAGGGGAGGTGCTGGGCTTTGTCCTTGGCTGGGTGGAGGGCGCTCAGCCCCCACCAGGAGCGCGCTGGCCTCAGCGTGGGCTGCACCTGTGTCCCCAGGCCGCGGGGAGCTCTGCTCACTTCTCTGTCCTCCCAGATCCTGGACATCCCCGTCTCGCTGTTTGTGGGGAAGCAGTTTCTCATCAGCTGGTCCTAGAGGAGGGCCCCACCCCCGACGCCAGCCACGGGCGGGCCTTGATGTGGACCCGCAGACCCCTGCCACCTGCCCCAGCCCCCGTGCTGTCACTGGGGGCCTGCCCCATGCCAAGGGTGTCACCCCTCCAGGGCAGGGCCAGCTCTGGGGCCAGGGGACTTGAGCCAGCTCCAGTCTGTGGGTTCTCCTAGGAGTGGCCCGGCCCCTCCAGCGGGAACCAGGGGCATGGATAACCCTGGACACCACGCGTGTCCTCCAACAGCAGCGGGGAGGCGCCCACCCCAGGAGACCCCAGCGTGCCCCCTGTGCCCGGGCCCCCTCCTCCCAGGGCACAGAGCCCGGGCTGACCGGGGACCCCGGGGTGAAGGCCACGACCGCCTCCCGGGTGGGCTGAGCAGGGAGCCGAGGAGGAGGGGGACACCCGGGAGACCCCGCCCAGCGGCTTCTCCACACACGGGAACGGCCCCGAAACAGCCTCGCTTCCGGCTCCCCGCACAGGAATAAAAACACGTGTCTCCCTCTCTGCGGGGGTGGAGCGTCTTTACTGTAACGGGCAGAAACCGCAGGGGGGGCCGGCTGTGTGTGTGGCGGAGCTTAATCGCCTGCTGCCCGCTGCCCCGTACCCAGAACCCGGTGCCCACTGCCCGGAACCCAGTGTCCACTGTCCAGTCCCAGCAGCCCGGTCCCCACTGCCCGGAACCCAGTGTCCACTGTCCAGTCCCAGCAGCCCGGTCCCCACTGCCCGGAACCCGGTGCCCGCTGCCCGGAACCCGGTGCCCACTACCGGTGCCCGCTGCCCGGAACCCGGTGCCCACTGCCCGGAACCCGGTGCCCGCTGCCTGGAGCCCAGAGCCCGCTTACTGCTGCCCGGAACCCGGTGCCCACTGCCCGGAGCCAGCTGCCCACTGCCTGGAACCTGGTGCCCACTGCCTGGAGCCAGCTGCCCACTGCCCGGAACCCGGTGCCCACTGCCCGGAACCCGGTGCCCACTGCCCGGAACCCGGTGCCCGCTGCCTGGAGCCCAGAGCCCGCTTACTGCTGCCCGGAACCCGGTGCCCACTGCCCGGAGCCAGCTGCCCACTGCCTGGAACCTGGTGCCCACTGCCTGGAGCCAGCTGCCCACTGCCCGGAACCCGGTGCCCACTGCCCGGAACCCGGTGCCCACTGCCCGGAACCCGGTGCCCGCTGCCTGGAGCCCAGAGCCCGCTTACTGCTGCCCGGAACCCGGTGCCCACTGCCCGGAGCCAGCTGCCCACTGCCTGGAACCCGGTGCCCACTGCCCGGAGCCAGCTGCCCACTGCCTGGAACCTGGTGCCCACTGCCCGGAGCCAGCTGCCCACTGCCTGGAACCCGGTGCCCACTGCCCGGAGCCAGCTGCCCACTGCCTGGAACCCGGTGCCCACTGCCCGGAGCCAGCTGCCCACTGCCTGGAACCCGGTGCCCACTGCCCGGAACCCGGTGCCCGCTGCCTGGAGCCCAGAGCCCGCTTACTGCTGCCCGGAACCCGGTGCCCACTGCCCGGAGCCAGCTGCCCACTGCCTGGAACCTGGTGCCCACTGCCTGGAGCCAGCTGCCCACTGCCCGGAACCCGGTGCCCACTGCCCGGAACCCGGTGCCCACTGCCCGGAACCCGGTGCCCGCTGCCTGGAGCCCAGAGCCCGCTTACTGCTGCCCGGAACCCGGTGCCCACTGCCCGGAGCCAGCTGCCCACTGCCTGGAACCTGGTGCCCACTGCCTGGAGCCAGCTGCCCACTGCCCGGAACCCGGTGCCCACTGCCCGGAACCCGGTGCCCACTGCCCGGAACCCGGTGCCCGCTGCCTGGAGCCCAGAGCCCGCTTACTGCTGCCCGGAACCCGGTGCCCACTGCCCGGAGCCAGCTGCCCACTGCCTGGAACCCGGTGCCCACTGCCCGGAGCCAGCTGCCCACTGCCTGGAACCTGGTGCCCACTGCCCGGAGCCAGCTGCCCACTGCCTGGAACCCGGTGCCCACTGCCCGGAGCCAGCTGCCCACTGCCTGGAACCCGGTGCCCACTGCCCGGAGCCAGCTGCCCACTGCCTGGAACCCGGTGCCCACTGCCCGGAACCCGGTGCCCGCTGCCTGGAGCCCAGAGCCCGCTTACTGCTGCCCGGAACCCGGTGCCCACTGCCCGGAGCCAGCTGCCCACTGCCTGGAACCTGGTGCCCACTGCCTGGAGCCAGCTGCCCACTGCCCGGAACCCGGTGCCCACTGCCCGGAACCCGGTGCCCACTGCCCGGAACCCGGTGCCCGCTGCCTGGAGCCCAGAGCCCGCTTACTGCTGCCCGGAACCCGGTGCCCACTGCCCGGAGCCAGCTGCCCACTGCCTGGAACCTGGTGCCCACTGCCTGGAGCCAGCTGCCCACTGCCCGGAACCCGGTGCCCACTGCCCGGAACCCGGTGCCCGCTGCCCGGAACCCGGTGCCCGCTGCCCGGAACCCGGTGCCCACTGCCTGGAACCCGGTGCCCGCTGCCCGGAACCCGGTGCCCGCTGCCTGGAGCCCAGTGCCCGCTTACTGCTGCCCGGAACCCGATGCTTGGAACCCGATGCCCACTTTCCAGTCCCCGCAGCCCACTGCCCGGCCCCGCTGCCCACTGCCCGGAACCCGCTGCCCGCTGCCCTCGGCCCCTGACCACTGCCCAGAAGCCAACGCCCGGTCCCCTCTGCCCGGTGCCCCCCGGACGCCGCTCCCTGGCCCTCGGACAGCACGCCGCCGCCGCCGCCGGCCGCACGGATAGGCGTCCTGTAGGAGGCCGCGCAGCCAGGCGGCGGGGCTCGGAAGCGCCGGGTCCCCGCCGGCGTCGCCGCTCCCTCCGCCTCTCGGACGCCGCCCCCGGCCCGGCGCCCCCCGCCCAGCTCGGTCGGATCCTGAGCCGCGGAGCCGCCACCGCGGAGCGCCGCCCGCCGCCGCCGCCGCCAGGGGGCGCAGAGCGCGCACCCGCTCCCAGCGCGCCTGCGCGGGCCGCCGTGCCACGTGACCGGCGCCGCCCGCCGTGGGAGCGCTGCTGCGCGTGCGCGGAGGTGAGGGGGCTCGCGCTGGCGAGGGTCGCCGGGGAGGTCGGCGACGTCCTGGTCGTTAGAGTTAAGCGACCTGGAGCGGGAGCCGGGCGGGCGTGGCGGAGGGCGCCCGCGGGCGGCGGTGCGGGCGGTGACCCCTGCGACCTCTGCGGCCCCACCGCCCGGCGCCCCGGGTCGTGCAGGGGGCACGGAGGCCGCGGCCCAGAAGCGGTGGGTCCTCCCGTCCGGCCCGGACTCCGCACTGACCTCCTGGCCGCTCGCTCTGACGCGAAGCGCAGAGGTGGACCCGGAGCTGCCCGGCCCCGGCCCTGACCCCGACCCTCTGTCGGCCCCTGACCCCTCTGCCCGGCCCCGACCCCTGCTCCCTCTGCCCGACCCCGGCCCCCGGCCCCTGCCGGCCCCCTGCCGGCCCCGACCCTCTGCCAGGCCCAGCCCCTGCCTGGCCCGGCCCCCGACCCTCTGCCGGGCCCCGGCCCCGGCCCTTGACCCCTCTGCCCAGCCCCGTCGCTTGACCCCGGCCCCTGACCCTCTGCCCGACCCTCTGTCGGCCCCTGACCCCTCTGCCCGGCCCCGGCGTTTGACCCCGACCCCGACCCTCTGCCCATCCCCGACCCCTGCCGGCCCCGACCCTCTGCCGGCCCCTGCCCTTGACCCCTCTGCCCGGCCCAGCCCCTGCCCGGCCCGTCCCCCGACCCTCTGCCCGGCCCCGTCGCTTGACCCCGGCCCCTGACCCTCTGCCCGACCCTCTGTCGGGCCCTGCCCCCTCTGCCCGGCCCCGGCCCTGACCCCGACCCTCTGTCGGCCCCTGACCCCTCTGCCCGGCCCCGGCGCTTGACCCTGACCCCGACCCTCTGCCCGTCCCCGACCCCTGCCCCCTCTGCCCGGCCCCGACCCTCTGCCAGGCCCAGCCCCGGCCCGGCCCCCGACCCTCTGACCCCGGCCCCGACCCTCTGCCGGGCCCCGGCCCTGGCCCTTGACCCCTCTGCCCAGCCCCGTCGCTTGACCCCGGCCCCTGACCCTCTGCCCGACCCTCTGTCGGGCCCTGCCCCCTCTGCCAGCCCCAGCCCCGGCTCTGAGCTGCTGGGTTTCGGACGATGGCCGGCGTCTGCCGTCTCTGGAGCGGCCACGGGGCCGAGGCCCCTGCACTGCGGCGGGAAGTGGAGCCCGCGGGCCCCAGTGCCCGGCTCTGAACTGGGTGTCTGCTGGTCACCTGCCCCGCTCCGTGGACACAGCCCGCGGTGTGCGGCCGAGTGACTGTGGCCATGGTCACACACACGTACACAGCCCCCTGTGTGCCTGAGTCACTGTGGCCCTGGTCATACACACGCATGTACACAGCCCTGCGGTGTGTAGCCGAGGCACTGTAGCCATGGTCATACACAAATCTGTACACACATGTGTACACATACATGACACAGCCCCGTGGTATGCAGCTGAGTCACTGTGGCCCTGGTCTCACACACACATGTACACACACACATATACACGTACACACATGTACACAGACCCTGTGTGTGCCTGAGTCACTGTGGCCCTGGTCTCACATGTACACACACGTACACACACATGTACACAGCCCCGTGTGTGCCTGAGTCACTATGGCCCTGGTCTCACATGTACACACACGTACACACACATGTACACAGCCCCTGTGTGCCTGAGTCACTGTGGCCCTGGTCTCACACACACACGTACACACACACATGTACACGGCCCGTGTGTGCCTGAGTCACTGTGGCCCTGGTCTCACACACACACGTACACACACACATGTACACGGCCCGTGTGTGCCTGAGTCACTGTGGCCCTGGTCTCACACACACACACGTACACACATGTACACAGCCCGTGTGTGCCTGAGTCACTGTGGCCCTGGTCTCACACACACACACGTACACACATGTACACGGCCCCGTGTGTGCCTGAGTCACTGTGGCCCTGGTCTCACACACACACACGTACACACACACATGTACACAGCCCCGTGTGTGCCTGAGTCACTGCTGCCCTGGTCTCACATGTACACACACGTACACACACATGTACACAGCCCCGTGTGTGCCTGAGTCACTGTGGCCCTGGTCTCACGTGTACACACACGTACACACACACATGTACACAGCCCCGTGTGTGCCTGAGTCACTGTGGCCCTGGTCTCACACACACATGTACACACACACATGTACACAGCCCCGTGTGTGCCTGAGTCACTGTGGCCCTGGTCTCACACACATACACATGTACACAAATGTACACACACATGTACACAGCCCCGTGTGTGCCGGAGTCACTGTGGCCCTGGTCTCTCAGACACACACGTGTGTTCACAGCCCCTGTACACTGTGCCAGGGTCACACGTACACACATGTACACACACGTGCACACATGTACACGGCCCCGAGTGTGCCTGCGTCACCGCGGGCAGCGTGGCCTGGGAGCAGGAGAGTGCAGAGCGCGGCAGGAGCAGCGTCTGTGTTTCTGCTCCGTGAAGATCCGTTCCCTTGTCTGAAGTTACCGAGGGAGAGGGGGCCTCACTGCTGGCCCCTCCCAGGTGGCCACACCGGCCGGGTCGGAGCCAGGAGCCAGGAGCCTCCTCCAGGTCTCCCACGCGAGCGCAGGGGCCCAGGGACGTGGGCCACCGTCACTGCCTTCCCGGGCCACAGCAGGGAGCTGGATGGGAAGTGGAGCAGCCGGGACGGGAACCGGCGCCCCGTGGGATGCTGGCGTCACAGCCGGCGGCCCGGAGTCTTCGCTTTCCGGCCAAGCTGGCTGAGCTGGGGGGCGGCCACCGGGCTGCGGGCTCTGTGCTCTCGGTGCCTGGTTTGGGCACTCAGCTCCCAGAAGACTTGAACCCTGGAGAGGGGCGGAGCTGGCCACCAGGAAGTGACCAGGGAGGGTCCGAGAGCCTTGCACAGCATGATTGACACCGCGGGGGCGGAAGCACAGGTGGCGTGGGGTGGGGTGGGGTGGGGGCTTGTGATTGGCGTCTGGGCTGGGGGCTGAGCCTGGAGCCTGCACTGACTCCAGGTGTTGGGGTCAGAACAGGCATAGGACGCCCGGAAGGCTCCTGGGTGGTGTGCAGGAGGCTCTGCCCCGAGAGCTCCCCCTGACCCGTGGCCCTGATGCCTGCACAAGCCCACAGCCATCAGGGTGTAGCCAGCCGCACTCCCTCACCTCTGCCTGGCCTGCGACCTGTACCCAGCGCGCAAATGGGTGGCCCACCGGTGGGCTTCCTAGATGATCCATCTGTGAGACTCCTCGGTGTGGGGTGTCCCACAGCCCCCCATCAGGGCTGCTTCTCTCTCTCTCCGTCCCCTGGGCCTCCCTTCCCCCTAGGGCTGGTCTGCTGCCCGCCCTGCCCGTGCCAGCCGCGATTACTGTCCAGAAGCCGCCGTGAGCATGCTAGCTCTCCGCTGATTGTGGATCCTTCTCTCCGCAGGACCCCTGGAACCGCCTGCGCTGCCCGGCCATGGACGGGAGGTGGCCACCCTGCTCCCGCCCCCTGCTGGGGGTCTGTGTGCTCATCGCCTTGGCTACGGCGGCCTTCCTGGGCCACAGTCTGCTCCGTGACTTCCCGTTGGTCCCCCAGGAGCTGGGTGGCATCTTCCAAGGCCCGGGGGACACCAGCCGGCCGCTACCCTGGCCTGCGCAGGAGCGCCCTGGCCGTCCTGGGGCCACACCCACACAGTGCGATGTCCCCCCCAACAGCCGCTTCGACTGTGCCCCGGACAGGGCCATCACACAGGAGCAGTGCGAGGCCCGCGGCTGCTGCTATGCGCCCACGCGGCGGCGGCCACAGGGTCCACGTATCGGGCAGCCCTGGTGCTACTTCCCACCCAGCTACCCCAGTTACAGGATGCAGGACCTGAGCCCCTCCGAGACGGGCTACACGGCCACCCTGACGCGCGTCGCCCCCACCTTCTTCCCCAAGGACATCCTGACCCTGCGGCTGGACGTGCTGATGGAGACCGACAGCCGCCTGCACTTCACGGTGGGCAGAGACCCAGGCCCGTGTAGCACCAGCCGGGCCTGGGCAGCGGGGAGAGGTCGGGAGGACGGGGACTCACGCACCCCAGCCAGCCGCTCGTTGCTACACCGTGCTGTTACCTCTCAGGGAGTGCCCTTGGAGCAGGGCCAGGGCTCTGGGAGGCAGGCCCCAGGGCGCCAGGCCTCCCCCAGGAGTGACCCTCAGGTCCTGGAGGAGCCCAGGGGGAGTGTTCTGGGCGGGGGCGGTGGGTTGCCAGCCAGTAACTGCCAAGGCGCCCAGTGTGGTTTGTGGCATGAAGCCAGTCTCTTGGAGACCTGTCCACTCTGGGTGAGCGTGGGGGGAGGGGCTCACGGCCTGTCCACTCTGGGTGAGCGAGGTGGGAGGGGCTCACGGCCTGTCCACTCTGGGTGAGCGTGGGGGGAGGAGCTCACGGCCTGTCCACTCTGGGTGAGCGTGGGGGGAGGGGCTCACGGCCTGTCCACTCTGGGTGAGCGTGGTGGGAGGGGCTCACGGCCTGTCCACTCTGGGTGAGCGTGGTGGGAGGGGCTCACGGCCTGTCCACTCTGGGTGAGCGTGGTGGGAGGGGCTCACGGCCTGTCCACTCTGGGTGAGCGATGTGGGAGGGGCTCACGGCCTGTCCACTCTGGGTGAGCGTGGTGGGAGGGGCTCACGGCCTGTCCACTCTGGGTGAGCGATGTGGGAGGGGCTCACGGCCTGTCCACTCTGGGTGAGCGATGTGGGAGGGGCTCACGGCCTGTCCACTCTGGGTGAGCGAGGTGGGAGGGGCTCACGGCCTGTCCACTCTGGGTGAGCGAGGTGGGAGGGGCTCACGGCCTGTCCACTCTGGGAGAGCGAGGTGGGAGGGGCTCACGGCCTGTCCACTCTGGGTGAGCGTGGGGGGAGGGGCTCACGGCCTGTCCACTCTGGGTGAGCGAGGTGGGAGGGGCTCACGGCCTGTCCACTCTGGGTGAGCGTGGTGGGAGGGGCTCACGGCCTGTCCACTCTGGGTGAGCGTGGGGGGAGGGCCTCACGGCCTGTCCACTCTGGGTGAGCGTGGGGGGAGGGGCTCACGGCCTGTCCACTCTGGGTGAGTGTGGGGGGAGGGGCTCACGGCCTGTCCACTCTGGGTGAGCGTGGGGGGAGGGGCTCACGGCCTGTCCACTCTGGGTGAGCGTGGTGGGAGGGGCTCACGGCCTGTCCACTCTGGGTGAGCGTGGGGGGAGGGCCTCACGGCCTGTCCACTCTGGGTGAGCGTGGGGGGAGGGGCTCACGGCCTGTCCACTCTGGGTGAGTGTGGGGGGAGGGGCTCACGGATGTCCACTCTGGGTGAGCGAGGTGGGAGGGGCTCACGGCCTGTCGGCCACGGATGGGTTCAAGACGCAAGGCCGGGCCCCGTGTGCTGGTGGCCCTGTGTGGACGTGCTTTGTAACAGCAGCCCCTCGCCGAGTTGCTGGTTGTGTCTGCTGCCCTGGCTGGCGGGGGAAGGCCGTCCGGTGAGCAGAGGAAGTGGGTGACTCTGAGCTCCAGCATGCCCAGGCGACCGCGGGGACACAGCCGTGCTCACGCCGGCGCTGTTGGGGACAGCTCGGTATCAGATCTCAGCACAGCCGGGGGCCGGGCTCAGGGACGTTGAAGAGAGTGCCGAGCCCACACAGGACGCTCTGGGCCCCGCCTGGCCCCGCACCCACACGGGGGCTCCTGTGCCACTGTCTGTCTTCCAGATCAAAGACCCCGCGGACAGGCGCTACGAGGTGCCGCTGGAGACGCCGCGCGTGCACAGCCGGGCGCCGTCCCCCCTCTACAGCGTGGCCTTCTCGGAGGAGCCCTTCGGGGTGATCGTGCGCCGGAAGCTGGACGGCCGGGTGCTGTGAGTGCCCGGTCCCCAAGTCCCCTCCTGGGCGGGCAGGCACAGGGCCAGCCCTCGGCACCAGAGCCTCCAGGAAGGTCCCGGGTCTGCTCTGCCCCTCCTGCCGTGGCGCTCCTCTGACCCGCGTGGGTGTCCGAGGTCCCTAGGGAGGTCTCCTGTGACCAGGAGGTGGGGGGAGGCCGGGGTGCCCAGCCCCACAGTGCCCAGGGTGGCCCACTGTCAAGCGTCACCTGTGGCCCTGTGCCCGTACCGGGCTCCCTGCCGTCCCTCATTGCTGGTGTGGCGGGGTGACTTTGCCTGTCCATCACATCACTGCTCCTTGGCCCTTGGCTGGAGTCTTGGACCAGCCACGCTCCTGACACCATGGCCCCTGAGCCGGCATGGACCCGGGCAGCCTGGGCAAGGCGTTATCCAGGGAGGGAGCCGCCAGAATCCTGCCGAAGCAGCCCGGGCGGGGACACTGTCCCCTCCTCCCCAGAGCGCAGGTCAGGCTGGGCCACACGGTGCTGCTGAGACCCCCACTACCACGGGCGCTGACGTGGGGGCTACAGGCGCATTTTCCGCTGGGCGCCCCCTGGGCCGTCCCCTGCTTGTCCCCTAGCGGTTAACCCCGACGGGACTCTGTCACGCACTTCTCTCCTCGGCCTGTTTGTTCGTTTGTTCTTTGTGCCAATTGTGGGGTCTTGGGATGGCGCTGTCCAGGCAGGTGGGAAACCAGGCCATACCAGACCCTGGGAAACCGGAGGAGCCGCTGTGCTGGGGTGGGGTGCCCGCGGCGGAGAGGCAGCACGGCCTCGCTCCTCGCTGGGAAGCTGACCTCTGAGCAGAGGCTGGAGGGACGTGCGGGAAGGCGTGGATCCCGGTGGTGGCCGGCAGCGGCCTCGTGGGTCGCAGGACCCTGTCCCCTGGGCGGGGGTTGGCTCTCTGACAGTGCTGCCTGTCACACTGACATGGAGAGACCCGGGGATCCTGGCTGGGCGCGATGAGGCCGGGTCTGGGAGGACTGCGGCCCTCCTAGGAGGCGCCCAGGCCACAGGTTCTGGACCAGAAGGGTCTGGGGCAGCCCCTGCCCGCACTCCTGCTCTGACCCCGATGCCAGCTGGTCCCTGGAGGGCAGCCTCGGGGGCCCATCTGGGTGACATGCCCGCCCTGTACCCGCCGTTGGCCGCGGCTCTGGGAGCAGGGTTCTGGATGTGAGGCAGCTGGGTCTTGCGTGGCTGCCTGTCCCGGGGCCAGCCAGCTGGCCAGGCCATTGCCCGTCCTCTGTGGGAGGGTCCATGTGGGGCCCGTGGCCCTGCCCCGGCCTCCTCCCCCGCTCAGCGGCCCGGGCCTCCCTGCAGGCTGAACACGAGCGTGGCGCCGCTGTTCTTCGCCGACCAGTTTCTGCAGCTGTCCACGGCGCTGCCCTCGCGGCTGCTCTCCGGGCTGGGCGAGCACCTCAGCCCGCTCACGCTCACCGCCGACTGGGCCAGGGTCACCCTCTGGAACCGGGACGTGCCCCCCACGGTAATGGGGCTGGGACGCCCAGTCTGGGCTCCGGGCGGCTCCGGTGCGGCCCGTGAGTCCCGGGGTGGTGGGCGGGGCGAGGAGCCCGGACTGTGGTAGCTGAGGTCCCCCCATGTCCCAGCCCAACGTCAACCTGTACGGGTCGCACCCTTTCTACCTGGCGCTGGAGGAAGGCGGCACGGCCCACGGGGTGTTCCTGCTCAACAGCAACGCCATGGGTGAGCCGCCCCCCGGGACGTGGCCGGGGCCGGACCTGGGCCGGGAGCCAGGGTCGGCATAGACCTGGGCTCGTTGACAGGGGCCTGGGGGCTTGGGCTGGGGAAGGGCGTGGGCCGGGGAGCGAGGGTTTTGGTGCGTGGGTCGGGAAGGAGGTGGGCTCGGGTCGTGGCCATCGAGGCATGGGACTGGGAGCATGGGCTGGGAAGGACGTGGGCTCTGTTGTGGGCCTGGAGGCCTGGGTCTCAGACCGTGGGCCGGGGACGGTTGTGGGCTCGGGGACGTGGGCCTGGGAGCATGGGCCAGGGAACAGACATGGGCTCGGGGACGTGGGCTCGGGGACGAGGATCCAGGGAGAGCACTCGGGGGAATGGGCCAGGGACAGTTGTGGGCTCAGGGACGTGGGCTCGGGGACGAGGGCCTGGGAACATGGGCTCCGGGTCAGCCCTCACTTCCCTGTCTGGGTCAGGTGCCTGACCCCTCCAAGCTCCACACTCTGTCCATGGTGGGGGAGGGGTGCCCTTCTGTGGCGAGTGAGGCTGTCAGCCACCCCTCTGACTGTCTTGGGGCGCCGAGGTCCCTGAGCCCAGGGCTGCTCTCCCCAGATGTGGTCCTGCAGCCGAGCCCCGCTCTCACCTGGCGGTCGACAGGCGGGATCCTGGACGTGTATGTGTTCCTGGGCCCCGAGCCCAAGAGCGTGGTGCAGCAGTACCTGGACGTCGTGGGTAAAGCCTGCTCCCCGCCCGTGGCCCGCCCCCAGCCCCCCTCCCTCCCCACCCCCTCACCAGCCGCTGTTGGCCCTCAGGGTACCCGTTCATGCCGCCCTACTGGGGCCTGGGCTTCCACCTGTGCCGCTGGGGCTACTCGTCCACGGCCATCATGCGCCAGGTGGTGGAGAACATGACCCGGGCCCACTTCCCCATGGTGAGTGGGGTGGGCCTGGCGGGGAGGCGGGGCTGCGCGGCCACCGGCCCGGGCCCAGCAGGGGCTTCCGTCTGTGGCCGCAGGACGTGCAGTGGAATGACCTGGACTACATGGACTCCCGGAGAGACTTCACCTTCAACAGGGACGGCTTCGCCGACTTCCCGGCCATGGTGCACCAGCTCCACCAGGGCGGCCGGCGCTACGTGATGATCGTGGTGAGCCGGCCGGGGAGGGGGCGGCCGGCCACGCTCGCTCTGCAGAGGCACCTGTCTGTCAGCCTGGGGTCTGGGTTGGGGGTTCCTGCGCTGCCTTGGCGCAGGGGCTCCCGGCCCTGCCTCTCCCCCAGCCAGCTCTGCCCACTCTGGAGGCTGCGTGGCTGGGGCAGGACCCTGGGAGGCGCAGCACAGACCCTGTGGGCCCAGGCCCCACAGCCAGAGGGTTGGTCTCCCGGGCTCTGTGCCTGGCCGGCCTACTGGGAGCAGGTGGGGAGGGAGGGCTGGAAGACCTAACGGCCCCCCAAACGGCAGAGGCCGTGGGCTGCCTGGAGGCAGGTGCTGTGCAGGCCTCGCCAGTGTCCGTCACGGCGGCTGAGGGACCGCCCGAGCAGAGCGGGCTCCCACAGCCCTGGTCTTTCTCACGCTTCTAAAATGATCACTACCGCGGAGGAGGTGGTCCCCAGAGAACACAGGACACTCGACAACTTGAAGGCGAGGCCGGCCCTGGCCAGGCACGTACCCCTCCAAAGTCCCCGTCTCTCTCCCCAGGACCCTGCCATCAGCAGCTCGGGCCCCCCCGGGAGCTACCGACCCTACGACGAGGGCCTGCGGAGAGGGGTCTTCATCACCAACGAGACGGGGCAGCCGCTGATGGGGAAGGTAGTGTGCGGTCTGCGGGCGGGCGGTGCGGGTAGGGGCCCTGGCCTCGGGGAGCCGGCGGCTTGTTCAGGACCAGGGGGGATTCCCGCCGGGCACAGCCCCAGGGGACGGTGGCTCCGGACCAGGAAGGACGCCTGGGCCCGGCACAGCAATGTAGACCCTGGCTGGGCCTTGGGCCTGCCCTGTGCCCCCACCCCAGGGGCCCCTGGTTTCCACACTGCCGCGATCCAGCCAGTGCCCAGGACGGGGAAGAAGGGGTCGCCGGCTGAGGGAGGGGCTGGGGAAGACCCCAGGGTGCAGATACGGAGCCTGGATTAGAGGCTGAGCGATGCCTGCAGCCCTTCCCCGTGCTGTCGGGCCAGGGCCCCCTTACCCCCGGCTCGGTGGGGGGGCGCTCCCTAGTTCTCCCCGGGCTGAGGCCCCTCGGACCTGGGCCCCCGTGAGGAGAGACCTGCTCACTGACCCCAGGCCCGAGTTTGCCAGCCAGGAGCTGAGGCTGTCCCCTGAGGGCGGCTGGGCTACAGCGTGGGCTCCATGCAGGGCTGGGGTCTCCTCCTAAGACTTCTGCTCCCTAGGTGTGGCCGGGTACTACCGCCTTCCCTGACTTCACCAACCCCGAGACCCTCGACTGGTGGCAGGACATGGTGGCCGAGTTCCACGCCCAGGTGCCCTTCGACGGCATGTGGATCGTAAGTTGGACCCCACGGCGGGCGGCGCCCTGACCCTGGGACATGGCCGCTCCCCTGCACCTGGGCCTCTCTCGCAGGACATGAACGAGCCATCCAACTTCGTCAGGGGCTCCGAGTACGGCTGTCCCAACAACACCCTGGAGAAGCCGCCGTACCTGCCAGGTGGGCACAGGCCGCGGCCGCCGGGCCTCCCCTCATCTCTGAAAGAAGATGGCGCAGCTGCTGGGAGGGGGCGCAGGGCCCCCGGGGAGGCGGCAGCCAAGTCAGATGCCGCGAGGGCCGGCCCGTGTGGAGGAGGGGGTGTCGGGCCTGGGGCAGCTGGGGGAGTACTAGAAGGGGTGGGGGGGTGGGCGTGAAGTCCGGGGCTCTCCCACGGCCAGTCTCGGCCCCCGCCTCCGCCTGTCTTGGAGCAGTGGAGGCAGGGATGCCCTGGGGTGGGGAGCTCCATGGAAACCCACCCCTCTTCCAGGAGTGGTGGGCGGGGCCCTCCAGGCAGCCACCATCTGTGCCTCCAGCCACCAGTTCCTGTCCACGCACTACAACCTACACAACCTGTACGGCCTGACCGAAGCCATCGCCTCCCACAGGTGTGGGCCCCCACCAGCCTGTCCCACGCTCAGGGCGCCGAGGAGGGGCCAGGGCCCATGTGGGGACCAAAGAGGCCAGCTGGCTGCTGCCCAGCCGCCCCCCAGACTGGAGCCGCTCACCCCCACCCCCGCCGCTGCCTGGCACTCAGGGGAAGGAGCCTCAGCACTGGCCGGGGGGGGGGGGGCTGTGCCGCTGCCCAGCGGATTCCGGTGGTGGGCTCGCCGTGCCCTCCTGCGGCAGGCCCCCCACCCTGGGGTGGCGGGGGCTCCCACAGCTCCCTCTCACGTCCCCTGCTCTGCCCAGGGCCCTGGTGAAGGCTCGGGGGACACGCCCATTCGTCATTTCCCGTTCAACCTTCTCTGGCCACGGCCGATACGCTGGCCACTGGACAGGGGATGTGTGGAGCACCTGGGAGCATCTCTCCTCCTCCGTGCCAGGTGAGGGCCTGGGAGGCGAGGAGGGAGCGGGACGGGGGTGCGGCCCCTGGGGTGGGGCAAGGAGGGAGCTGGGCGGGGGTGCGGCCCCTCAGGGAGGGGCGAGGAGGGAGCAGGCAGGGGTGCAGCCCCTCAGGGAGGGGCAGGAGGGAGTGGGCAGGGGTGCGGCCCTCAAGGAGGGGTTTGCCCAGAGCTGACTTCTCTGCCCAGCACCACTCTGAGATGCTGCTGGGGGGGACGATGCTGCCCCTGCACCTGTGTGCTGCTCTACTCACGAGTGTCAGCCCCATGCCGCTCCGCACACGCGTGTCAGCTCTCGGAGCCTTCCTGTCTCCAGTTTGGCCACTGCCTGGGAAGCCCTCAGACCCTGCCTTTCCCACCTGCCCCCCCCCCCCCCCGATCGGCATCCCGCCCTCTACATAGGGCGCCCCCACCTGCCCGCCCGGGGCCTGGCACTGTCTGCCCACCAGAACCTGATGTTTGTCTTCAGAGCTTTGAGGCCACAGGCCCAGGCCAGGCCAGAGAGGGCTCAGGAGCCCGGGCATGGGTCAGGGAGGGGCGTCCTGGGACCACCATGCCAGGCTCCCCCAGAGACCCTCCCTGCTGCCCTGTTGGCACCGGCCTGACGTTCCAGGCGGGCGCCACGTCCCTGAGATCTCTGGCTGTGTCCGCGCCTCCTCGGGAACGTTTCCTATTGGATGGGTGACCCCGTGTTGTGTGTCGGCACCGCGGAGACCCCGCGTCCCAGCAAGGCCGCCCTCAGAGGTCGGGGCCCAGCACCCAGGAGCTGGGAGCGGTCAAGTGCAGGGGCCAGACTGTTCAAGGCCACTGTGCCTCCAATGGCAGGGAGGGGCCGCAGCCTGAGGCCCGGCCCGTGTTCCCCCCACAGAAGTCCTGCAGTTCAACCTGCTGGGGGTGCCCCTGGTGGGGGCGGACGTCTGTGGCTTCCTGGGCAACACCTTGGAGGAGCTGTGTGTGCGCTGGACCCAGCTGGGTGCCTTCTACCCCTTCATGCGCAACCACAATGACATGCGCAGCCAAGTAGGCGGGGGTGCCCGGGGCGGGGGGGGCACCCGGACCCTCGGCACCAGAGCCCCGGCCCCACTGTGCCCCTCCCTCCCAGCCCCAGGAGCCGTACAGGTTCAGCGAGGCCGCACAGCGGGCCATGAGGAAGGCCCTGGGCCTGCGCTACGCGCTGCTGCCGCACCTCTACACACTCTTCCACAAGGCCCACGTCCGAGGGGACACCGTGGCCCGGCCCCTCTTCCTGGAGTGAGTGCCGGGGCCCCAGGGAGGTGCCGGCCACCGGGACTGCAGCATTGGCCATGTGGGGGGACTCGGCCCTCCCTGCGCACCCCAGATCACAGTGAGGGGCTGGCCTTGGAGGTGTGGGCCAGGCCCATCCCCCCGGGGCTTCCTATGCCATGTAATAGATAGGACCCCCGGTGTGCGGAGACCCGGGCCTCCCCGCACACCCCAGACCACAGCATGGGGCTGACTTGGAGGTGTGGACCAGGCCCCTGGGACCTGCTACACCATGTAATAGATAGGGCCCCAAGTGTGGGGAGGCCCGGCCCTCCCCGCACACCCCAGACCGCAGCGAGGTGCTGGCCTTGCAGGTGTGGACCAGGCCCCTGCCCCCAGGACTTGCTACACCATGTAGTAGTTAGCGACCCCAGTGTGGGGAGACCGGCCCTCCCCACACACCCCAGACCGCATCTTGGGGCTGACTTGCAGGTGTGGACCAGGCCCCTCCCCCTGGGACCTTCTATGTCGTATAATAGTTAGGGCCCCAAGTGTGGGGAGGCCCGGCCCTCCCCGCACACCCCAGACCGCAGCGAGGTGCTGGCCTTGGAGGTGTGGACCAGGCCCCCACGCCCAAATGAGGAGGCTCCTGCAGGACAGCTCCCCCCTGGACCACAAGCAGGGAGCTGGACCAGACGTGGAGCAGCTGGGGCTTGAACCGGAGCCCGTAGGGGATGCCGGAGCTGCAGGCTTAGCCCACTGCACCACAGCCCCAGCCCGGTTTCCATGCTTGCCCTCGGCTCCGAGGCCTCAGTGACCTGCCACGGAGCCCGGGTGCCCTCCACCTTGGGTGCTTCTCCACCCAGCACCTCTCACTCTGAAATTCCTATGTCGTAGTGCACACCCTGCCAGGTCAGTCGTGGCCTCAGACCTCCTTTACCTTTTTTTTTTTTTAAGATTTCTTGCTTATTCTAAAGTCAGAGTTACAGAACAAGAGGGAGAGACAGATCCATCCACGGGTTCATTCCTGGGAGGGCTGCAATGGCCAGGGCTGGGCCAATCTGAAGCCAGGAGCCAGGAGCTTCATCGGGCCTCCCACGTGGGTGCAGGGGCTCAAGGACTTGGGCCATCTTCCACTGCTTTCCCAGGCCACAGCAGAGAGCTGGATCTGAAGTGGAGCAGTCGGGACACGAACCAGTGCCCATATGGGATGCCGGCTCTGCAGGCGGCACCTTCACCCACCAGGCCACAGCGCCGGCCCCTGCGTTAACTTAGGAGCAGGATTCTGGCCTGCAGGCACCTCTGAGGTATAACACGTCATAAACGTGTCTGTGGAGACGTCTAGCCCAGAGCTGTGCCCGACACAGGAGCGGGAACCGGCTCAAAGTGCCCCACAGGCGGGATCCGCGGTGCCGGATCGCCTGGGGAGGCACAGGGACTCGCCCACCGTGAGGCTTTCCTGTGCTCGCCAGAGGCGCTGTGGCACCGCGGGCTAGGCCACCGCTCCCGAGCCTGGCGTCCCAGTCGGGGTGCCGCTTCCAGTCCCGGCTGCCTGCCTGGTCCAGCTCCGAGCTGACCTGGGACAGCAGCAGCCGATGGTCCAAGTACCTGGGCCCCTGCCGCGGGTGTGCGAGACCCGATGGAGTTGTGGGCCAGCCCGCCACTGCAGCCGTCTGGGGAGTGACCCAGCAGAGGGAAGACTTCTGTCTCCTCTCTGCCTTTCGAATAGGTAAATACTTCTAACATAAAACTTTTAAAAAGCACAATCAGCCAAGGCCCCTCCCCAGCTGCGTCCTGGCCTGGGGGTCACTCCCGGCTCCGTGCCCTCCTCCTGCCCAGCCCTGGCCGCCAGGCCCCGCCTGCCCCTCCCGTCCGCAGGTTCCCCGAGGACCCGCGCACCTGGACGGTGGACCGGCAGCTGCTGTGGGGGGCGGCCCTGCTCATCACCCCGGTGCTTGAGGCCGGGCAGGGGAACGTGACCGGCTACTTCCCTTCGGGCACGTGGTACCCCCTGCACACGGTGAGCCGCGGGGACCCTGAAACCCGGGAGGCGGGGGAGACCACGTGCTGAGTCCTGGCCGCGTGCAGGTCCTGCCCAGGTGCCCTGGGCATTCTCAGCTCAGAGCCACCACCCCCCAGATGGAGAACCCGAGGTGCGCACGGTCACCTGCCGGGGTCCCAGAGCCGTCGCGGGGCCAGGCTGAGCCAGGTGTTCTGATCCCCTGCCCCAGGCCTCTTGGGTCTGTCCCCACCCAGTGGCCAGGTCCCTACAGCGGCCAAGGAGGACAGCGTGGGGTGCTGCCCGGGCCTCCCCTGACGCGGCCTCTCCCTCCAGGTGCCCATCGAGGCCCTCGGCAGCCTCCCTCCTCTGCCCGTGGCTGCCCCCAGCCCTCCCATCCACAGTGAGGGGCAGTGGGTGACGCTGTCGGCCCCCCTGGACACCATCAACCTCCACCTGCGGGCTGGGTACATCGTCCCCCTACAGGTACCCGGGCCCTCGTGCAGGGGGGCTTGAGAGGGGCTTCCAGCCCAGGAACCACCCGACGGCGCTGCTTGGAGAGTGAGGGGCTTGGGCCCATCCGGCCTTGGCCAGAGCGGTGACCGTGGGCATATAGCCCACTTGGCCGCAGGCTGCCCCAGCCCAGTGTCCCCTGGCCCTGGAGGCCCGGGCCAGCACTGGGACGGTGACGTGTGTCCACCCCTCTTCCAGGGCCCCGGGCTCACCACCACGGAGTCCCGCAGGCAGCCCATGGCCCTGGCCGTGGCCCTGAACGCCAGCGGGGAGGCCCGCGGGGAGCTGTTCTGGGACGACGGGGAGAGCCTGGGGGTGCTGGAGTGCGGGAACTTCACCAGCATCACCTTCCTGGCCAGGAGCGTGAGTGCCGGGGGCGGGGCGGCCACCCAGACGGGCAAGGGGAGTGGGCTGGGCCCTCTGGCCGCTCACCCTGCCCCCTGCTCTGTCTGCTGGGCCAGAACACCGTGGGGAACCAGCTGGAGCACGTGGCCGGCGAGGGGGCCAGCCTGCAGCTGAGGAAGGTGATGGTGCTGGGCGTGGCCACGGCCCCCCAGCAGGTCCTCTCCAATGGCGTCCCCGTCTCCAACTTCACCTACAGCCCCGAGGCCAAGGCAAGAGCCTGGGGTGTGTGGGGTGGGGGTGGGGCTCGAGCCAGGGGAGGTGCTGGGCTTTGTCCTTGGCTGGGTGGAGGGCGCTCAGCCCCCACCAGGAGCGCGCTGGCCTCGGCGTGGGCTGCACCTGTGTCCCCAGGCCGCGGGGAGCTCTGCTCACTTCTCTGTCCTCCCAGATCCTGGACGTCCCCGTCTCGCTGTTCGTGGGGAAGCAGTTTCTCATCAGCTGGTCCTAGAGGAGGGCCCCACCCCCGACGCCAGCCACGGGCGGGCCTTGATGTGGACCCGCAGACCCCTGCTACCTGCCCCAGCCCCCGTGCTGTCACGGGGGGCCTGCCCCATGCCAGGGGTGTCACCCCTCCAGGGCAGGGCCAGCTCTGGGGCCAGGGGACTTGAATCCCAACCACAGTCGAAGGTGTCGGGCTGCAGCAGGGCCCCAATGCTCGCTGTGGGTCCCCCGCCTCACCCTGCACCGGACCCATCGGCACCGCCACGGCCGTGGCCACCGTGGAAGCGTCAGCTGCCCCCCGCATCTCAGAGCGCACACCTGGGAGGAGCACCCACTGCGGTGAGAGTGACCCCGAAACACTGGAAGGACGGCATCAGGCCACCCACAGTGGTTTTCCCCAGGGAACAAACACAACTTTCAAATCCCATACTGCGCGGGGATTCCACGCACCGACTGTGGCTGGGTTCTGCCTGCCTTGGCCACCACAGTGGGCTGACCCGGCTGTGCCAGGGGAGCCGTGGCGCGTTCTCCCGCTCCTGTCCCCTCTGCACACTGTGGGTCTGCCTGTGTGACCGTCGGCTGCACATCCCGGGGACACCAACACAGGAACCAGCTGGAACCCAGGGCCACGTCTGAGCCGCTCGGTCAACCTCTGGCTGGAAGCACTTACGCGACCCAGAGCTCCGGCCGTCTGGAGTGTGGGTGGCCGTGGCCCATCCCCCGTGGCCCGTGGTCCAGCACCGTCTTCAGTCTCTTCGGTCTCGGCTGTCAGTGCACAGAGAACCGCCCGCCCCGCCGCTAACCCTGCTCCCAGCAGGGCGCGGAGCCCTGGCCCCTCAGCACCCAGCAGGCCACGAGGAGCTGCCTCGCCTACGTGGCCGTGTCGCCATGGCGCTGTGTGGGCACGCTCCCCGTGGCTGATCTTAGCCCCCTTTCTAGGGTTCCCTAGGTGTGCAGAGTTTACAGTAAAGGGAAAATGTTAGAGTGCAACCCAAACACGACCGGTCAAATCCACCCCTCACTTGTCTGCGGCACCTGGGAGACCCCTCGCCCGCCTGTCCGGTGCTGCTGGGGGTGGGGGTGGGGAACAGGCGGCCCTCTCAGGCCGGCCCCCAAGTAGCCGGGGCTCACCCCGTGTGTGGGCCAACCACTGCCCCATGCCCCGCACTTACAGCCGGAAGCCGACAGGTTTTTTCTTGGGGACCACCGGGCAGAGTGCACCTTGGCCAAGGCGGCAGCGGCCAGGACAGAGCCTGGGGGGAGGGGGCAGGGGGCTCACCCTCAGAGCCTCACCCCACGTGCCGGGAAGCCTCAGGGTTCCGAGGTGAGGTGAATGGCAAAGCTGTGTCAGCACTGGATCTGTGAGTGAGTGACCACGTGTGTGCAAGGGCTGCTGGCAGGGGTGGCTGGGGTCCCCGCAGAGCCTGGGAGGGCGGCGCGTCACGGTGCAACAGACACGGCTCGGGGGAGCCCCAGCGAGTTCCCAGTGGGAGGAGTAGCCAGCCTTGCTTCACGGCTAAGCTCAGGATACCAAGCTGGCCACAGCGGCAGCCTGAACGTGCCGGGCTTCCCAACCGAAGGTCGACCAGAAGCCCCCCTTCAGGACATCTGGGTCCAGTTACCACCCAGTGCCCGAGACCCCCTTGCCCTGCTGCTGCTTGCCTGCCCGGGGCCACAGCCGACTCCGTCTGTCCCGTGAAGCCCATGGCCCTGCCCATCCTCCCCCGGGGCAGTGGGCTCAGCCCCTACCACCCAGCACCGCCCAGTCTGCCCTGCTGCTGGGCACTCAGTGTCCATCCCAGATCACCACCGACAGCCCAGGAGCCACACTGCTCTCCACCGAGCCCGGGCACCAGATGCTGTCCGCCGGGACGAATGGCTGCCCATCCTAGTGGTCACTGGCACTCGGGAGGTTTCCTGATCTGCTCTGCACTCTGTCCTTCCCCAGTCACTGACGCGGCCCTCGCCACGTGTCCAATCAGGAATCCAGTCACCCCCCTCCAGTGGAGGCCACTCCTCCCACCCTCTGCACCTGGGGCCACGAGACCCCAGGGCAAGCTGCAGAGAACGGA
Organism: Lepus europaeus; assembly: GCF_033115175.1. Classification (NCBI taxonomy): domain Eukaryota; kingdom Metazoa; phylum Chordata; class Mammalia; order Lagomorpha; family Leporidae; genus Lepus; species Lepus europaeus. The sequence continues at coordinate 2,099,032 of NC_084844.1, read as the reverse complement.
CATACAGAGCCCCTCCACCCGCCCCTGCCCTGCAGAGAACGGACATACAGAGCCCCTCCACCCGCCCCTGCCCTGCAGAGAATGGACGGATGAACCCCTCCACCCGCCCCTGCCCTGCAGAGAACGGACATACAGAGCCCCTCCACCCGCCCCTGCCCTGCAGAGAATGGACGGATGAACCCCTCCACCCGCCCCTGCCCTGCAGAGAACGGACATACAGAGCCCCTCCACCCGCCCCTGCCCTGCAGAGAACGGACATACAGAGCCCCTCCACCCGCCCCTGCCCTGCAGAGAATGGACATACAGAGCCCCTCCACCCGCCCCTGCCCTGCAGAGAATGGACGGATGAACCCCTCCACCAGCCCCTGCCCTGCAGAGAACGGACATATAGAGCCCCTCCACCCGCCCCTGCCCTGCAGAGAACGGACATACAGAGCCCCTCCACCCGCCCCTGCCCTGCAGAGAACGGACATACAGAGCCCCTCCACCCGCCCCTGCCCTGCAGAGAATGGACGGATGAACCCCTCCACCTGCCCCTGCCCTGCAGAGAATGGACGGATGAACCCCTCCACCTGTCCCTGCCCTGCAGAGAATGGATGGATGAACCCCTCCACCTGTCCCTGCCCACTTCCCGGCTTGCGACATGTGCGTCTCAGGTGCTGTACTCCCCTGACCGTCGCCACCATGTGCACAGCCCCACTGTTCCCCAAACCTCGAAGAACGCAGGAGATCCAGGAACTCGTGCCTCCCACGCCCTGCTACGGGCGCTCCTGGCCCGGGTTCCGCGGTGGAGACATGGCGGTTCTGAGACTCTGAGACAAGTGAGTACCTAGTGCACCCCTGCCCCGCCGTCCACACACCTGCGTCACTCCCACGGCTGTCAGTGGTGCTTCAAACACTGCCACCCGGCCCCCGAGCCTGCTGGGAGGCCACGTGACGGCTGTGCCTCCAGCTGAGCCACACAGCACCGCCCATGGCCACACCGAGCAGGACAGGCCGGGGCCTGCAAGCCTGCACTGCTCGCCCACCCCGACGCCCCGGCCCCCCAGCAGAAATCCATCCACGAACCAGGGGCGGAGCCACGGGCGAGAAGCACTGCTGAGCAGGTGCACAGGAAGCCGGGCAGCGTCACCGTGTCCACCACAGACCTCAGCGGCCTGAGCTAAATGACCTGGCCGGTTCCTAGAAAGGTTGGCGGCACCTTGACACAGACACAGAACCCAGCGGGCGAAGTTTCCAACGTTTAATGAAAAAGGCTGAGAACAATGCATTATTTACACGTGGCTAAGAAAAGACGGCGACTCCCCCAGAGGCCCCCGGGGCGGGGCCTCGCCAGGCGTTCGCGTCGACCCCTCGCTCTGCCCAGGCAGGTAGACGGTTCCAGCGCCCTCAGATCAGATCGGCAACTGCAGGGGGAGACACAGGCAGAGCTGAGCAGGGCGCAGGGCCCCGGGCTGCACGCAGGCATACACCCCCCCACACACACACACACACACAGATACCCCACATACAGGCACAGGCACAGGCACACGCATGGCGCACACACCGTTCATGGGCATCTCGTCAATCTGTGTGTAGTACCGCCCGACACACACATGTACACACGTGTACACACACACACACCGTTCATGGGCATCTTGTCGATCTGCATGTAGCACTGCCCGACACACACATGTACACACGTGTACACACACACACGCACCGTTCATGGGCATCTCGTCAATCTGCGTGGAGTAGTACTGCCCGACACACACACGTACACACGTGTACACACACGCACCATTCGTGGGCATCTCGTTGATCTGCATGTAGTACTGCCCGACACACACATGTACACACACATGTACACACACACGCACCGTTCATGGGCATCTCGTCGATCTGCGTGGAGTAGTACTGCTCGATGTCCCGCAGGATGCGGATGTCGTCGTTCTTCACGAAGTTGATGGCCACGCCCTTGCGGCCATAGCGCCCTGACCTCCCAATCCTTCAAGGACCAAAGTCACTTCAGTACAGCACAGGGCGGGGGGGGGGAGGCGGGGGGGGGGGAGGCAGGGGCGGGGCTCCCGGGCGGGGCCTACCTGTGGATGTACAGCTCTCTGTTGTTGGGGAGGTCGTAGTTAATGATGAGGGACACCTGAGGGACGTCCAGGCCCCGCGCCCACACGTCTGTGGAGATGAGCACTCGGCTGCAGGAGAAGGCGCACGGCAGTGAGGGGGGTGAAGGGGCTGGGGGGGGGGGACACACCAGGGGGATGAGGTGGACACAGGGGGGACATGGGGAACACGATGGGGGGATGTGAAGGAGGGGGGACGGGGGGTCACGAGCACCCCTAGAGAGTGCAGCCAGCAGATGGAAGGCCTCTCTCTCTGCACCTGGCCCTCTAACAAGATGGAGACAAGCAGGAGTGTTTAGTGGACACCGAGGTGGGGCAGGGGTGGCCTGGTGGTCGAGGCGCCCACTCCCACCTCTGAGCGCTCGGCTCCGGCTCCTGACTGCTTTCCTGAGAGGCGGAGGGGACGCTCGGGTAACGTTCCTGCCACCCGCCCTGGAGACCTGCACTGACCCAGCTCCCGGCTACGGCCTCAGTCCTGCCGCGTGGTGGGCGTGAGGGCTGGACCGGGGCGGGGGGGGAGCATTCTCCCAATCAGACCAAAGGGAAAGCAGAGCCCACACCCTGCTGATGCAGGAGACACCTGGAGCCGAGCACCGAGAGGACGTGGGGGAGGGGCAGAGCCGGCCGCAGGCAGAGCCGGCAGGCGCAGGGGGACGCCTTCTCCAGACGGAACGCATCGCTGCCCACGGGCTCGGGACAGGGACAGCAAGACCACAGACCGCCCAAGAGTCAGGGCTCCCCCACTCCAGACTGACCACACAGTCAGAAAAAGGATAAGGGGGCTGGAGCTGTGGCACAGTAGCTAAGCCAGCGCCACAGGAGGAGGCAGCCCACGTGGGCGCCAGTTCTAGTCCAGGCAGCTCCTCTTCTGATCCAGCTCTCTGCTGTGGCCTGGAAAAGCAGCAGAAGACGGCCCAAGTCCTTGGGCCCCTGCACTCTCATGGGAGACCCAGAAGCTCCTGGCTTCGGGTCGGCCCAGCTCTGGCTGTTGTGGCCATTTGGGGAGTGAACCAGCAGACGGAAGACCTCTCTCTGTCTCTCCCTGTCTGTAACTCTGGGGAAAAAAGGATGCAGAGGAGCCGCCCATGTCTGTTCAGCACGGGTGTGCATCCCCCACACCACGTGTCCACTCAGGGGTGAAGAGAGGTCACAGGGCTGACACAGCCTGGTCGTCCCCCAGCACGGAACGAGGTCACACAGAAGCAGTGACGAGGGACGGGGGCGCCCAGTACGGGGCCAGCAGCTCACCGACCTGGCGCCAGAGCGGAACTCCTTCATGATGGACTCCCGCTCTTTCTGCGGCATGTCTCCGTGCATGGAGGACACGGTGAAGTTGGCTTCCCGCATCTTCTCCGTCAGCCAGTCAACCTGCAAGCCACACCAGCACAGGCTGCCTGAAGCTCGGAGCCGAACCAGCAACGTGGACTCAGCACTTCGTTTCGAGGACTTGAACAGTCACACACCACCCGACGGCGCTGGGGCCGACCACGGACCACACATGCGACAGTGTGCCTAAGATGTGTCACCAAGTGACGGGAGCCACCGTAGCTGGTTCAGGTCACTGCCCAACGTCCACACGCCTCAGCTGGTGACACGGGGCCGTGCCCACAATGCCGCTGCTCTCAGCACCCTTCGTGTGCTGCCCAGTAAACGCCAGCTCACTTAGAACATCCTCTTAACGCACTACTCCATACACGACTCTCGGGGTGTGGAGGCCACGTCTGACTCCCATCTGAAACCTCAGCCCCTCCCTCCTGTCCGGAAAGCTGCGAAGCTGCCAGTCTGCCGGCCGGCCGCATCCCCCAGGGATGAGCAGTACCGGGCCAGGGTCCCACCTTAAACCACTGGAATCTGAATCCCTAGGGCTGGGACTGGCAGCAGCATTTCCTGTTAATGAACTTTCACCGCGATGTGTTCATTACAAATCCTCTCCAGCTGCTCCTGCATCGGAACCACATCCCACAAGGCCCAACAGTGCACGGGGCGCCCAGTGCAGGGCCTCGGCCAGGCTCTGCAGAGCAAGGCCTCCGTCCCCGGCGAGGCCACACAGAAGTGGAGGTGCTACCTTCCTCTTGGTGTTACAGAAGATGACCGCCTGGGTGATGGTCAGCGTGTCGTAGAGGTCACAGAGGGTGTCAAACTTCCACTCCTCCCTTTCCACCGCCACAAAGAACTGTTTGATGCCTTCCAGAGTCAATTCATCACTGGGGGACAAAGACACGGCCTGTTACTCGGCGCTCCTGCCGGCCACAGCGCCTCACCTGTGCCCCGCGCCCCCAGGCTCTGCATCTGTCCGAACAGCCAACAACTGCGGGACCGCACATGCAATCCTCAGCAAGACACACGGACAGCCGAACGGCGTCCAAGGGAGATGAGCTGTAAGAGCTGCCTTTTCACACAAGGTAACTCAAGAGACGCCAGCGGTCTAAGCCTTCGGGCATGAGCAGGCGGCGGGGGGGCTGCAGGAGCGCGCACCGTTTCACCAGGATGCGGATGGGGTCTGTCATGAACTTGTTGGTCATCTCCAGGATCTCGTGCGGCAGCGTGGCACTGATGAGAACCACCTGTGTGGCTGGAGGCAGGTACCTGTACACGTCGTAAATCTGCTCTTTGAAACCTGCGGACCAGACCCAGAATCAGCGTCAACCTCGGCAGCCAGCTCGAGGCAGAGCTGCACGACAGGCCGGAGCCACACGCTGCCCTCGCCCACCCTGCCCCAGGTTTCCCGCTGGGCTTCTGCAATCTGAAGTGCTCTGGGGGCAGGGACCCCACCCCACCAGAAAGGCTTCCAAGTCCCCCACCAGCTCAGCCCCCAGGGCGGCTGTGGCCCACCCCACCTGCTGCTGCACGGTGAGGCCTGCGTCCAGTGTTGCAAAGAGAATCCACAGATCGGGACTTCTACACAAAATCCCCCAATTAAGAACACGGCCAGGCCACGGGTCCCACACAGCAGCCTCGGCTAAGCCCGGGCAGGGCCAGGTAGGGAGGCAAGTGTGCGAGGTGCCCGTGGGCTGCACAGGACCGGGGCGGGGGGTGTGCGGCAACAGATTGAGGTTCTCACTGCACGGATCAGAACACAGAGCCCAGGAATGTGCACCCCAACAAGCTCCCAGGTGACCTCACTTTCAGAACCTCTGTCCCGAGGGACAGGAGGAGTACAAGGGGCCTCCCAGACACCAGGGAGCTGCAGAGCAGGCCCAGCAGACGGGGGCGGGGCTTCAGGGCCAGACAAGAGGCACCCAGACACCAGGGAGCTGCGGAGCAGGCCTGGACAGACGGGGGCGTGGCTTCAGGGCCAGAGAGCTCCAGCCCTGGGCGCGGACTGCCAAGCCAGAGCCAGGGGACCGAGAGGCTCCCAGGGAGCACGAGGGACGCCCAGGGGTCTGCTCAGTTCCGTGACCGCTGTCACCGCGTTCCAGTCCCCGTCCTAAGGGAAACCTGCCCTCACCAGTCCTTCATTATAGCAGACGGAAAGCCTGAAAGTACACGCAGGTTCTCCCAAAGTCCATGGAAACAAAACCCAAAGATGAGCGCGGTGTGATGAAGGCAGACAGCCGGCATGTGAGCACTCTCCAACAGCTCGCGGAGGCGTGTCCTATGGGAGCCAGCGCGTGGACCTCAAGACTCTGCTGCCCTAAAAGAAACAGCTCTGCCCTCCTACAACTTCCTGAGGTGTTCTCACACAGTTCTGCACACGGGGCACACCCGTGGCACAGCTGGCTGAGTCGCTGCTAGGACCCCCACGGCGCCTGCCCGAGGCCGGTTCTGGGTCCTGGCCCTCTGCGTCCATCGGCTTCCTGCTAATGGCCTGAGAGACAGCAAACGACGGCTCAAGCGCCCGAGTCCCTGCCACCCACACGGGAGACTCAGATGGAGCTCCGGGCTCCTGACTCCAGCCGGGCCCAGACCGGGCTGTTGCGGCCACTTGGGGAGCGAGCGAGTGGACAAAGTGCACACTCAACACTCTGTCGTTCTGTCTTTTAAATAAACAAATGTAACTTCAAACCAAGTCTCCTTTGAAAGCACCTAGCCTCAGAGACTCACTCCAGCAACAGAAAATGCACTGAGCCCTTCTCCCTGTCCGTCGTCCCTCGAGCCTGGCCTTCCTCTGGTCTGACCCTCGCATCCCCCAGGCCCCCACTGGCACACAGCGGAGGCCACTGAAGCGTCTCCTGCAACCTGCCTGCCAAGACCGCCCTGCACCAGGCCCTCTGCTCTGAAACCCAACAGACCACCACTGACCCTCACTGCCCCTACTCCCGGCCCATCTCCCACCCGCACTCGGCTCCAGCCACAGCCAGTGACTTCCCCTCCCCCCACAGAAACGCCACCCCTCCTCCATTCCTGGTACGCTTGTGCCCCCACCTGGCAACCACCCACCAACTTTAGAGTCCAGACTGTCGCCAGGTGCCATACCCGACATGGATTAAGCCCACCCCCGCAATGGGGCTTTTGCCTCGTGGTTAAGATGCCTGTGTCCCAGGGCAGGCCTGTGGCATGGCAAGTAAAACCACTGCCTTTGGCACCAACATCCCATATGGGCACCAGTTCAAGTCCCAGCTGCTCTACTTCTGGTCCAGCTCCCTGCTAATGTGCTTGGGAAAGCAGCAATAGACGGCCCCAACTGCTTGGGCTCTTGCACCCACGGGAGACCTGGGAGAAGTTCCTGACTCCAGTTGTTGCAGCCATTTAGGGAGTGAGCCCAACCACGGCGCCACACCGCCAGCCCCACGTCTGTGTGGAGCGAGGGCTCAGCAGGAACAGTCACCCTCAGTGCAGTGGCCAGGAGAGCAAGCTAAGGCTTTATAGACGGCCACACACCTCCGCACCCTCCCCACCCGCGTGAGCAGCAGCTCAATTCCACGCGGCCCACCACAGCCACGAGAGGGCCGGGCAACCTGACCTGAAACGCTCCTGTGCTGCTGGGGATCAGGCAGACAAACCGCAGCACGAAAACCCCCGCTCGTGCCCGACCCCACGCCAGCTGCTCCCCCACACTCGCGTCAGCTGCACGTTACTCTCTCACAGTCAGCAGCAAAGACACCCTTGTGCCCCTCGTACCCTTGTTCAGCATCTCGTCAGCCTCGTCCAACACCAGCATCTTGATGGCACGCGTCCTTAAGCTTCTGCGACGAATCATGTCTAAGAGACCAGATGTGGGGCGGTCAGACCTGGGACCACAGGGCAGTGCTGACCCGGCCAGCGTGGGGCGGTCAGACCTGGGACCACAGGGCAGTGCTGGCCCGGCCAGCGTGGGGCGGTCAGACCTGGGACCACAGGGCAGTGCTGGCCTGACCAGCGTGGGGCGGTCAGACCTGGGACCACAGGGCAGTGCTGGCCAGGCCAACCCCTCACGGCATCTCAGGCACCTTCCCCATACCCCAGGGGAGACCCAGGGCAAAGACCCCCCATGCAGCACGGCGACAAACCCCCACACCGCTCCAGCACTCACCGAAGACGCGCCCCGGCGTGCCGGCAACCACGTGCTGCCCATAATCCAGCTTGCGGATGTCCTCGCCCACGTTGGTGCCCCCGATGCAGGCGTGGCACTGCACGTTCATGTAGTCCCCGAGCGCCAGCAGGCCCTGGGGCGGCACGGGGCCACGTCAGCCATGGCAAGGAGGGGGCCACACATCAGCCACAGCAAGGAGGGCCCTTGTACCCCAGGCCACAATGACCACCAGCTACCACCTATGCCCTAGAGCCACAAAACCTTCTCTGCTCTTTCCACCAAAATGAAGTTAATCTTCCCTGTTTCTTATTAGGAAATCAACACATATTAACTAGAGTGGGAAACAGATAAAACGCATAATCCTACCTACCCCGAACGTTACTGTCCATCCTTCCAAAATATATATGATATGTAAGTATAAAACACTTTACTATTAAGGTAGTTTTTTAGTTAAAAAATATTTATGGGGCCAATGCTGTGGCATAGCGGGTAAAGCCACCACCTGCAGTGCTGCCATCCCATAATGGCGCCAGTTCAAGTCCTAGTTGCTCCACTTCCCATCCAGCTCTCTGCTGTGGCCTGGGAAAGCAATGGAAGATGGCCCAAGTGCTTGGGGCCCTGCACGCACGTAGCAGACCCGGAAGAAGCTTCTGGCTCATGGCTTTGGATCAGCCCAGCTCCAGCCATCGCGGCCATTTGCGGAGTGAACCAGCAGGTGGAAGACTTTCTCTCTGCCTCTCTGTAACTTTGACTTTCAAGTAAAATAAATAAATCTTAAAAACAAAATTAACATTTACAAGGCCACAAAAACCTCCGGAAAACACACAGCCTATCCTAGAAATTACCTGATTCTAAGCAGCCACCCATATAACAAATGATGATTTGATTCTGTCCAGTAACTCATAGAACAGATGATTTATGGCAAAATGATACGAATCAGGCAAATAATTTTTTGAGGAAATGAAAAAATGAGATCAGATCATGCCAATCAACGCAACTCCCGCCCGCCAGTCTGTCAGTCACCGTCTCACCTTCTGAATCTGCACAGCTAACTCCCTGGTTGGCGCCAAGATCAAAGCTTGCGTTTCCCGGACCTGGTGGAAGAACGCGTCAGCAGACAGCCGTCCTCAGCATCTCCACGGCAGACTGCGCAGCCCACACCCACGCCAGCTGTGCTGCACGCTACCTTGTATGAACCCACCTCTGACTCCGACCAGAGGGAAGCCAATCTCAACGCCATCTGAACTACAAATCCAGCAATACTGTGACCTACCTGTTCGGCCATGTTCAGGTAAGAACCAAAAAAACAAACAAACAAACAAACAGACGCCAAAGGAATGCATGACGGTATTTTGTGCATTAAGATTCTCTTTGGGGCTGGCACTGGGGCACAGGGGGCTAAGACTCCACCTGCAGTGCTGGCATCCCGTATGGGCACCAGTTCTAGTCCCGGTTGCTCCTCTTCCAGGCCAGCTCTCTGCTATGGCCCGGGAAGGCAGTGGAGGACGGCCCAAGTCCTTGGGCCCCTGCACCTGCGAGGGAGACCTGGAAGAAGCCTGGCTCCTGGGTGCAGATCGGCTCAGCTTCAGCTGCTGGAACCATTTGGGGGGTGAACCAGCGGATGGAAGACCTCTCTCTCTCTGCCTCACTCTTTCAAATAAATAAACCTTTAAAAAAGAAAAAGAAAGAAAGAAAAAAGAAGAAGCAGTGGTCTTAAGTTTCAAATTACCTGAATGTCCAAGCACTGGAGCACGGATATACTGAAGGTGGCCGTCTTGCCTGTGCCGGACTGAGACCTGGACACGGAGACACAGACGCGGCAAGCGTTGAGAGCGCAGTAGACCCCTGCGTCGGTCTGAGAGCCCGGTCAGCTCCCGGCCGCTCCCTCTGACCCTGCGTGGTCTGAGAGCCCGGTCAGCTCCCGGCCGCTCCCTCTGACCCTGCGTGGTCTGAGAGCCCGGTCAGCTCCCGGCCGCTCCCTCTGACCCTGCGTCGGTCTGAGAGGCCGGTCAGCTCCCGGCCGCTCCCTCTGACCCTGCGTCGGTCTGAGAGCCCGGTCAGCTCCCGGCCGCTCCCTCTGACCCTGCGTCGGTCTGAGAGCCCGGTCAGCTCCCGGCCGCTCCCTCTGACCCTGCGTCGGTCTGAGAGGCCGGTCAGCTCCCGGCCGCTCCCTCTGACCCTGCGTCGGTCTGAGAGGCCGGTCAGCTCCCGGCCGCTCCCTCTGACCCTGCGTCGGTCTGAGAGGCCGGTCAGCTCCCGGCCGCTCCCTCTGACCCTGCGTCGGTCTGAGAGGCCGGTCAGCTCCCGGCCGCTCCCTCTGACCCTGCGTCGGTCTGAGAGCCCGGTCAGCTCCCGGCCGCTCCCTCTGACCCTGCGTCGGTCTGAGAGCCCGGTCAGCTCCCGGCCGCTCCCTCTGACCCTGCGTCGGTCTGAGAGCCCGGTCAGCTCCCGGCCGCTCCCTCTGACCCTGCGTCGGTCTGAGAGGCCGGTCAGCTCCCGGCCGCTCCCTCTGACCCTGCGTCGGTCTGAGAGCCCGGTCAGCTCCCGGCCGCTCCCTCTGACCCTGCGTCGGTCTGAGAGGCCGGTCAGCTCCCGGCCGCTCCCTCTGACCCTGCGTCGGTCTGAGAGGCCGGTCAGCTCCCGGCCGCTCCCTCTGACCCTGCGTCGGTCTGAGAGGCCGGTCAGCTCCCGGCCGCTAATGCATCCTGGAGGCAGCAGGTGATGGACCAAGTGCTCCTGCCCCTGCCACCCACGAGGGAGACCTGGATGGAGTTCCCAGTTCCTGGCTCAGCCCTGGCTGCTGGAGGCATACAGTGCGTAAACCAGCAGAGAGGAGAGTGCACCACCCCCCCGTCACTCTGCCTTTCAAGTAGATGAGAAACTTTAAGAGAAAAAGGAAGCGCACCGAGGTGCGTGGGATCCACAGAGGGGCCGCAGGCACCTCTCTCGTCCCGGAGCCCCCAAGCGGGTGCCAAGGGCTCCAGGAGCACCCGGGCGACCTCTTTCCCACAGACGGCCCTGCACCCCGGCTGGACTGCAAAGCACGGTGCACACGGGCACAGCACCTGAGCCTTTACATCTCCACAGGTGTTGCGGACGGCACGGGCAGGCTCACCCAGGACAATGGACCACACAAGCGTCTACGTCAATAGGTGTCTTCCAGGTGGCACAGGGGGCTTCCTTTTGTATAATCGTGACTTCGGACTAGAACTGCTTTCCAAAGTGACGTGTCTTATGAGTCTTTTTAAAAACTGGAAAGGGGACCGGTGCTGTGGCGCAGGGGGTTGAGGCCCTGGCCTGCAGTGTTGGCATCCCATGTGGGCGCCGGTTCTAGTCCTGGCTGCTCCACTTCCGATCCAGCTCTCTGCTATGGCCTGGGAGAGCAGCAGAAGATGGCCCAAGTCCTTGGGTTCCTGCACCTGTGTGGGAGACCCAGAGGAAGCTCCTGGCTTCAGATCAGCGCAGCTCTGGCCATTGCGGCCAATTGGAGAGTGAACCAGCGGATCTTTGCCCGTCTCTCTATAACTCGCCTTTCATATAAACAAATAAATCTTAAAAAAAAAAAAAAAAAAAAGCCAGGCAACAGGGAGTACACAGCTATTAAAATAAAAGGGCACTAAACACATTCCCAGGTAACCGACAGGTCAGCGAAGCTTCTACAGTACGAAAAAAATAGAAAAAAGTTCCAGCTCTGAGGCTGAAGTGCAGAGCTGGCACCGAGTGAGACACTGAGCGCGGTGTCCCCCCAGCACTGACCACGCCCAGTCCCACTGACCGCGTGCAGCGGCCACGCCACACACGACCCACTCACTGGGCGATGACGTCTCTCCCTTTAATGATCTGCTTGATGGCGCGCTGCTGGATGGCCGAGGGCTTCTCAAAGCCTGCAGAGAACACAGAACAGACAGCTCAGCACTGCCGCCACGGTGCACGGGGTTCCAGCCGCGAGCCCTGCCCGCCCGCCCACCGAGGGGCAGCACAGGGCGGAACACAGAGGACCGAGGTAGGCTCTTCCACCAACACGGTGATCGCCGCAGTGAGCCAATCCGTCACCGGAGCAGCAAGCGGCAAGATACACCCTCGGCCTGCTTTACCGATGGACGGATGGACGGAGGGACGCAGCAGAGCCCCGGGGCCGTGGCCCTGGATCCCGCACGGACTGCGCCCGGAGCCACAGCACCCAGCACCCCCGGGGGCAGCCACTTTCTCAATTACAAAACGGGAAACCACTCCAGGGCTCTGTGGTCCGTGGGCGTCCACGTCACGCACAGGCCCCATCCACAGAGATGCCGTCCACGGAGACCCAGGCCTGGAGACTCCGACCACGGCTGGGCAACCGCTCTCGGGCAACGCGGCTGGGGTGAAGACGACCCGAGAGCACGTTCCAACACGCACGTAACGTCTTGTGGGCAAAAGTTGGGTTCTGATGACTCTGGGGTCGTCCAGAAATGCAGCACGATCCCCCCCCAGCGCGGGGGCAGCCGTGACAGCTCCGGTGACCGCGGGCACGCGGCGGGGAGACCACTGCCGGCAGCACCCAGCGGCAAGGCTTTGCCCCAAACCCTTCCCCTTCTAGGCTACGCTGACACCAAGAGCTGTCAGACCAGGGCCAGGCAGAGCCCCGGGGCCGCCTCCCCGGCCCCAGCCCCCTCCCCGGCCATCACGCCCACCCCAGCGCCGCCCCGGCCCCGGCCCCCTCCCCGGCCATCACGCCCACCCCAGCGCCTCCCCGGCCCGGCCCCGGCCCCCTCCTTGGTCATCACGCCCACCCTAGCGCCTCCGGGGCCCCGGCCCCCTCCTTGGCCCCGGCCCCCCACCCTTCCTCGGCCATCACGCCCACCCCAGCGCCTCCCCGGACATCACGCCCACCCCAGCGCCTCCCCGGCCCCGGCCCCCTCCCCGGCCATCACGCCCACCCCAGCGCCTCCGGGGCTCCCTCTCCCCACAAACCCACAGGCACCCAGGATCACCTCCCAAACGTAGCCCCGACGGGGCCGCCCCCTCTCCCAGCCTCTGCCTGCGCCCCGAACGCACCGGCTAAGCGGGCGGGAGAGGCGGCGAGGCCCCGGCGCCCGCCCCGCACCTGTCTGCTCCGCGCCCCGGCGCCCGCGCCTTCCGTGAAGCCCCATCGGGCTCGGCCCCCGGCCCCGGCCCCGGCCCCGGCCCCCAGCCCCCGGCCCCGTCCCCCGGCCCCGGCCCCAGCCCGGCCCCATCCCCAGCCCCGGCCCCCGGCCCCGTCCCCGGCCCCATCCCCAGCCCCCGGCCCCGTCCCCGGCCCCCGGCCCCGTCCCCAGCCGGCCCCGGCCCCGTCCCCCGGCCCCGGCCCCCAGCCCCCGGCCCCGGCCCCCAGCCCCCGGCCCCGGCCCCGTCCCCGGCCCCCGGCCCCATCCCCAGCCCCCGGCCCCGTCCCCGGCCCGGCCCCGGCCCCCGGCCCCGTCCCCGTCTCCAGCCGGCCCCGGCCCCGTCCCCGTCCCCGGCCCCGTCCCCAGCCCGGCCCCGGCGCCCACCGTAGGCGTAGATGCCGCGCAGCAAGTCCTCCCGCAGGCCCATGGTGTCGAACGTGGGGGTCACGTCCACCTCCTCGCTGGTCTCGAACTCCACTTTGGTCATGTCTTCCTCCTTGAGGAGCCGCTTCCGCGCCGAACCCGAGTTCGCCATCGTGGCCGCGGCCGCCATAATTCCAGCTGCCGGAGAGCAGAGAGCGCGCCTCAGCGCAAAGCGGAAGCAGGCCCCGGCCGCCGCCACCGACAGGAAGTGACGTCCCTGCGTGCGCAAGCGCGGGGCGAGCGTGCGCGTGCGCCGAGGGCGCGCCTCGAGAGGGGCGGGGCGGCTTTGGTCACATGAGAGGAAAGCTCTGGATCGGGGAAGCGCCACCGCTCTCGCGCGACAGGCAGTTCCCGCGGGATCTTGCGAGGGGCGGGGCCCTCCCAGCCTCTATAAAAGGAGCCGCGGCCGCCGGTCTGGGAGTTGCGCTTGTGTCGGCGGAGTGCGGCTCTTCCTCCGTCAGTCTGGCGACTTCTGTGCCCGGCTCCTCCACAGCCCTCTTCCTCCTCCTTGTTTGTTTTTTTTTTTGTTTTTTCGAGAGAGGTTTTTCCATCCGACGGCTCTCCCCGGCCAAGCCAGGAGCTCCCTCCGCGCCTCCCGCGTGGGTGCGGGGCCCCAGGCGCGTAGGCCACAGCGGGGCGCCCAGCAGCCCCGTTCTTTGCGGGGCGAGGAGTGAGACCTTGCAGCCCGGGGTCCCTGAAAATGACCAGAGCCAGGGGATCGGTGGGGGCGAGAGGGCCCCCCAACGTGGAGGCCGTGGGGAGGGGGCGCTGTCCCGGGGGTCTGAGAGCCCCCGGCCGCCTCCGCCGGGCCGTCCAGGAAGGCGGAGGTCACCGTCTGCTGGGAGCCGCGTCCAGGTCTCCAGGGGGCAGCGGGGCCCCGCGCTGAGCCAACGCCTGCTGCCCGGCTGCTGGGGCCGGGGCAGAGCCGGCGCCCACGCCCAGGTCACGCATCTGGAGCGGCCGTGTCTGCGCGTCCCCGACTCAGGCTTCGCTAAGTAGCCGCCGGCTTGCGCCCCACGCGGGTGTCCAGGGCAGGAGGAGGGGAGGACGCGCTCAGCCGTGACCCCCCGTGAGCTCGCGGCACAACGGCGGGCTCGCCCCTCCCCTGGGCCCCGCGCTCCTGGACGCGGGAGGTCAGGGTGCAGGGGGACAGCGCCGCTCGGCTGGACTGGGTTCGCAGGAGGCAGCACTGGATGCAACTAGCCTGGACCCAGGGACACCAGGGGCTGCCCGCGAGAGCAGCCGCAGCCACGCCCATCGCCACGCCCGCTCCCCCAGGCCCCGCCCACCACAAAGCCCCGCCCATTGACCGGCCTCTCCAGATCCCCGCCCATCGCCCCGCGCGGCCACCAACCACGCCCTGTCACACAGGCCCCGCCCATCGTCCCCTCCCGCTCCTCCAGGCCCCGCCCATTGACCGGCCTCTCCAGATCCCCGCCCATCGCCCCACGCGGCCACCAACCACGCCCTGCCACTGGCCCCGCCCATGGTCCCCTGCTCCTCCAGGCCCCGCCCATCGCCACGCCCTTCCGTGTCGCCGGCCCCGCCCATAACCAGGTATTAAAGGTGCAGACTGCTCCTCTCTTCAATTTTCTTCTTTTCATTTTTTTATTCGAAAGGGAGCGACAGAGGCAGACATCTCTCACCCCCTGGCTCACTCCCCGAATGCCAGCAGCAGCCAGGGCAGAGCCAGGCCAGGGCCCCGGATCTCCCTGATGGGGCCCCTCTGGTGGGGGCAGGGACCCTCCCAGGTGCCCATCAGTAGGAGTTGGCATGGAGGCGGAGAAGCCGGGTGGGGGAACTGGGATTTCCCAGCCGCGTCCACTCCGTACCCTCTAGCAGAACCCCCCCCCCCCCCCGCAAGCCACCTGCTGAGTCACCGCAGGTGCACCCGGTGGCTGGAGGAAGCTGAGCGGTGGCGCCCAGGGCGGGGGCGGGGATGGCGCAGTGTAGGGGGGGTGGCACAGTGAATGCGTGGGGGGGGGGACAGGGGAGGGGGGGCAGCGCCTGGGTCCTGAGGGTCTTCGGGAATGCGGGGGTGGAGTTTGCAGGGCCACTTCCGGGAGGCCTTTCGTGGGAGGCAGGTGAGCTGGGTGCAGCCAGGACGGGAGGCTGGACTCAAGGCCCTGAGCAGGGGACGGCGGCCCTGAGGGCGTGGAGGTGGCAGGAGTCGGCTTAGGACATTCCTGGAGTGAGACTGGCAGGGTTGGGGCCGCACTGTGGTGAAGTAGCCTGAGCCTCTGCCGGTGGCACCAGCGTCCCATGTGGGCGCTGGTTCAAAAGTCCTGGCTGCTACATTTCCAATCCAACTCCCTGCTAAGGTGCCTGGGAAAGCAGTGGAAGATGGCCCAAGTGCTTGGGTCCCTGCACCCACGTGGGAGACCCAGAAGAAGCCCCTGGCTCCTGGCTTCGGATCAGCCCAGCTCCGGCCATTGCAGCAGTTGGGAGGTGAACCAGCGGATGGAAGACCTCTCTCTCCGTCTCTCCCTCTCTCTCTGTAACTCTGCCTCTCAAATAAATGAATAAAACTTTGGGGAAAAAAGAAGCTGGCAGAGCTGATGGATGGGCGTGTTGGGGCCGTTAGGGCTGGAGGGAATGACACCCACTCTGGGGTCTCTGGGCTGAGCGCCGGGGGAGCTGGGGAGGGGCAGCAGGGTGTGCTTTGGCATCTCTGCCGTGACTTCAGGGCAAGGCCAGGCACCCCACCCAGCCCCCCAAATGCTGATGAACACAAAGCCGTCCCGAGGGGCCCAGGTCCCATCCTCACCCCTCCGTGGCGGCTGCTAGAGCCGGGGCGGGGCACTAGGTGGCGCTGTCCTCGTGCCGCTTGGGAGCAGGGCCGGCCTATCCCAGCCAGGTGGCCCCCAGGGCTTCTCGCCCTGGGGTTCCCAGGACAACTGCAGACACAGGGTCTCGCCTACGGGGACAGACGGCCTCGGGACCCCCTGGTGGGGACCTGGGGGGGTGAAGAAACTGAGCCAAGGGTGGGGCTGGGAGGCCACGGGAGGCCGGGGCTGCTGGGAGCTGTGTCTGCCCGAGGCTGGACGCGGGCTGGGTTTCCATTGGGGACTGAGCGACCTCCACCTGTGTGTGAGCGGCTTCGGGGGCGCACACCCCCTCCTTCCCTGATGGCTGTTGGCGTCGTGGGAACCGGGCCTCCTGTCAGATTTCACCGTCCTGGCTGTGGACTCCACGGACGCGGGAAGGGCAGGTCTCCCGGCCTCGGGCAGTCACAGGGGCAGCAGGAAGCCAACCACAACCGGAATCCTGATGCGCCCACAGGGGTCAGCGCCTCCCACAGAAAAAACCAAGGGATGGGCCGGGACGCGCGGAGTCTACGGTTCTAAACAGAACATTCTGGAAAGGCCGTTGAGTGGCGTCCTGAACACAAAATGGAAAAAGGTGGTCCGGGCGAGGGGGCAGCCCGAGCAAGGGCCCTGGGACAGGAGTGTGCCTGAGCTGCCACAGGCAGGCAGGTCAGCCGGGGTCACGCTGAGGACCGGGGCACCTGGGGCCGGCTCCCCCGGGGGGGCACGAGCAGTCTCTGAGGACAGCAAGGATGACGGCCTGGGCTCCACATAGGACAGAGGACCCGCCCTGCTCCTCTGGCCTCTGTCCTGCATGGACAGCTCTCAGCCGGTCCTGTGAACCAAGGCCAGGGCACTTGGGTGGTGCACAGAGGTGCTCGCGAGGCCCTGTTGCCACGGGCAGGCCCAGGCAGACTCGCCCGCCCGCTGCGGTCAGCCGGGACCGTGACACCGCCAGGAAGTGGGGGCTGAGGGCAGGGAGCCGGCCCCTCCAGGCGCGGGTCAGCGGGTCAGCGCACGGCCGGGAGGGGACTGCTGGGGCCTCTGTCTTTGCCCTCGGGGTTGGAGCCAGTGCCTGGTTGTGGACAAGACAGGAAAGCTTGGCTAGGGACTGGAGCCTTCTCTGGCTGTGACCAGCCCCTCTTCACTGTCAGCCCAGGACGGGGGAGGGGGCAGGGAGGGTCCTGGGCCCAGGGTCGGGGCGCAGGGCCTGGGCAGAGCCACAGCGCGAGCCGAGGGGCACGGGGGCGCCCTTCCTCGGCCGCCCACTCCCAGCCGCCGCTCCTTCACTTCTGACTGCCCTTCCTGGGGGGGCCGGGCTTCAGGTGGGAGTGCACATGTGTGCACACGTGTGCGTGTGTCTGGGGCGCTGTTAGCAGCCTGTGGGCGGTGCCCCAGCCGTGCAGGGACCCGGGGACGACTCCTCCTCACCGCTGCTCTCCAGGCCCTGGGGGGCGTAGGGGGAAGGGGGAGGGGGAGGGGGGAGGCCAGCTCCCCGCCCCGGCCCGGCCCCCGGCTCCGGCTGGCTGTGGGGTTGATGAGCTCACTTCCTGCCATCTGGGTGTTGCTTTCCACTCTTAATTGCAGGGCTGTTCTCTGCTTTTGCTTTTTGCATTTGAAGTCTTTATTTAGAAACAATTTCAAATTTATGTTTAAATCACATCACATCTGTACAAATAGTACACAAATACTTAGTGGATCGTTTGCACTCAGGGTCTCCCTGTCTCCACACTCACTCACACTCGCATACTCACTGTCACACACACACACTCATGCACTCACCCTCACTGTCACACACTGTCAGTCACACACACTCACACTAACCCTGTCTCACACACACACACACTCACTGTCACACACACACCATCAGTCACACACTCATGCTAACACCTTCTCATGTGCACACACGCACTCTCACAGGGGCTGAGCTACTTGAGTTCCGTGCTCGTGGCCCCGTGCCCCCTTGGACTACGGCCCCACAGACAGGATGTCCTCCCGTGTGACCGCATGGACCTCGGTCGGTGTCATTTATGATGATCTGCTGTCCGGGTTCCAGTCGGGCCAGCCGGCGCCAGCACAGGGCCCGGCGCGGCGTTCCGTCCCCCGGCTCTGTGGCCTCCTGTCTGGAACATTCCACCAGCCTCTATCACCACATGAATTCTTTCGAACACTCAACCTCCCCTTTTTTAATAGCAGACTGGTCCTTGTTTTTTAAAATTCATTTTCTTTCTATTTGAAAGGCAGAGAGACAGAGCTCTTCCGTCCTCTGGTTCACTCCCCAGATGCCTGCAACAGCCAGGACTGGCCTGGCTGAATCCAGGAGCCCAGACCTCAGCCAGGGTCTCCCCAACTGCCCTGGGGAGCAGGGTCGCGAGCACCACGCGTCCCCATGGGGGCCGTGAAAGGACACCTGTCCAGCCTGGCTGGACCCGATGGCCCTGACGCCCATGCAGGAGGGAGTCCTCTGGTCCAGCCCGATGGCCCCACCACCCACGCGGGAGGAAGTCTTCTGGTTCAGGGAGGGGCGGTTGAGTCTGTGTTTCTTTCTCTCTTTTTTTTTTTTTTTTTTTGGACATGCAGATTGGATAGTGAGAGAGAGAGACAGAGAGAAAGGTCTTCCTTTTGCCGTTGGTTCACCCTCCAATGGCTGCTGCAGCCAGCGCATCTCGCTGATCTGAAGCCAGGAACCAGGCGCTTCTCCTGGTCTCCCATGCGGGTGCAGGGCCCAAGCACTTGGGCCATCCTCCACTGCCTTCCCGGGCCATAGCAGAGAGCTGGCCTGGAAGAGGGGCAACCGGGACAGAATCCGTCGCCCCAACCGGGACTAGAACCCGGTGTGCTGGCGCCGGAAGGCGGAGGATTAGCCTGTTAAGCCACGGCGTCGGCCTGGCTGTGTTTCCAGAATGTGCTCTGGGCAGCGCCAGGCTGCAGAGTGGGGAGCGAGGGTGCAGGGGGCCCTCATTCCTGGCTGCATGTTCGCACCCCAATCCCTACCTCAGAACTCTTAGATCAGCATTCCTGGGGCAGGGGAGGGGCCAGGGTGGACCCCTGTGCCAGGAGCCTGGGGGAAGCGGCTCCATCCTGCCCAGTGCGCTGGCGCGGGGCAGCCCCGGCAGCCACTCAGGGCCGCCCCTCGTCCTGCAGGGCTCAGCAGTGGCTCCTTCCCTCTTGCAGGCAGGGTGAGGCTGGCAGGAGGGGCCCTGCCTCCCCCCATCCCCGGCTGGGGGTCCCGTGTGAGGAGCAAGGCTGGCTGGTTGCTGGGGTGACCCTCCAAACCTTCACGGGGTCTGCTCCCCCACTCAGTCTGCAGCCCCTCCTTGGCTGTCTCCGGGGAGCTCCTGCTCCTGCAGCCGCTCACCCATGTGCCACGAAGTTGCCTCGCCATAAGGAAGCACGGGCGATGTGGGCTCCGGGTTCTGGAGGGGACTCACCTGGCCGTGGCCTCCATCAGTGCTGGCAGTCTCCACGTGGCACAGACCGCACATGGTAGGAGGCAGCGTCCGTGTCCGTCCACACCTCTCTCCCTGTCCTTACAAAGCCACGGGGATCAGACTACAGGGTCTTGACCTGAGCCACCTGAGCCAATCCAACCCCTTCCCAAAGACCCCGCCTCTGCTTCCGTCTCCTCGGAACCAGGAACGTGGACCCTGGGGACCAAGCTGCAGAGGTCAGGGGACAGGTGTGCGAATCACCGCCCCACATTTCCTGGGAGGCTGGGCCTGGGCAGGCTGCTGAGCGCCACCTGCCCCAGAGCCGGGCGTGGAGGGAGCCTGGGGCTGCCCTCCCCCCATGCCCCTCTGCATAGGCCACTGCCTGGGACCTCTCTCCTGCCCCTGCCCCTGCGGGGCTCCTGGGCATCCTGGCTGATGGTGCAGGGGCCACAGGGGACCTGCCGACCCGGTGCTGGTGGCCTCAGGACCCCGTCCTCGGCCCTCTCCCTCCCCACGCCTCCTCCAGCTGTCTTGCTGGGGGCCGCAGAAGTCAGTCCACCTTGTCGGTGTGGACAAAGCCAGTGCCAGCCTTGTGTTCGTCCTTCAACAGGGCACAGCCAGACCCTAGCTGGGTGGAAGGGGTGGCCTGGTGCCTGGGACCAGGGGCCCCGGGAGCAGCCGTCAGGACGGTCTCCCAGGCCAGGATCCATCCTTGGGGGTCAAAGCTGGCGTTTGTGGGCCTTTAGACCGAAGCTCCTGCTTCGATAACCCACCCAAGAAAACAGTCCAGAAGCCATCAGTATGGCTAGATGGACAGCAGCTTTCTGGAACAGCAAAAACTTGAAAACTATCGTAACTGTCAATGTCATACAAGCCAGTGGGCCCTGAGATGGCCCCGAGCAGTCGTGGGCGCACGAGGCCCGGCACAGGGCAGAACAGCGGAGACCCCGTGCAGGCCAAACCCACAGCGGGGGGGGGGGGGGGGGCCAGAGTGACGGCTCTGACTTCGTACTCCTGCGTGGTGTTTCCGTGCCTAGTGAAGGCGGCCACAGCGTCGGGCAGCTGTCCAAGCAGAGGGGGCCCAGCCCCCACCCCCCCACTGAAGGGAGGGGCCGACCCTCACTGTTCCATCGCAGGAGAGCCCTGCTCCCTCCATCCTCCCCGTGGGCAGACAAGGAAGACTGGAGGCCAAGCCTGCAGAGCCCCAGCCCGAGTCAGTGGCGGTGCGGTGGCTGGGGCGTGGCCGTGGGATGCGTGGTTGTTGGTGACGGTGCAGGGTGGCGGCGGCGTGATTCCAGGTGCTGCAGACGAGTCTCCTGGAGGGCAGTGTGGAGGGGGGGCTGCCACAGCCTGGCCGGCCGCTCACGGCCCCCACTCCACAGCTTCCTCCAGGGCCTGCTTCCGGGCCGAAGGCTGTTTCCTACACCCTGGTGCACCCCACAGGCCCTGCCGGCCCCGCCCGTGCTCCTCGTGCCGAGCGTGGCCAGGAAGATCCCGAGCAAGAAGCTGTGCCTCTCCCAAGGCGTCGCCGAGTGCCCAGCAGGTGCGCTGTCCCCTGGGCGTCCCCCCGAGCTGGGGGCAGAACTGCTCTGGATGAGAATCACTGTGCAAGGATCTGCACGACTCCCAGGTGTCAGAGGCTGGACACGGACACTTACGGCTCAGGGCAGTGAGGGGGACAGGGCTACTTATCCACATCTACCTCTGTGTCCACCCACGCGCCGGCCTGTCCACCCACCCAGCCTCCTCTGCCTCCACCCACGCACTGGCCTGTCTACCTACCCAGCCACCTCTGTGTCCACCCATGCGCCGGCCTGACCACCCACCCAGCCACCTCTGCCTCCACCCACTGGCCTGACCACCCACCCAGCCACCTCTGTGTCCACCCATGCGCCGGCCTGACCACCCACCCAGCCTCCTCTGCCTCCACCCACGCACTGGCCTGTCTACCTACCCAGCCACCTCTGTGTCCACCCACGTGCCGGCCTGACCACCCACCCAGCCTCCTCTGTGAACGTCCATCTACCCACCAGCCCACCCAACCATGAACCTGCTCATCTTTCCGTCCGTCCACCGACCCATCCGCTCATGTCTGCCCACCCACATATCCACCTCTGTACCCACCCACCTACCCATCAGCCCGCCCAGCCGTGCAGCCACTCACCTGCCTGTCCATGCGCCTACTCCTCCATCCGTCTGTCCGTCCGCCCTTCTCTCCGTGCACCCACCCGTCTTTCTGTCCCTCTGTCCTCCCTGAGGGAGCACCTGCTGGGTCTGAGGCTCAGCACAGACTCCTCCGACGAGAAGAGCAGGGTCAGTTTGTAAAGTGGACGCTCCTCCAAGAGCCCCCCGGAGCTGACGGGGCCCCCCCAGGACCCCTGTGCAGCGGGGTGTGTGATGCCCCCACCTGATGTCCTGTCAGAGTACTTGGGCCAGGAGGGGTATGTCACCTGGAGCGAGGGACAGGCATCCGGGGGCGCCGCTGGGCAACCCGCCAGGCAGTGGAGTCCCTCATGGTGAGGTAAGAGCTGGGCCCCAAGGCAGGACGTGGCGAACACCAGAAGGAGGACAAAGCCGGGGAGGACCAAGCATGCGAGCCAAGGGCCCCCTGGCCACAGCAGACCCCGCAAGACCTGTGCCCACCGACGGGCCCCCTGCGATCTCAGGCTGGGGTCTGTCCCAGCTCCAGGGACCTCTGCCCCGGCAAATCAGGATTCAGAAAGTGAGTGGAGCTGGCTGGAGTCTCGGGTGGACACAGAAAGAACAGGACGTCCACTACAAGTTTCCAGTCTCCCAGCCGCCGCTCCTTCTCCTGCAAGCCGCTCTGGACCCCGCTCCTTTGCAAGGTTCCGCTGCAGCCGGGTCAGCTCTGGGCCGGAGCTCAGGCCGTGCCAGCCCAGGCGCACCTGCTCCTGCTTCCCCCTTGTGGGGAACCGCAGGCTGGCCACCCGTGGGAACCTCCTCATCTACATGGTTTGCAGCAATCGGTCGACCACAAGGCCTACGAACACAGCCAGGTGAAACAGATGAAACAGAATGGACTCTGCATAAACAACTAGGAGGAACCCGGTGAAACAGATGGACTTTCGACCTGAGGCTGTGCGCGCCCTTCCATCTGATTGGACGAATCAGCATAAAGGGACATTGGGATCTGGGCGGGGCGGCCCCTCCTCTTCTCCTCTCCCCACTTTCCTTCTGCCCCCACAAGTAAAAGTTCCTTGAGAACCGATGAACGGTGACCGTGTCGTGACTGCGTTGGACCCTCGCTGGCGAGGGGTCTGGACGCACTCCCCCTCCCGCTCCCTCGGAATGCCCACACCCTGCTGGACAGTGTCAAAGCAGGTGCCTGTCGGGAGGGGGCTGCACAGGGGCCGGTGCTCCACAGCTCCAGGACCAAGGCCAGGGGCGAAATCCCTCAGGCCGCAGCTGCACAGGGTGGGGCTCAGGCAGGAACAGGACCCAATCTGTGTGCTGAGAACCCCCACTGGGGTTAGGCTGGGGACAAACCACACCCATCCTGCCTGCTGCCCCCTTTATACTGGGAGAGCCTGGGGCTTCTCCCGACCCGGCCCCCTGAGGGGCAGGCTGTGGGCCAGGTCCTGGCTTCTCTGTGCTCCCTGGAGATGGGGCCTCCTGCGCCCGGGGTCTGGGTGGGCGTGTCGTCTTTAGTCAGCAGCCGGCCACTTTCCTGCCCGCCCACGCTCACTCGCTGGCTCTCCCCTGAGCCCACCCCCTCTGTAGCCCACACAGGAAGTGCCTGCAGCAGCCGGGGACCTCGGAGGACAGCTGCTGGAGGCCACTGGGCAGCGGAGGGAGCCCTGGACGCAGTGTCCTGTCTACACAGCAGCCTGGCCCCTGACCGCCGGAGCGACCCGGATGGCCCGCCCCACTGTATCCACCTGGCCCCTGACCACTGCAGCGACCCGGATGGCCCGCCCCACTGTGTCTGCCTGGCCATGGGGGCTGCACCTTCCCCTCCCGCCCCAGTGTGTTGAAGGGCTCTGTCCTGGAGTCCCTGGGGTCCCTGCCGCCCCAGCCCAGGGTGGAAGCTAAGTCCACGTACCCCAAAATCCCAGCAAAGTTCTCCCAGCTGCTGCTGGCCAAGGCACCCCGGGAACCCTGCCCATAGGGAATCGTCTGGTGGGGGCCCGTGCCTGGGGGCCCCAGATCCAAGAGGGGCCTGGAGAAGCCAGCACAGACCCCGCCAGACGAGGCCAGTGGGCGTCGCGGGGCCAGGCACCTTCCCTCCAGCTCGGGTGAGGAGCCTCAGGGGCCCCGCACCTCAGGGCCTCGCCTCCCACCTCCCCGGTCCGCCCCGGACTCTGACTCCGGGTACTACTCTAGGGCTCGGGCTGGAATGAGAACAAACGAGGTCAGAAAAGCAGCTCCCGTGTTTTACCGGAAGAAACGGCTCTCCCAGTGCCCAGGTCAGGGGCTTCCACCCCACCCCACTCACCCACACGGCACCAACGGGGGAGGGCAGGGGGCCAGGTGCCTGCCCACCGTGGGAAGAGCCCCCTCCTGCAGGCCAGCGTGGAGCAGGCCAGGCATCGCCCACCGGGAGCTGGCCTGAGCCGGTGCCTGTGGCATCACCCTGCCTTTGGTGACCCTCAAGCAGGAGGACCTCCGCCCGGACGCCCACAGGGCGGGGCTCGCCACTCAGCCTGCCGCCGGCCAGGGGAACCCGAGCTGGGGTGGCAAAGCAGCCCTCTGCCCGTTTGCCGGCTTCCACCCAGTGTGGTCTGCACCTGCCCACCTGGCACACGGGAGGCGGGGGAGGGAACTGGCTAGAAGCATCCAAAGACTGAGGGGTCTCAGCCCTCGGTCTCCAACCGGAGAACAAGACTCCACCGGGACCAGGGTCCCGCCCTGTCCCAGAGACCCCTTGGAATTCCTCGCCCGCGAGGACGGAGGTGCCCCTCAGCGGGCAGCAGCATCCTGGGGGAGGGAAGGGGTCTCCTCCCCAGGCCCAGGCGGGAGGGACGTCCAGCGTGAGGAGGGAGGGGCCGTGGCCTGCCGCCCCCACGGTCAGCTAAGGCGGGGCTGGGTCCCATCTGGGAGGGGCTGTCAGAGCTCGTTGTGTAGAGGCCGGCACTGGGGTGAGAGTTTTTCCTCCAGGACGCCGTCGGGGGCGCACACCCAGGGGTCATGGGTCTCCCACTGCCACTTGGCCAGCCGGGCCTTCAGCAGGTCCAGGACCTGGGCGAAGCGTGGGTCGCCGGCCCGGTTGCAGGTCTCGCGGGGGTCCTGGCTGTGGTCATACAGCTCCCAGCGGTCCCGGTAGTAGTAGTGGTGGAGGTCCGTGTACCAGCCGGTGGGCTGGCCGGCCACGCTGCGGTTCAGCAGGTCCTGGAAGGTGGGCGACACGTACAGGTCCTGGTCGATGGGGAAAGGCGTCCTGAAGCCCAGGTTGTGCACCAGGCGGAGGCCCCGCTGGAACACGGAGCGCATAGGGTAAGACATGGTGACCTCGTGGTAGCTCTGGCTGCCGAAGACGGTGTCCCATGGGGGCTCGGCCTCCAGTGCCGGCAGGAGGGACCGGCCTGTGAGCTGGACGGTCTTCGAGCCAAAGATGGCGTAGCTGGGGTAGGGGATGGAGAACCAGTCCAGGATGGTGGGCGTGAGGTCTGGAAAGGAAGCGGCGGCTCAGCTGCCGGCTCTGGGAGGGCTGAGCCCAACCACCCTGCACCGCCCCATCACCACCAGGGGGCGCTGCCTCGGACTGGCGCCTCTCACTCCAGCCCTGGTCCTATTTCCTGGCCCTGCAGGTATAGCCAAGGGCCCCCACCTGGTGACACTGAGGACCCGCCTACAGCTCCATGGACCAGAAAGGAAGCCCTCAGGCAGGCAGGGCTCCTGGCGAGGGGCCTGAGGGGAAGGCAGACCCTGAACCGGGGAGGAGGGTGCACGGTCCTGGGGGCGGGCTGGGCTGGAGGCTCGCACAGCCTCTCCCAGGGTCTCTCTCCCACACCCATGATTCTGTCTGCTCATCTCCACGTGGGCCTTCGCGCAGAGGAAGGCATGTTAGGGTGCAGTGGTTGTCAAAGTGGGGTCCCCGGGCCCACAGCATCAGCACCCCCAGGAACTCATCAGACAAGCAGAAGCTCAGGACTGCCCAGATCTGGGGCCTGCGGTGTGGAGCGCATGGGCATCCAGGCGGCCCTGCTGCCGCTCTGTGGGAGTGCACGGGCATCCAGGGGGCCCTGCTGCCGCTCTGGGAGCGCACGGGCATCCAGGGGGCCCTGCTGCCGCTCTGCGGGGGCGCACGGGCATCCAGGGGGCCCTGCTGCCCCTCTGTGGGGGCGCACGGGCATCCAGGCGGCCCTGCTGCCGCTCTGTGGGAGCGCACGGGCATCCAGGGGGCCCTGCTGCCGCTCTGTGGGAGCGCACGGGCATCCAGGCGGCCCTGCTGCCGCTCTGCGGGGGCGCGCGGGCATCCAGGCGGCCCTGCTGCCGCTCTGTGGGAGCTCACGGGCATCCAGGGGGCCCTGCTGCCGCTCTGGGAGCGCACGGGCATCCAGGGGGCCCTGCTGCCGCTCTGGGAGCGCACGGGCATCCAGGCGGCCCTGCTGCCGCTCTGCGGGGGCGCACGGGCATCCAGGGGGCCCTGCTGCCGCTCTGGGAGTGCACGGGCATCCAGGCGGCCCTGCTGCCGCTCTGTGGGAGTGCACGGGCATCCAGGGGGCCCTGCTGCCGCTCTGTGGGAGCGCACGGGCATCCAGGGGGCCCTGCTGCCCCTCTGTGGGAGCGCACGGGCATCCAGGGGGCCCTGCTGCCGTTCTGCGGGGGCGCACGGGCATCCAGGCGGCCCTGCTGCCGCTCTGTGGGGGCACAAGCAGCCGTCTGAAGGCGAGACCCCGGCCGGCACCCAGGGTGCTGCTGTCACTCTCGGGGTCCCGTTCTTCCGCGCCCGCCCCCTCCTCAGCCAGGGAGCCGAGGACCCCCTCCCCCGTCACGGCCTTACCTAGGAGGCTCACGTAGGCCTCGCTGACCTGGCCCCAGCGCCGCGGGTGCTCGGGGGACGACACCAGCAAGGGCTCGGCAGTCCCCGGCCAGTACAGGTTGGTCCTGCCGCTGGGGAAGGGGATGCCGTTGTCGGATGTGAAGATGACCAGGGTGTCGTTCAGGACACCAGCTTCTCGCAGCTCCTGGAGCACCAGGCCGACCCCTGTGGCGGGGGCGGGGGCGGGGGCGGGGTGAGGGCTCAGTCAGAGACCCAGGGGGAGACCTGCGCACGGGTTCCCTGCTCCGGCCGCTGGACGCCAACTTTTGGGGCCTTAGAAGTCCCTGAGGTCCTTCCAGGAAGCCCAGACCCCAGGCCCACTCCCTGTCCTGGGCCACACGGCCTCAAGACATGTCTCAGCACTCCATGATTTTTAACTTGGGAGAGAGAGAGAGACAGAGAGGGAGAGAGATCTTCCATCTGCTGGTTCACTCCCTAAATGCCTGCGACAGCCAGGGGTGGGCCAGTCCGAAGCCAGGAGCCCGGAGCTCCATCCTGGCCTCCCGCTGGGTGGCAGGGGCCCAGGGGCTTGGGTCAGCACCCGGACCCTGTGAGGGAACCTGGTTTGCAGATATACGCAGTCAAGGATCTCAGCACCAGAGCATCCTGAAGAACCCAGGCGGGCCCTAGACCCAGTGAGGGCTAAGCCACCAGGACAAGGGTCCCAACACGACAGAGGGGGGCAGGCGCTGTGGTGCAGTGGGTAAAGCCTCAGCCTGCAGTGCCGGCATCCCATATGGGTGCCGGTTCGAGTCCAGGCTGCTCTACTTCCCATCCAGCTCCCTGCGAATGTGTCTAGGAGGGCACAGCAAGGCAGCCCGATTGCTTGGGGCCCTGCACCCACGTGGGAGACCAGGATGGAGACAAGAGAGCAGCGCGCGGGGGAGGGGGCAGAGGTGGGAGTGGCTCGGCTGCAAGGAGCCCCAGAGCCCCCCGTGGCTGGGAGAGGAAGGGCAGGGGCCTCCCTGAGCCGGGGGAGCGACAGCCCACACCTTGATGCCAGGCCTCCGGCCTGCAGGACCGTGAGCTCCTCTCTGTTGTAAGCACCCCAGTCCGTGGCCCCTGTTATGGCCACAACAGGAACTGGCCTCCACCCCCCCCCAAGTTCTGCATATGCCTCACCTGGGGAACCCCACGCCCAACCTCACCCAGCTCCTGTGGCTGGGAGCATGTTCCGAGCCTGCACCCTGCCGCTGGGGCACACAGAGGCCCCAGCCCAGGAGCAGCGGGGTCCCGGCACAGCCCCAGGCCGAGGTCCCGACGCCAGCCCCGAGGCGGGGGCTGCCGTGCCCCCCACACCGAGCTTCTTCTCTGAACCCAGCCCCAGCACAGGGCCTTGCCCATGAGCCCCGCCTCACGCTGCCCTGGTGGGAGCTCCCTGGGCTGGGCCTGAGCCAGCCGGCACCCAGCGCCCAGATCCGTGGGCCCACCTTGGTCCATGCGGCCGATGGTGGTGTACTGGGCGGCCAGGTCAGCTCGGGCTGCCGGCGTGTCAGGGACGAAGTAAGGAACCTGGGGAGAGTTGGGGGCTCAGAGGAGGAGTCTGTGGGAGGGGAGGGGCGCCCAGCCCTGGAGCTGAGGGGGCAGACGGAGACCAGCGAGGGCCCACGACCACCTCCTCCTGTGAACAGAGGAGCCCAGAGCAGGGTCTCCCTGAATGCCTGCTCCCACCTGCTGCCGATTCTCAGGGTCTCTCCCACCAGCTGGGGTGAGGGCTGTCAGCTCAGGGGCGGGGCCAGGTGCCCAGGTCTGGGACTGGCCAGGGCCCCACCTACCAGGACATCCTGGGGGTCATAGGTCTGGGGGGTCCAGTCCGGGATGCGCCCCATGCCGCTCTCCCCGTTGCCGAACTTCTCGCAGAAGGCTCCGTACTGAGGCTGGGAGTGCCCGCAGCGGTGGGGGTCATGGAAGCCCACGTAGAGGAAGAAAGGCCTGTAGGGGGTGGGGGGGGGACTCGGTGCCCAGGTCCAGGTCCGGGTGGGCCAGCGTGCCCCCCACTGCTCCCCGCTGTCGGACCTCACCCGTGACCCATGCTGCCTGTGTCCCCAAGTCCCCCCTTCCTGACACGACCCCGAGACGGCGCCAGCCGCCCCCTCGCACCTGCCCTCGTCCTGGGTCTGCAGGAACTTCCGGACCAGCAGCTTCATGCGTGTGATGTTGCGGCCCACCTGCAGGACGGAGCCGTTCTCCTCCGTGTAGGCAAAGTCGAACGGGAACACCGCTTCCGGCCCCACGTGCTTCTTCCCGACGATGCCTGCGGGAGGGCGAGACGCCGGCCAGAGGCCCCTCGGCTCCCTGCCCCACCCCGGGCCTCCTCTCCCCTCGGCTCCCTGCCCCACCCCGGGGCCTCCTCTCCCCTCGGCTCCCTGCCCCACCCTGGGGCCTCCTCTCCCCTCGGCTCCCTGCCCCACCCCGGGGCCTCCTCTCCCCTCGGCTCCCTGCCCCACCCCGGGCCTCCTCTCCCCTCGGCTCCCTGCCCCACCCCGGGCCTCCTCTCCCGGCAGGGCCAGGCACGGGGCCCCCAGGCTTCGGCCTCCGTGGCGGAGCTCACCTGTGCGCACGCCGGCCTGGCGGAGCAGCAGCGGCAGGCTCCGCACCTTGTCGAAGGAGTTGAAGTGGTGCAGGTCCTGGTGCAGCCCGTACATGCCGTTCTGGTGCTGCGGGCGAGGACTCGTGAGCCCCGACCCCGGCCTCTCTCCCACGGCTGGGCCAGCCTTGGGGGGACCGGCACCCTGGGAGAGCCCCTGCGCCCCACGAGGCCCCGAGCTGCCCACGGCGAGAGCAGCAAGGGGCAGGGTCTGGAGCGACGGACGCGGGCGCTGCGGGCGCTTCTAGCTTCCTCTCGGCTGCCTCTCCTCTCCCACTTGCTGTTAGGACCACACAAGGTGCGGCGAGGACAGAGCCAGGTCCCTTTCGTGGCCTGTTTTACGTTGTCAAAGGCATCGCTGACCCTTGGGACGCCCACTATTCAGGGGCCCGCGTGGTGGCGGAGCTGAGCTGCTGCCTGCGGCACCGGCATCCGCTGTGAGCCTGGGCTCCAGGCCCAACTGCTCCCCTCCCGAGTCAGCTCCCTGCTAGTGCGCCTGGGAAAGCAGCGGAAGATGGGGGCCCCGGCACCCGCGTGGGAGACCTGGATTTAGCTCCTGGCTTCAGCCTGGCCCTGCCTCTGCCTTAGTGGCCATTTGGGGAGTGAACCAGTGGACGGAAGACTCTCTCTCTCTCTCCCTATCCCTCTCTCTGCCACTGTTTAGAGGTGAGGGAAGGGCTCCCCCTCGGGCCTCAGCCCACTGCCCAGACGCGGCTGCTCCCCTCCTCGTGGCTCGCCTGCGTCTCAGCCTCTCGGACTGGGACGCGCGGGCAGAGCACGCTTGCCCACGGTAACGTAACAGAATGCGCACCACAGCCAACAGGTGGAAGCGACCGAGGGTTCCAAACAGACGGACGGGGAGCAGCCACACAGGCCGGGAGTGCAACGCCTGCTGCAGCCTGGAGCAACCCCAGGGCCTCACGCGCAGGAAAGATGGGCACAAGGGCACGAACGGCGCGGCTCCACTCACACGAGGTCGCTAGAGGAGCCACACGCCCAGGCAGGAAGTAGAAGCGGGGTTGCGGGAACTGGAGCCCCCAGTCCCTGAGGCCGGCACCCAGAGCACCCCTACCTGGGGCAGGCCAGTGAGGAGGCTGGCGCGGCTCGGGGAGCAGCTGCTGACGGAGGTGAAGGCGTTGCGGAAGACGAGGCTGTGGCGGGCCAGGGCGTCCAGGTGAGGGGTGACGATGGCGCTGTTGTTGTAGGCGCCCATCTCAAAGCCCCCATCGTCCGCTGAGGGGGGACAGAAGGACCAGCGGGCTGGGGTCAGGGGGAAGAGCCTCTCAGAGGGAAGGGGACCTGCGGCCCTGCTGCAAAGGCCCGCACTGGCGACACCAGGAGAACAAGGTGTCCAGGTGGGCACTGTGCCCGGGGGCAGCATTCTAGGGCACCTGTCAGCAGGGACACGACACCCAGGAGAACAAGGTGTCCAGGTGGGCACTGTGCCCGGGGGCAGCATTCCCAGGGCACCTGTCAGCAGGGGGACACGACACCCAGGAGAACAGGGTGTCCAGGTGGGCACTGTGCCCGGGGGGGCAGCAGGTGGACACAACACCCAGGTGGGCACTGCCCCGAG
This sequence comes from Lepus europaeus, assembly GCF_033115175.1. NCBI lineage: Eukaryota > Metazoa > Chordata > Mammalia > Lagomorpha > Leporidae > Lepus > Lepus europaeus. Next base: position 2,068,513 of record NC_084844.1, on the reverse strand, counting down.
GGGGTGGCACACCTGTTAGCTGACACGACACCCAGGTGGGCACTACACCGAGCAGGCCTGACACCTGGCCGGGTGTTGTCAGCAGGGATGGAACCCAGCAAACATGACTGCTGGGGGGGGCACAGTCACAGCAGGCGTGGGACGGGGGCAGGCACAATGCTCGAGCCATCCTGACGCCTCCACAGGCCTGGCATCCCTGCGAGCAGCGTCCCCAGCAGCAGACAGCCCGCTACTGGGCAGCAGCCAGCACAGCAGGCACAGGCCTCCCAGCTCCCACAACCACACCAGCTTCCTCCTTGTGCAACGTTAAGGCCAACGCCTCCTTCAGGGGCACTGGGGTCCCCTCAGGGGGACGGAGGCCTCCAGCTGGGACCCATGGGGCGTGAGCTGGGGCAGCCCAGCAGGTGGAGGGTGGCCGTGGAGGTAGTTGGTGTGCACCCTGCTGCGCCTCCAAACCTGCTCGGGGGCGTCAGCACCTGCTACGGGGAGACCTGTGTCCTCCCAAACTCCCATGCGGAGCCCAGACCCAGTGCGACTGTATCGGGAGACAGGGTCTTTAACTAGGGTGGCCGGGAGGCCACAGAGGGGGAGGGGCCCACGCTGTGGCTGGGGGTGGGGTGAAGCCTCTGCCTGCAGAGCCGGCATCCCATGTGGGCTCCACCTCCCGTCCATCTCCCTGCTGATGCACCTGGGAAGGCAGTGGAGGATGGGCCACGTGCTTGGGCCCCTGCACCCCCTGGGGGACCCAGAGGCCGCTCCTGGCTCCTGGCTGTTGCCGCCATTGGGGAAGTGAACCAGAGGATGGAAGCTCCTGTCCCTGTGTCTCCCTTCCTGTCTGTACCTCTGCCTTTCACATACATGAAATAAACTGAAAATAAACTGAACAAGAGGGAGCCCGGCGGCACGGGCAGCCGCGGCCCTGAGCGGGGACGGCAGCAGCGCTGTCCGGGTCACCCCGCGGGGAAATCAGGGCGGCGGGCCGCGCGCCAGACCTCAAGGGGGAAGAATCGCAGCGGCCGACGCCCACAGCGGAAGTCGCCCTGCAGCCCGGGGGGCTGGGGCGCGGGGGCCGCGGGAGGGGACCCCGCCGCTGGACTCGCGCCAAGAGCTGCGGGGGGCCGGGCCGGAGCGGCCGACGCGGGGCCAGCAGCTGTCCGCAGCGGGCTGACCGCGGGCTGCCCGCACTCACCGAGGAGGAGCAGCGCGCTCCGAGGACGCGCCCGGCACAGCCCCAGCGAGAGCAGCAGCGCGCAGCAGGCCGACCACAGGCAGCGCATGGCGACCGCGGCGGCGACTCCGGCCCGGGCCCGGCCACGCCCCCGGTCACGTGCGCCAAAGCCCCGCCTCTTCGAGCCCCGGGGTTCCTGCTCGGCCACGCCCCGGTCACGTGCTCCAAGGCCCCGCCCGCTCCCCTCGGGCAGTGATTCCTGCGGACCCGGCTGCCACCGTGGCGGGGGTCCCGGGCTGCGGCGCCGCCGGGGGTGAGTTCGTGGCCCGCGCCGAGAGGGGGGCAGAACCCGGGAGTGGGGGGTGGTCCGGGACGGTGCGGGGTCGCCGGGGTGTGGCACTTTCCGTGGGGGCCCCCACCGCCTGCGGGACCCGCACCGCGTCCGCAAGGTCCTGGGCCGGCGGCGCCGTCCGGAGTGGGTTTTGGCCGGAGCAGTAACGCGGGGGGCAGCGGCGGGCGGGGGCCGGGGGCGCCAGGACCCCGAGGGTGCTGAGCACCTGAACCAGAGGCGCGCGGGGGTGGGGGGCTGATGCTCTCCCGGGCGCCTGGGGACCTTGAGAGCCACAGGTGGGCGCCGGGTAAGACCCCTCCAGGGCCGCAGTCCGCCCTGGACTCGGGACTCTCCGGGTTCCTCGGGGCCCCCTGGTACCCGCACCCCGACACACGCACAAGCTCCCGGCAGCTGGGTGAGGCTGGGCTGCCCCGGGGCCCTGGTCCGCCCTGCAATGCTCACCTGTTACATCCGTCCGGGAGGGCTGAGGAGGGAGGGACCTGGGTGTGATTAGTTTGTGCAGATTCTTATCTGTGAACCCTGGCGTGTAGGGAGCGGCCTGCAGCTGTGGGCAGGTGGGATACGAGGGCTGCACATGGTGGGGGTCAGGGCTCCCTCTGCACAGGTGGCTGGCTTCCTCTCTAGCCTGGGGGCGTTAAGCCTCTGGTCCCCCAGGACAGGGTAGGGGAGACACCTGGTATTGCTGGGTTCTCTGAAACCCAGGCCGTGGTCCCCCACCCTACAGAAGCCCCCTGCGGTGCCGGCTCCAGCATGGCCCCCCACCCCTGCTGCTGCTCCCCCGGTGGGGTGCGGAGGAGGCTGCCCCTCCTGGCCTGGCTGCCCAGCTACTCTGTGCAGTGGCTGAAGATGGACTTCATCGCCGGGCTCTCGGTGGGACTCACGGTCATTCCCCAGGCACTGGCCTATGCTGAAGTGGCCGGACTCCCACCCCAGGTGAGACGCTGCCCCGTGTCCCCTCCCCACGGTCTGGCCCAGGGCCCCGGCCCCAGCGCCTGGCCCCCAGCAGAGTAGCACTCCACGGGTTCCAGGTACCTTCAGCCGCCCCAGGGTCCAGCCTGGGGCCCGAGGAACCTTGGTTTATGATCCGAAGCTTGTGACTGCTTTGGGCGGGTGTCACCTCCTTGTCACCGGCGCTGAGCTGGTTCTGGATGGCCCACGGGTCAGCAAGGCGACTCAGAGTGACCTTGAGCCTTTGACATAGGCATTGAGGCCTTTGCGCGCTGGCCCCCCACACATGCCCCAGGTGCGCTCCGGGAGGAAGAAGCAGGCCCACTGTGATGGCTAAGAGAAGGGGCCCGTGCCCGGCCGCAAGCCTGGGGGTGCTCACCTCCGCCTGTCCCCGCAGTATGGCCTCTACTCCGCCTTCATGGGATGCTTCGTGTACGTCGTCCTGGGCACCTCCCGGGACGTGACCCTGGGCCCCACGGCCATCATGTCCTTGCTGGTGTCCTTCTACACCTCCCACGAGCCCGCCTATGCCGTGCTGCTGGCCTTCCTGTCCGGGTGCATCCAGCTGGCCATGGGGTTCCTGTGTTTGGGTGAGACTCTGCCTTCCGGCCCAGGTGCCCACCTTGGGGATGCCCCCAACCTCCCGTTTCCTCTCTGCGTCCCGAGGGCTGTCCCTGTGTGCGTGTTGGGGTGGGGGAGGGCCCCCAGCCCTCTCTGTCCAGCTTAGAGCCCGGCACACATGGCAGAGTGACCAGGGCCTCGGACCCGGGTCTCCTTCCCTGCCCCCAGACGGCAGCCCAGATAGGCTGCGGCTCTCATCAGTCCGTGCCCCAGCCCTCCCCCCACCACACCACCCCTCCCAGAGCCACGTCCCCCCTGCCCTGGAGCTGGGTGGAGCTGGAAGTGGCTCAGGGGCCCCTCCTGGCCGGCCAGGCTTCCTGCTGGACTTCATCTCCTGCCCAGTGATCAGAGGCTTCACCTCCGCTGCCGCTGTCACCATCGGCTTCGGGCAGATCAAGGTAGGCCCGGTGCCCCCGCGCGGCGTCGCCGTCGGCCCAGACGTGGCCGGGAGCTGGGCCTCTGTGACCCTGATGTTTGTGGCCGGTGGAGCTTCATGGCCTCCGTGGGTCGAGGCTCACGCGGTCTCTCCTGGGTCCTCGGTCACTCACAAGCCCTTTCCAGGAGGTTGTCACAAGGGTCAGATTTTACAGCAGGAAGCTTGGGGGCGGCCACCACAGCCCTGCCCTTGCCCGCGTTGTCGCCGGTGCCCGGTGCCTTCCCCGGTGGTGCCGTCGTGCCAGCTTTGTGCACACACGACCCTGGCCTCACCCTGCCGGGATTCCCACAAGCAAACAGTGTCCGTGAGCGCTCGGCGGGGTGACGTTTTACGCTTCGTCCAGTTCCTGCTGGGTTTCTTGGTGAGACGGGCGGGGGGGAGTGGGTGACACACGTGCAAGCAGGGAGGGCAGCTCCACAGAGGGGGCCTCACCCCCGCCTTGGGGCTGGTGCCTTCCCAGCCCCCCACCCCCCGCAAGGCCGCCTGGGCTGCAGGTGGGTCTGGGCTGGGGTCCCTGGTGGAGGCAGCTGAGCGTGTCCGGGTCAGGTGAGCTGGCCAGGTCTGCATGCTCACTGCGCGCCACACCGGGCTGAACCTCCGTGGAATTCACTCTGCGGTTAGGGAGGAAGCCAGAGACCAGTGTGGGGGGGGGGCGTGGAGGAACCAGCGTGTGGGGGGGGCTGGAGGAAGCCAGAGACCAGCGTGGGGGGGGGCGGAGGAAGCCAGAGACCAGTGGGGGGGGGGGGGCTGGAGGAACCAGCATGGGGGGAGGGGCCGGAGGAAGCCAGAGACCAGCGTGTGAGAGAGGGGGGCCCTTGGAAGACAGAGAGCAGAGTGTTGGGGGGGCGAAGGAAGCAAGAGACCAGCGTGGGGGGGGGGCGGAGGAACCAGCGTGTGGGGGGGGCTGGAGGAAGATGGAGACCAGCTTGCGGGGGGCCCTTGGAAGCCAGAGAGCAATGTGGGGGGGGGGGCGGAGGAGGCCAGAGACCAGCGTGGGGGGGAGGCGGAGGAAGACAGAGACCAGTGTGTGAGAGAGGGGGGCCCTTGGAAGACAGACCAGAGTGTTGGGGGGCCCTTGGAAGACAGACCAGAGTGTTGGGGGGGCGCCCTTGGGAGCTGGATGGCCTGCAGAGAGGAGAGGAGCTGCCTCAGCCCATACCCAGCACCTTTCTAGGGGTCCCGGCCTTCCCCCAAGGAAGGCACCCCAAGAGAATCCTGTCTGCCCGAAGCCGAGGGGACTCCCCGGCCTGGTAACATGGGGCAGCCGACCCTCGGGAGGAATCACACCTGTGCCACACCCCGCGTGAACAGGAGGGGAGGAAGACCCGGGCCCCACTCCCTTCCAGACCCCAGGCTGAGCACAGGCGGCACCCCCAGCCTTTCCTGACTGCCCGCCTGGCCGCTCAGGGCGTCCTATTGAACTGGTCAGCTCGCACACCCGGTCTGAGTGGCTGGGCGCTGCCTCTCACGTCCGTCTGCTCCACGGATGCCGGCCGTCACGTGTGGCTGCCTTGCTCTGGGCTCGGCCAGGCGGGGTCTGAGAGCCCAGGAGGCCCTGGGTCAGGGTCGGGCTCCAGGGCAGAGGGCAGGAAGGAGGGCCTGGGGAAGCTGTCTGACCGGAACCTCTGTCCCGACAGAACCTCCTGGGACTGCAGGACATCCCCAGGCAGTTTTTCCTGCAGGTGTACCGCACCTTTCTCAGCATTGGGGAGACCAGGTACCTGCGGCCCCGCCCCCGTGGCATTTGTCCCTCCCTTCCGGGGCCAGAGCAGCACCGTCCGTCACCCGGGAGCGGGTTGGAAGTTCAGACTTGAGTCAGGGGCAGTGTTTTAACTAGGCCCAGGTGGCTCCTGTGTGCCCTGAGCTCGAGCAGCTCTGCCTGGGGGAGCCTGAGGGCCTGGACGCCCTCCACTCCTGGGAGGAGCGGGCCGAAGAGGGGAGCAGGAGCCCTGTCTCTCCCGAGGCCACAGGTGGGCAGCTGGAGCTGTGATGAGAGCCGGAGAGCCCGGAGTGCCTGCAGGAAGTGCCCCCTCTGAGGGTTTAAACCAGCAGCCACGGGGAGGGGGTTCCTCCCTCGGCAGGAAGCCCAGACCCTCTCCTACCTCCCTGCGCCCAGAGGGTCCTGGTGCTGATGCCTGAAAGAAAGGGGGGGCACTGGGCCATCTCGTCCTGCCCCCTGATCTGGAGCTGCGGCTGCCCGGATGGATGGCGCCAGGAACTGGCAGCTTCCCAGCCTGCTGGGGCTGGGGTCAGCCTCCTGGAGGGGGTGGAAGGACCCCACTCAATCCAAAGTCTTTTTTTCCTTTGGACAGGCAGAGTTAGACAGTGAGAGAGAGACAGAGAGAAAGGTCTTTCATTTTCCATTGGTTCACCCCCAAAATGGCTGCTACGGCACGCCGATCTGAATCCAGGAGCCAGGTGCTTCTCCTGGTCTCCCATGGGGTGCAGGGCCCAAGCACCTGGACCATCCTCCACTGCACTCCCAGGCCACAGAAGAGAGCTGGACTGGAAGAGGAGCGACCGGACAGAATCCGGCACCCCAACCGGGACTAGAACCCGGGGTGCCGGCGCCACAGGCGGAGGATTAGCCTAGGGAGCCGCGGCGCCAGCCAATCCAAAGTCTTTTAGAGCAGACAGGGGCATCTGTAGTCCCGAGACCCACGTGTGGAAAACACGGGCTGGTGGCAGCCCTGGCCTCTCGACTCCCAGTCCTGTCCGGCCTGCGGGATGGAGTAGGGATGCCGACAGCCTGGGGGAGGCAGGAAAAGCAGCAAGAGCGCCCTCTGCCTGCAGGGTGGGGGACGCCGTCCTGGGCCTGGCGTGCATGCTGCTGCTGCTGGCGCTGAAGCTGATGCGGGACCACATGCCCCCCGTGCACCCCGAGATGCCCCTGTGCGTGCGGCTCAGCCACGGGCTGGTGTGGACGGCCACGACAGGTGAGGGGTCTTCTCAGCATGCCCCCGGGCTCTGGGGTGCCCCCTGGGGCATGGCCTGGCCGCTGGGAAGTTTCCCAGGAGAATTGGGGTCTGTGTGCAGTAGGAGCCCTCAGCCAGAGGCGATCTCGCTCCTTGGGGACCGTTTGGGGAGGCCCCGCCCCCACGTGGCAGTGCTGAGGGTGGCGGGAGATCAGTCCCTGGGGCCAGAGGTTCTGTTCCTCTTTCTTTTCTTTCCTTGTTTTTTTGGAAGATTTATTTATACAGAGAGGTCTTCCATCCACTGCTTCACTCCCTGGGTTGGGCCAGACCAAAGCCAGGAGCCAGGAGCTTCTTCCAGGTCTCCCACGTGGATGCAGGGGCCCAAGCACTCGGGCCATCTTCTGCTGCTCTCCCAGGTGCATTAGCAGGGAGCTGGATGGGAAGTGGATCAGCTGGGACTTGAACCGGCACCCATATGGGATGCTGGCATGGTCGGTGACAGCTTTACCCACAGCGCCGGCCCCCCGAGGTTCTGTTCTGATTGTGCACTTCTGGGGGAAAGCTCGGCTCTGGGCAGGAGTCTGCAGCCAGGGTCACGGTGAGGAGAGGTTGCCCGGGGAAGGCCCTGGGCAGGCTGCAGGGGGCCACGGTGAGGCCATCGGCTCACTGTGTCCTATGCTGTGGTTGCTGGGTGTGCCCGGAGCTGCCCTGCCTAAGGAGGAGGGCATGACGGGAAGGCAGGGGAGGCGAGTGTGGCTCCCTGGGGGCCGTGCCCACCGGGCCGGGCTTCACCGGAGTCTCCCCCGTCCCAGCCCGCAATGCCCTGGTGGTCTCCTGTGCCGCCCTGGTCGCATACTCCTTCGAGCTGACCGGACACCAGCCTTTCGTTCTCACTGGAGAGACGGCCGAGGGGCTCCCTCCAGTGCGACTCCCTCCCTTCTGGGTGACCACTGCCAACAGGACAGTCTCCTTCACCGAGATGGTACAGGTGGGCAGAACCAGGAACCGGGACGGCGTGAGCCTCCCGCCTGATGGGCGTGGCGGGGCCGAGTCCAGGTGGGACTGCCCCGTGCGCTGCAGGGGGCGTCTGACTTCCCCCAGGCCCCGGGTGTTTGTCCTAGCTGCAATCTGGGAGAAGGGACCTGCGGGAGCCCATGGGGGCGGGGGTGGGTGATATGGTCGGCCGCGGGAAGTGGTGGTCGCTGCTGTGGCCGCACCTCTGCCTGGCCAGACCGTCCTCTGCTTCCCGCTCATCCCGTCCCTGTCTCCTCTCTCAGGACATGGGGGCTGGGCTGGCTGTGGTGCCCCTGATGGGCCTCCTGGAGAGCATCGCAGTGGCCAAAGCCTTTGGTGAGACGCCCACGCCCCGCCCTGCAGGGTCCCCAAGCCCCACACCCAGCAGGATGCCCACTGCCCAGTAGGACACCCACTGTCCACCCCCTGCCCTGCAGGGTCCCCAGACCCCAAACCCAGCACAACACCCACTGCCCCCGCCCTGCAGGGTCCGCATATCCCCACCCAGCACAACACCCACTGCCCCCGCCCTGCAGGGTCCGCATATCCCCACCCAGCACAACACCCACTGCCCCCGCCCTGCAGGGTCCCCATGCCTCCGCCCAGCAGGGCACCCGCTGCCCCCGCTCCTGCCCAATGTTCTCACCCCCGGCTTGCTACCTGGCATGCTGGTTCGCCTGCTTTCTTAGTTACTTTTATCTGCTCTAAGTTTTAAATTTTGAATCTTTTAAAAAAATATTTATTTGAAAGAGCTACAGAGAGAGGGAGAGACACAGAGAGATTCTCCATCTGCTGGTTCACTCCCCAAATGGCCACAATGGCTGGGTCTGCACCAATCTGAAGCCAGTAGCCAGGAGCTTTTTCTGGCTCTCCCACAGGGGTGCAGGGGCCCAAGCACTTGGGCCATCTTCTGCTGCTTTCCCAGGCCATAGCAGAGAGCTGCATGGGAAGTGGAGCAGCTGGGACTCGAACCGGCGCCCATATGGGATGCCGGTGCTGCAGACCGGGACTTTAACCTGTTGTCCCACAGCACCAGCCCCTAAAGTGTGAACTCCTATGTAAGCGATGTTTGCTCATGTTTTAAAACACACGTGCATGGGGCCGGCGCTGTGGCTAGTGGGTAAAGCCACCACCTGCGATGCTGGCAACCCATGTGGGCACGAGTTCAAGCCCCCGCCATGCTACTTCCAATCCAGCTCTCTGCTCTGGCCTGGGAAAGCAGCAGGAGACAGCCCGAGTCCTTGGGCCCCTGCACCCGCGTGGGAGACCTGCATGGAGCTCCTGGCTCCGGCGTTGGCCTGGCTGGAGCAGCCATTTGGGGAGTGAACCAGCAGATGGAAGACCTCTCTCTCTGTGACTCTGCCTTTCTAATGAACAAACACACGTGTGCGTGTGTATGCACGTGTGCGTGGAGGGTGAGCACCCCTCATCTGGAAACCCAAGACCCCCCAAACCCTGAAGCTCTCGGGTGCCTCCAAGAGGTTGTGGGTTTTTGGATTGGGGTGCTGAGCCAGCAGAGTCTCCCCAGCCTGGAAACCTGTGACCTCGAGCTACGGGATGAGGGCAGCCCCCACCCGGCATGTGCTCTACCTGTGCTCTACTCGTGTTCTACCTGCGCTCTACCTGTGTTCTACCCGTGCTCTACCTGTGTCCTACCCATGCTCTACCCGTGTTCTAACCGTGCTCTCCCCGTGTTCTAACTGTGCTCTACCTGTGTTCTACCTGTGCTCTACCCATGTTCTACCCGTGCTCTACCCGCGCTCTACCTGTGTTCCACCCGTGCTCTACCCATGTTCTAACCGTGCTCTACCCGTGTCCTACCCGTGCTCTCCCCGTGTTCTATCCGTGCTCTACCCATGCTCTACCCGTGTTCTAACCGTGCTCTCCCCGTGTTCTACCCGCGCTCTACCCGTGTTCTAACCGTGCTCTCCCCGTGCGCCTGCTCCCTGCCGTTACGAGCCGGCGCTGTGTGTGCAGGTGTGTCACCTGTTCTCGGTGACTCTGGCGGGGCCTCCGGTGACGGTGTCCCTACGCTTCCTCCTCCAGCCTCTCAGAACAGTTACCGCATCGACACCAACCAGGAGCTGCTGGCCATCGGTGAGGCGGGCGGGGGCTCGCTGGGCCTCTCTGCGTTGCTCCATGCAGGAGTGGGGGGGGCCCAGGGGGGGCTTTGAGACGCTGCTGCGGGCTCGTTCCCAGGTCTCCAGGTGATCCTCTGTGATCCCTAAGAATAGGGAGCTGGGACCCAGGCCCACCTGCCGAGCACCTGCTGTGTGCCAGACCCTGTGGTGTGGCCTCAGTCGATACCAGGGACACCTGAGTGGCCGCCTCCGGGAGGTGCTGCCGGGGTCAGAGGTCAGAGGTCTGAAGGCTGTGGCTGAGCCTCCGGGTCGTGCCGTGGCCTGTGCTGTGGCCTTCCTGCAGGTGAGGGGGCGGGCCAGGGGGCGGGGCTCTGCCAGGTTGGTCGCTGTGTCCTTGTTTGAGGGGCGGTGACGCAGACAGGCCGAGATCTGCCCTCCACTGGTTCACTCCCCGAATGCCCGCAGCAGCCGGGGCTGGGCCAGGCCGAAGCCAGGAGTCGGGGGTCTGGGCCTCCCTGTGGGCGGCGGTGCCCACCTTGAACCGTCACCAGCTGCCTCCCAGGGTGCACGTCGGGAAGCTGGAGTTAAAAGTGGAGCCGGGACTCGAACCCAAGCACTTGGACGTGGGACGCAGGCCCACAGGTGGCCTTAACCGCAGTGCCGGACGCCAGCCCTGTGTTCAGTTTGAGTAGTGCGCTGTTCGTGGGTGGAGTCTGGCTTTCCCAGGAACTGTGCACCACGGGCAGAGGGCCGTGATGTCTCGGAGCACGGACTGCCCTGGCTGCCAGGCTGGCGCTGCTCTCTGAGTGGTGCCGCGGGTTCCGGGGCCCAGCCCTGCCAAGCTGAGATCGGAGAGTGGATCCGGGGTCCTCTGGTCCAAAGTGGGCCATGCCCCGCTGGCCCGAGGGGTCTCCCTGCCCCCGGCCGTGCAGAGCCAGGCCCATCACTGAGCGAGGGTCATTGGATGCAGCTGAGGTCGCTGCTCGGCCGCCACACCCGAGGATCCCGGGCTCAGCCGTGCAACCGGACAGCGCCTGTGCTGGGAGGAGCCCGCCTCGGGCTCTGTGGAGAGCAGGCCTCGAGCCGGTGACTGCTGGTGCAGGGGTCACAGAGTGGCCCCATGGACACCGAGGATTCACCTCCGTTCTCCCAGCCAGGCCGCGCCATGGGCCTGGGTTCCCTGCAGTGTGGTCGCACTGTCAAGCTTGGGGGCCGGTTCCTGTCCCGCGCCCTGGCCGGCCTCTCACGGGCAGGAGGGTGCTGAGAGGGGCCTGGTGCGGTGCGGTCAGTGCACTGTCCGCTGAGCTCGCTGAGCGGGACCCTGGCACTTCCCGCTTCCGGCCCCGCCTCCCCCACCTCTGCCTCGTGCTTCCTCCTCTCTGCTCTCTCCCCAGGCCTCACCAACGTGCTGGGCTCCCTCGTCTCGTCCTACCCTGTCACGGGCAGCTTTGGACGGTGAGTGCCCGAGCCCCTCCTGCTGTACCCGCTGCAGCACCTCGGCCGGGGGTCTGCCCAGCCTCCCGTGACCCAGAGGCGGCAGGAGGGGCCCGCAGGCTTGCCTTCAGGGTGGCCTCTGGCTTCTGGCGCTGCACTTTGTTTCTAGAAAGTTCTGGTGCATCCAGGTGCGAGACAGGCAGCATGGTGACTCTACCCTGGCAGGCTGGGCCTGGGGTTAAGCCCAGACCCCTCGGGTCATGCAGAAGGTGGGGTGAGCTGTGGCTGGAAGGCGGGAACCCTGCCCCCCAGCGCCTGGTCCCAGGACCCCGCCCCCACTGGGAGCGGGCCCCACCTGGGAAGTGCAGAGCAGGTCCAGGTGGTCGGGCCTGTGTGTGCTGACTTGGGTTCTTAGAATTGGTAAAAAGCAACGTCTATGGTTTTCTCTTTTCTTCTTCTTTTTTTTTTTTAAGATTTATTTATTTGAAGATTTATTTATGTATTAGAAAGAGTTACACAGAGAGAGGAGAGGCAGAGAGAGAGACAGAGAGAGAGAGAGGTCTTCCATCTGCTGGTTCACTCCCCAAATGGCCACAACAGCTGGAGCTGCACCGATCCGAAGCCAGGAGCTTCTCCGGGTCTCCCACAGGTGCAGGGGCCAAGGACCTGGGCCATCTTCTACTGCTTTCCCAGGCCACAGCAGAGAACTGAGTTGGAAGAGGAGCAGCCGGGACTAGAACTGGCGCCCATATGGGATGCTGGCACTGCAGGCAGGGGCTTCACCCGCTATGCCATAGTGCCGGCCCTTACGATTTTCTTTTCTTTTCTTTTCTTTTTTTTTTTTAATTTTTGACAGGCAGAGTGGACAGTAGAGGGAGATAGAAAGGTCTTCCTTTTTGCCGTTGGTTCACTCTCCAATGGCCGCCGCGGTAGGCGCGCTGCGGCCGGCGCACCGCACTGTTCCGATGGCAGGAGCCAGGTGCTTCTCCTGGTCTCCCATGGGGTGCAGGGCCCAAGAACTTGGGCCATCCTCCACTGCACTCCCTGGCCACAGCAGAGAGCTGGCCTGGAAGAGGGGCAACCGGGACAGAATCCGGCGCCCCGACCGGGACTAGAACCTGGTGTGCCGGCGCCGCAAGGCGGAGGATTAGCTTAGTGAGCCGCGGCGCCGGCTTATGCTTTTCTTTTAAGATTTATTTACTTATTGAAAGGCAGAGAACTTCTATCCACTGGCTCACTCCACAAATGGCTGCAACAGCCGGGGCTGGGCCAGGCCGAAGCCAGGAGCCTAGAGCTTCATCTGGGTCTCCCACATGGGTGCAGGGGCCCAAGGACTTGGGCCATCTTCTACTGCCTTCCCAGGCCATAGCAGAGAGCTGGATCAGAAGTGGAGCAGCCGGGACTTGAACTGGTGCCCACATGATATGCTGAGCGGCTTTTCCCGCTGAGCCACAGCACCAGCCCCATTTGTAGCTTTTTTGAAGCAAGGTGGAACAGGGCGGGTTGGGCACAGCTCTGAGACCCCCAAAGTTGCTCCCGCCCCCACCTACAGCCCCGTCTGGTGCGGCGATCAGCCCGGCTGAGTGGACAGAGGGTCCCGCCGCCTCTCCTGGGGCTGCCAGCTATTGACGGGCACGTGTGTTACCTTCCAGGACGGCTGTGAATGCCCAGTCGGGGGTGTGCACCCCAGCAGGGGGGCTGGTGACCGGTGAGCCCCCAGGTGTCCCCCTGTGGGAGGGAGGGGAGCATAGTTAGGGAGACCCCTACGGGTCAGGCCTCCAAGCCTGCTTTGAGGCTCGGCTCCCCACTCCCCCCCACTCCCGGCGAGGCCCCTCGAGCTGCCGCCTCCCCCGCCCGCAGGTGTGCTGGTGCTGCTGGCGCTGAGCTGCCTGACCCCACTCTTCTACTACATCCCCAAGGCCGCGCTGGCCGCCGTCATCATCGTGGCCGTGGCCCCGCTGTTCGACACCAAGATCTTCGGGACGCTGTGGCGCGTGAAGAGTATGGGAGTCCTCGGTGGGGCCGGGGGGCGTGGGGTCCCCGGACACTGAGGGCACCCCGCTTCTCAGGCCACACTGTGTCCGCCCTCCCTGGGGCCCAGCCCCTGGTCTCACTGCTGCTCAGCTCAGACCAGGAGACCCCTCCCCTGCGGGCCGCTCGGGGTCCCTGACTGCCCGTGCCCCGCGTGTGGGGACAGGAGGGCGTCCGCGGGCTGCAGGTCGGGAGGGCTCGGGAGAGCTGAGCCAAGGGCGCCCCTCGTCTGCCCCCCCAGGGCTGGACCTGCTGCCCCTGTGCGTGACCTTCCTGCTGTGCTTCTGGGAGGTGCAGTACGGCATCCTGGCGGGGACCCTGGTGTCTGTGCTGCTCCTGCTGCACTCCGTGGCCCGGCCTGAGACCCAGGTACCGCCACCGCGGCAGGGCGAGGCTCGCGCCGCGTCTGCTCACAGAGCGATCCCGGTCGTGGGAGGTGCAGAAGCTGAGCGGTCACTTCTCACTTGGGGCTGGTGTGGGGAGGAACAGCTGGTGGTCCCGTCCCCTGCAGGGTGCGTCCCGCCGGGGTGAGGCGAGCCTGGCCGGGCCTGCAGGACTGCCCGCTCCCTTCATCCTCCACAGGTGTCAGAGGAGCCTGTTGTTATCCTGCAGCCGGCCAGCGGCCTGCACTTCCCGGCGGTCGAGGCCCTGCGGGAGGCGATACTGAACCGGGCCCTGAGAGGTACGTGGTCCTCCCGCCCCCCGCACCCCCGCCCCAGCTCCTTCAGGACCCCGAGCGAGGCACAGATCCACGAGGTTCAGGCTCCGGGCTGGGGTCCCTGTGCCCCCCTCCACCATGACAAAGGCTGTGGGGCATCTGGGGACCCGTATCTGGGGTGTCTCGTCTGGTGTCGCCGCCCTGCTGGTGACAGCCCTGAGGACGGGCCCTCGCTCTGCGTCCTGCCCTTGGCCGGAGCCGCCTCCGGCCGCCTCCCCAGGCCATCTCGGCTGTCTCCCCAGCATGCCCACCGCGCTGTGCCATCCTGGACTGCACCCACGTCTGCAGCGTTGACTACACGGTGGTGCTCGGGCTCAGCGAGCTGGCGGAGGACTTCCGCAGGCGGGGCGTCCGCCTGGTCTTCCTGGGCCTGCAGGTCAGCGGCCACCGCGCAGCCCCCGGGGGCGGGGGCCTGGCCCCATCTCTGCCTCCACCCAGCCTTCCCCCTCCTTCTCCGTGAGGTGGGGAGGGGCAGCCCTGCCCCCCGCCCCCAGGGCACATGCGCAGCCCCCTCCCCTCCGCCTGCTCTGCACTGTGTGTGCCCGCAGGTCCCCGTGCTGCGTGTCCTGTTGTCTGCTGACTTGAAAGGGTTCCAGCACTTCTCCACCCTGGAGGAAGCAGGTGGGTGCGGGGGCAGGGGGCGGGCAGCAAGTCCACACCCAAGGGACCCGGGTAGAGCAGAGCAGGTCGGGAGCCGGAGGACGGGACGCAGGTGGGCCGAGCTGGAGCCGCGCCTGCGTTCTGTGTGCAGCGAGGGTCAGAGCTTGCAGACCGAGCGCCCGCTCTGCCATGGCCGAGGCCATGCCCTGAGCAGCCGGCGTGGCCCTGGGGGAGGCCGGGGCCCCCGTCTCCCTAGGGGTGTGGGTGCCGAGGAAGGGAGCAGAGGCGGCGGTTCAGCTTGAGCTCTGCCACCATGCGTCCACCATCAGGGCCATGTAGAGCGTGTCCATCATTCTAGAATGTACCCTCACCCTCACGGCCCACCGCCTGCTGCCTGCTGCCATAAGTGGGTGTTGCTGCACGTCGAATCTGGCAGATGTGTCTGCCTCTGGTTCCTGGGCCCCCGGCCGAGTGCTGGCGTGAGCAGGGTGGGCGGCCCGTGGCGGGGGCCCCGAGTCCCAGGGAAACCTCCGATGTCCCAGGGACCTCGCTGGGGCCCTGTGTGGACCGGACGCTCCAGCCTTAGCCATTCTGTGGCCTCACCCATCCCCACTTCTGCCTGGCAAACTTGTATTTTCTGCAGAAAAATTCCTGGAACAAGAGGCGGGGACCCAGCCCTCCAACGGCAGTGAGGACCCCGTCCCTGAGCTGAGGGCTGCCCTCCTGAAGGCCTGATGGGGCGCTCGGGGTTTGCGGGGCATCCTGGGAGGTTCTGTCCCGTGAGTGGACGCTGGACACCATCTGATGGCCTCCGAGGCTGCACAGTGACTCCGTGGAGGGCAGGGGAACCCGGGGGCCCCAGTGAGGACCAGGGGTGTCTGTGGGCATGGCCTGGGCGTGGACCTTTCTGGGGAGAGCCCAGCAGGACTGACCACTGAGAACGCAGGGGTCGGGGCCTCCTGGTGTGGGCGGGGCCAGGGCCTGGAGCCCATGGGAGCTCTGGGATTCCTGCCCTCTCCCCAGGCCCGAGCTGGGCAGGTGTGGTGGGATTGTGGCGTCTTGGCCACATCTGATCTGGACACGGCATCCACGATGTCGGTGGAGAAACCAGGCTGTGCCGAGCGAGGGCGAGCCTCTGTGTGAACATAATTGTGGTTTTTAATGAAGTAACGGCTCTGGAGTTTTTGTACCAATCACAAATGCTCCTTGTAAAAACACGGAAACCATCCCCGCCAGTCCATGGTGGCCGCTGCTGGACCCCTGTCCCCAGGTGTCGCGTGTCCCTATCGGCAGGTGGGCCCTGCAGAGATGGGACCGTCTCAGCCCCGGTGCTAATTAGAATATCATTATAATAAAGTTAGAATATTCTAGAATTAGAATATCTTTTTTTAATTTATTTTTAATTTTTTTTTATTTTTGACAGGCAGAGTGGACAGTAGAGAGAGAGACAGAGAGAAAGGTCTTCCTTTTTGCCGTTGGTTCACCCTCCAATGGCCGCCGCGGTAGGTGCGCTGCGGCCAGCGCACCGCGCTCATCCCAAGGCAGGAGCCAGGTGCTTCTCCTGGTCTCCCATGGGGTGCAGGGCCCAAGGACTTGGGCCATCCTCCACTGCACTCCCTGGCCACAGCAGAGAGCTGGCCTGGAAGAGGGGCAACCGGGACAGGATCGGTGCCCCGACCGGGACTAGAACCCGGTGTGCCGGCCCCTCAAGGCGGAGGATTAGCCTATTGAGCCGCGGCGCCGGCTTAAAATATCATACTAAAGTTACCCTGGCTGACCTTCACTCCCATCATGCACCTGATGCCATGGTGCCGCCAAGACTCCCAAAGAGAGGGCAAGGAAATGGTGGTGCTCAAGCCCCGCCCCCTATGAATATTCAAGTAAGCCCCGCCTTGGGCACGCATTGTGGTGCGGTGGGTTAAGCTGCTGCTTGGGATGCTGGCAAACCACATACAGGGCTGGTCTGATGCCGGCTGCTCTGCTGATGCGCCTGGGAAGCAGCAGAGGACGGCTGTGTGCCTGAGCCCCCGCGGCGCAGGTGGGGACCAGGGTGGAGCTCCAGGCTCCCGGCTTCAGGCTGGCCCAGCTCTGGCCCTGGCAGCCAGCCGAGCAAAGAGGTAGCAGGTGGAGATGTCTGTCTCTCCCCCATCACTTTGCCTTTCAAAAGTAAATAAATAAATCTTTACAAAATGTACATACATCTCTTTTCCTATCATACTGCCTTTCAAATAAGTTAACTAATTTATTTATTTATTTTTAAAAATATTTATTTATTTGAGAGGCAGAGTTACAGAGAGAGAGAGAGAGAGAGAGAGAGAGAGATCTCCCATCCACTGGTTCACTCCCCAAATGGCCACAAAGGCCGGAGCTGTGCCGATCCAAAGCCAGGAGCCAGGAGCTTCTTCCAGGTCTCCCACGTGGGTGCAGGGGCCCAAGGACTTGGGCCATCTTCTACTGCCTTCCCAGGCCACAGCAGAGAGCTGGATCGGAAGTGGAGCAGCTGGGACTCAAACCAGTGCCCATATGGGATGCTGTAGCCACAGGTGGAGGCTTTACCCATTACGCCACAGTGCCGGCCCCAACTAATTTTTTTAAATGCACATTAAAAAACCTGCCCCTTTTTCCCATGAATGTTGGGGTACTCTGTGCCTGAGACACCACTCCCCATGACTGCTGGGGTGCTCCGTGCCCGAGACGCCACTCCCATCAATGCTGGGGTGCTCCGTGCCCGAGACGCCACTCCCATGACTGCTGGGGTGCTCCGTGCCCGAGACGCCACTCCCATCAATGCTGGGGTGCTCCGTGCCCCTGCAGCGGGGTGACCGCGTCTGCTGGCAGCCCTCTGGGCTGCACCCCTGTCCACTGTGCACTCCGGCTTTGCCACAATGAGCCCTGTGGCTGTGCTGCCTGCACCTGCGTCCCGACGGCAGCTCTGCACCTCGGAGACAGCGCTGGGCTCCGTTCGGCCGCTGGGGCACGGGTGGTGGATTTCAGACCTGACAGCTGGGCACAAGCAGGTGGCCCCAAACGCCCGGCGGAATTCTGCTGCCCGGGGACAGAGCAGACCGACGGAAGCATATGCTGCTGACCGCCGGCTCCGGCCGACACCCATCGGCGCGCCTTCTCACCATCCACGGGGGCTCTGCACCACACAGGCCCGCCCCCCGGCTCGGACCCCATCCGTGGGGGCTCTGCACCGCACAGGCCCGCCCCCCGGCTCCGACCCTATCCGTGGGGGCTCTGCACCGCACAGGCCCGCCCCCGGCTCGGACCCCATCCGTGGGGGCTCTGCACCGCACAGGCCCGTCCCCCGGCTCGGACCCCATCCGTGGGGGCTCTGCACCGCACAGGCCCGTCCCCCGGCTCCGACCCCATCCGTGGGGGCTCTGCACCGCACAGGCCCGCCCCCGGCTCGGACCCCATCCGTGGGGGCTCTGCACCGCACAGGCCCGTCCCCCGGCTCGGACCCCATCCGTGGGGGCTCTGCACCGCACAGGCCCGCCCCCCGGCTCGGACCCCATCCGTGGGGGCTCTGCACCGCACAGGCCCGCCCCCCGGCTCGGACCCCATCCGTGGGGGCTCTGCACCGCACAGGCCCGTCCCCCGGCTCGGACCCCATCCGTGGGGGCTCTGCACCGCACAGGCCCGCCCCCCGGCTCGGACCCCATCCGTGGGGGCTCTGCACCACACAGGCCCGTCCCCCGGCTCCGACCCCACTTCACCATTCCTCCAGAAGCTTGAGGCCCTGCCTTGACCGGTCATCTCCACACCTTCTTCAGGCTCAAAAATCCTACCCAGCGGCCAGAACCTGGGCCCCGCCAGCCCAGGACACCAGCCCCCCGCTCCTGGTTCTGGGCAGCCCTGGCTGTGGCAGCCATTTGGGGAGTGAACCAGCAGATGGGATCTTTCTCCCCATCTCTGCAACAAATAAACCATTTTTAAAAACTAGTCATTGTAGGGGCCGGCACTGTGGTGTAGTGGGTAAAGCTGCCACCTGCAGTGCCGCCACCGCATATGGGCACTGGTTCAAGACCCAGCTGCTCCACTTCTGACCCAGCTCTCTGCTGTGGCCTGGGAAAGCAGTGGAGGATGGCCCAAGTCCTTGGGCCCCTGCACCCGCATGGGAGACCCAGATTGAAGCTCCTGGCTTCTGGCTTCAGATTGGCACCGCTCCAGCTGTTGCAGCCATGTGGGGAGTGAACTACCTGATGGAAGACCTCATTCTCTCTCTGCCTCTTTGTAACTCTGCCTTTCAAATAAATAAATAAATCTAAAAGAAAAAACTTAGTCATTGTAGAATGTTGTTGGGGTGAAATCCACACAACAGGAAACGAACCATTTTGAAGTGAGTGTGTGAGTGGCATTCAGCGTGTTCAGAGCTGTGCAGCCCCGTGTTCGGCTCCAACAGATCTTTACACACACACACACACACACACACCCCGCCTGAAACCCCTGACTCACCGGGCAGCGGCCCCGCAGTCCCCCTCCCAGCCGCTGGCGCCCGGCAGCGCCTGCACCTCCTGCTTGCCCGGAGCCTCAGGGTCAGCGAGAGGTGAGCACTCGGGGCCTCTGTGCACCTCAGCCCCAGCTTCCCAGGCAAGCTCCTTGTATTTTATTGTGTGTGTGTGTGTGTGGTCAACTGTCCCTATGCCTCCAGGTGACCACGGAGTTAAATCCATGCTGTGGGGCCGGCGCTGTGGTGTCGTGGGCTAAGTCTCCACCTGCAGTGCTGGCATCCCACGTGGATGCCAGTTTGTGTTCTGGCTGCTCCACTTCCGATCCAGCTCTCTGCTGTGGCCTAGGAAAGCAGTGGAAGATGGGCCAAGTCCTTGGGTCCCTGCACTCATGTGGGAGACCCGGAAGAAGCTCCTGGCTTCTGGCTTTGGATCTGCCCAGTTCCAGCTGTTGCGGCCATTTGGGGAGTGAACCAGCAGATGGAAGACCTCTCTCTCTCTCTCTCTCTCTCTCTCTGCCTCTCCTTCTCTCTCTAACTCTGCCTTTCAAATAAGTAAATAATCTTAACAAAAAAAAAAAAAAAAAAAAGAAAGAAAGAAAAGAAAAGAAAATCCGTGCCGCACTTCTAGAACTGGGGGAGCTCCACGGTCAAGTGAAGGCAGCCTGGCAGGTGCTGGTGTGGCCTCCAGGGCTCACCAGGAAGGTGGCCGCCCGCCCACCCCACCCTGCCCGTGTGCGGGGGCTGCCGGTGGGTGGTCATCAGGGCCGGGGCAGTTTGGCGAGACGGCGCGAGAACAGGGCAAGCTAAAACGCCACAGAAAGTGCCGCCCTTACCGGTCGGCCATTTTTCTCACCTAAATGCCCCCAGGTCACTGCAGCCCTCTGGTTGACTCCTTAAGCAGTGGCCTAGGGCTGCGTGTGCTGTGCCCCGCAGGACAGAACCCTGGAGGTCCCTGCTGCTCGTCTGGCGCCATCTCTGGGGCCGGTATTTGTGGGGAGGATGACCGATCGTCCGCAAGTCCTGTGAGGTGGGGCAGGGACCCTTAGCCAGCTCCACACTCCAGTCGGGGGGTTGCAGCCAACCCTGGGGCAGGTTTTCAGAGCGCGCTCTCGTGGCCGGGTCTGTGTGCTCCTACGACGCGGTTTGGGGACGAGCAGGTGCCAACCTGTGAAGTGCCCACGTCAGTCTGGGAGAACCTGGGGTCTGTACCTCGCTCCACTCCTGCCCCCACCTTCGTGCTAATACAGACCCTGGGAGGCAGCGGCGATGGCTCAAGTGACTGGGTCGCTGCCACCCACATGTGAGACCTGGAATGAGCTCTGGGCCCCTAGGCTTGGCCTGGCCCAGCCCCAGCTGTTGTGGGCACTGGGGGAGTGAACCAGTGGATGGGAGAGCTCGCTCTCTCTCTCCTCTCCGTGTCCAGCTCCATCCCAAATAAATGCAATTTAAAAAGCATGTTTCAGTGTTTGTATATATATGTATATGCATGTATATATACATGAGAGTGTATATGTATGTGTGCACACACATACATGCATGTATACATATGTGCACATACGTGTATACGTGTGCATATGTACACACGTGTGTATGTACATGCGTGTGTGTGTGTGTGTGCGCGCCAGGTCACAGGCTATACTGCATGTCCGGATCTGGAGAGCAAGCACCTGACAGCCTTTGAGGCAGGAGGCCTGGGCCGCACGGTCAGGTGGACCTGTTCAATTCCCGGCTGCTCCACTTCCGATCCAGCCCCTCCTGACGCGCCTGGGAAGGCTGCAGACGATGGCCCACGTGCCTGGGCCCCTGCACCCTGGGGGAGCCCCAGATGGAGCTCCCGGCTCCAGCTTTGGCCAGGCCCGGCCCTGGTGATGCGGGCGTGGACAGCAGGAAGGTGCGGGCCAGTACTGGTTGCTCTGAGGCTCAGACAGCGACGGAATCAGCTCACACAGACAGGAAGCAAAGCAGCAGAGGTCTGTGCGCCTCCCGGCCGGCGGCCAGCTCAGGTTGAGGCCCTGAGGACGCAGGGCGGCTGGGATTTCTGGGAGGGTCTGGGGTGAAGTCCTGGCCTGTGAGTCATTGCCAGAGCTCCTAAGGGAGGGTTTCCTAAGCTTGCTTTTTCTCAGTTCCCGAGGAGCCTTTGTTGTCTCCCTGTCAAGGTCAGGATAAGGGAGGCAGACACAGAAACAGGGCTGGAGGGTTCTGGAACTCGCTTTTCTCAGCTTTCCCAGTTAACCCTCAGCTGTCTGCTGCCTCACTGGCGGCTGTGGCCATGCAGGGAGTGAACCAGCAGATGGACAATCTGTCTCTCTCCTTCTCTGCCTTTCAATAAATAAAATCTTTTAAAAATATTCGCTAAACCAGTGATAGAGATGCACAGCCCTATCTCCTCTGGTCTGTTTATAGAAGACCCTAGAACAGGCTAACTCTCCTGTAAGGAGCCAGTGTTGTGGCACGCTGGCTCCACACTCCACACACTCCACACAGTGTTGCGGCATGCTGGCTCCACACTCCACACACTCCACACAGTGTTGCGGCACGCTGGCTCCACACTCCACACAGTGTTGTGGCACGCTGGCTCCACACTCCACACACTCCACACAGTGTTGCGGCATGCTGGCTCCACACTCCACACACTGCACACAGTGTTGTGGCACGCTGGCTCCACACTCCACACAGTGTTGCGGCACGCTGGCTCCACACTCCACACAGTGTTGCGGCACACTGGCTCCACACTCCACACACTCCACACAGTGTTGCGGCCCGCTGGCTCCACACTCCACACAGTGTTGTGGCACGCTGGCTCCACACTCCACACACTCCACACAGTGTTGCGGCACGCTGGCTCCACACTCCACACACTCCACGCAGTGTTGCGGCACGCTGGCTCCACACTCCACACAGTGTTGTGGCACGCTGGCTCCACACTCCACACACTCCACACAGTGTTGCGGCACGCTGGCTCCACACTCCACACACTCCACACAGTGTTGCGGCACGCTGGCTCCACACTCCACACACTCCACACAGTGTTGCGGCACGCTGGCTCCACACTCCACACACTCCACACAGTGTTGCGGCACGCTGGCTCCACACTCCACACACTCCACACAGTGTTGCGGCCCGCTGGCTCCACACTCCACACAGTGTTGTGGCACGCTGGCTCCACACTCCACACACTCCACACAGTGTTGTGGCACGCTGGCTCCACACTCCACACACTCCACACAGTGTTGCGGCACGCTGGCTCCACACTCCACACACTCCACACAGTGTTGCGGCACGCTGGCTCCACACTCCACACACTCCACACAGTGTTGTGGCACGCTGGCTCCACACTCCACACACTCCACACAGTGTTGTGGCACGCTGGGCTAAGTGTGATGCTGACATCCACTTCCGACGCAGCTCCCTGCTAACGCGCCTGGGAAGGCAGCAGAGGATAGCCTGGGTGCTGGGGCCCCTGCACCCCCGTGGGAGACCCAGATGGAGTCCAGGCTCCTGGCTTCAGCCTGGCCCAGCCCTGGCCACTGTGGACATTTGTTTGCATTGTGAAGCAGCCAATGGGAGATCTTTCTCTCTCCCCCTCCCTTCCTCTCTCTCTCTCTCTCTCTACCTCTCTCTCTCTCTACCTCTTTCTCTCTCTCTCTCTGTATGTGTGTAACTCTGACATTCAAATCAATAAGTCAATCTTTTTAAAAAAATCTATAAAGGCAAATCAAGTCCGGGGTTGAGATTCACCAGAAAGGGCCCGCGGGCACGTGCAGGGGTGAGGCCGTGGCTCCGTGGCCGGGTGAACTCACTGCACTTGTCTCTGTAGATTCGAGGCGCCTGTCCCTCAGGGAGCAGCCAAGTAACCAGCCTCAAGCGGAAGCTGCTCAGAGGAGAGCTTCATCCTAATGGTTATTCATTTTCCTTTCCATGGAAGGCAGTGCCAGAGAGGGAGGGAGGGAGGGAGGGAGAGAGAGAGAGAGAGAGAGAGAGAGAGAGAGAGAGAGAGAGGGAAATCCTCCATCTGCCGGCTCACCCCTCAAATGCGCACAGTGGCAGGGCTGGGCCAGGCTGAAGCCAGCCGGGAGCGGGAGCCAGGAGCTCCGGCCAGGTCTCCCAGGTGGGCTCTGCCCAGGCCTGCTGACCAGCAGGAAGCTGGCTCAGAGGCAGAGCAGTCAGGACTGGAAGCAGCGCTCTGAAGTGGGGTGTGGGCGCCCCAGAGAGCAGCTTAACTCCCCGAGCCACCACGGCCTCCCCAAGGGGGCTTCACTCACCCGTGACAAATAAAGTGGGAAGGGACAGCCCCCTGAAGAAACTGCTGGCACCGGCGCTGTGGTGTAGCAGGTGAAGCCACTGCCTGCAGTGCCGGCATCCCATATGGGCTCTGGTTCAAGTCCCGGCTGTTCCACTTCCGATCCAGCTCCCTGCTGATGGCCTGGGAAAGCAGTGGAAGATGGCCCAAGTGCTTAGGCCCCTGCACCCCCGCGGGAGACCTGGAAGAAGCTCCTGGCTTTCGGCCTGGCCGTTGCGGCCATTTGCGGAGTGAACCAGTGGATGGAAGACTTCTCTCTCTTTCTCTGTAACTCTGACTTTCAAATAAATAAACAGATCTCAAACAAAACGCGGCAGTGTTGCTCAGCTCCACCTCGCCAGGAAGGTTGCCTGGGAAGGCCCCTAACTCCCAGCAGGGGGTCCTTTGCCCTGAGGCTCCGGAAGCCCCTTGCTCCCCATTGATTGGCTTGGAGCTGGTTCCTGACGTTTCTGTCCAGTCCCTGTGTGACCCTGCGACTTTCTCTCCTCCAAGAGAAGCCAGGGCCCAGGAAACAGCCGGCTCCGGTCAGCCAGACTCAGCCCGGCACTGCCCGGTCACACCACACAGGCTGGCGGGGGTGGGGGGCACGCCCCCTCCTGTCCCTTTCCTCTGGGGTGGGCACAGTGTCCCGCCCCTCCCCGCCTCCTCGCGCATCCCTGCTCTGCGGGAACCGGGTCTGGGAGGCAGCGGGCCAGGGCCTGACCCAGCGCCGGCCACCGAGGGCGCCGGCAGCCTCCAGTGGGATGGCCATGACCGCTCCCGCACCCACGCCTTCCCTGACAAGGCCTCTTTGTCCCCAGCGCCTCTGCCTCTGCTGCCAGGAGCGTGGCCATCCCCGTCCCCAGCGTTCGGCTGCTGGGAGCCTGGGGCGGCGTCGGGACCGGACTGGCAGGATGAGAGCGGGAGGAGCCGACTCAGCCATGTGAGGGGCGTCCTGGGCCGAACCCGGTCTACGCCACAAACGCGGCACCAGCACGGAGAAGGCAGCACCCTCCGTGCCGGGTTTCCATGGAGCTGGCCAAGCCAGGGAGGGACCGAGAGGCCGGGGGTCCTGACCGGGGCTTGTCTGCTGATCCTGGATGCTTCTCCCCGAGTGATTTCCTTGCCGGGACCCAGGCTGCACGCTGCCCCCCCAACGCCTTCAGCACACCCCAGCTTCCTGGCCCCCCAGCCCACGGCCGCCTGTCTGCAGGCTCAGCCCTGTCCATGTAATTCACTCTTTTCCGGATCCTCTGAGATCACACGGCGTTTGCTAACTTCACAGCCGGCCTGCAGGCCCCCAGCACTCCTCCGCTGTGTCCGGAGGAGTCCCGGTCCCAGCGTGGCTGACCTGTGTCACCGTCCAGCTGCCCTGCCCTTCAGGCTCGTGGCTGTCAGAGGTGGACACCCCCACCCCAGCAGCTTCTCCCGACCCTGGTGGCTCGCGTCTGCACCTGTCAGACCACACAGGTGGGTCCCGCTGGCTCCACCATGGCTTCCTCTCCTGCCACGCTCCGGGACTCACCTGGAAGCCCACGGGACAGCAGCAGCGCCCGGAGGGGACGCCTGAGGGCGGGATCACCTGTCCGCTCCGTCCGCAGCCTCATTGACCTCAGAACCTGGAGACCCACGGAAGGCAGGACCGGACCCCGTCTCTGGCTGGATGTACAGAACTCCGTTACTGACCTGGTTACCCCTCTAGGGGGCAGACAGGGACCTGGAGGGGGGTATTGAAGGGACGCCGCAGGGCACTAGGATGGGCTCGCAAACCCAAAGGATGCCTCCCTCTGTGGGGCCTGCTCTCCCTCTGGATCCCAGGCTGGGTTCTACCTTGGGCAGGCGAGCGGGTCCCCAGTGGCTCTGACCAGGCAGTGGACAAGATGACCGTGTCTCAGGTTCTGCTGGCTCCACACCAGGAGCTGCCCCTCCAAAGATCTCATGGACAGGCCGTTGGTGGCCGAGCTGGGCTAGCCACTGCCCCTCAGGACACACTCAGGAGGTGCCACCCAGCCGCTGGGGCTGGCTGCACTGCTGGCCGGCAGGTGTCCAGTCTTGGCAGCACTCCGCCGGCCAGCGCTGTCTCTGCTGGCATCCTCAGACCCATGAGGTGGGGCAGGGCTGCAGGCTCCCCTCTTTCTTAAAACATTTTTTTCAAAGATTTATTTGAAAGGTGGAGTTTACAGAGAGAGAGAGAGGGAGCCACAGACAGAAATCTTCCATCTACTGGTTCTCTCCCCAAATGGCCACCATGGCCAGGGCTGGGCAAGGATGAACCCAGGAGCCAGGAGTTTCATCCGGGTCTCCCACGTGGGTGCAGGGGCCCAGGCACTTGGACCATTATCTGCTGCTTTCCCAGGCCACAGCAGAGAGCTGGATCAGAAGTGGAGCAGTTGGGTCTTGAACCGGAGCCCATATGGGATACTTGTGTCACAGGCGCCGGCTTTACCCGCTGTGCCACAGCGCTGGCCCCGAGCTGCCCCCCCGACAAGTCCGTCAAAGGAGGCCACGTGCAGCTGCTGGGACCTGCAGCGCTGACCAGCCCGTGGAGCCGCCTTCCCCACTAGGACCCAGAAGGGCCAGGCCAGCCCAGTGCAGCCCGTGGCCTCCAACACCTAGGACTTTCTGACCAAGTCCAGGCAGCCCAGCTCTCAGAAGACGCTCTCCCCCCACCCCAGCCCTGCCCCGCTAGGTTAGCTCACGGTCAAAGACCAGAGCAGGAGGGGGGGCTAGGTGCTGCAGTGCAATAGTGCCTGGGGCGCCAGCATTCCAGACCCAGTGTCTGGGGCGCACACCTGGGAGGCAGCAGGTGATGGCTCAAGGACCCTGGTCCCTGGACAGCTTCTGAGGGCACTTGGGGAGTGACCCAGAGGATGGACAGGCTCTCTCCCACTGTCTCTCTCTTCCTCCCTCTCCCTGTCGCTCTGACTTTAAACAGGCCACAACAGTGGACGTGGCTGGATCCTGCCAAGACGCTGGATGAAGTGGCCGGTGTGGGAGTGGGACATCGTGAAACACAAGCCAGTCCTGGGGAGGTGCCCTGGCGCTGACACCAAACAACCGAGAAGCCTGCCCTGCATGAGGGGTGCACGGGGGACACCCCAAGAAGCGCAGAGGTGGGATTCCCAGCCCTGGAGGAGGGGTGCAGCCGCAGCTGCCGGTGGGCAAGGAGACCCCGAGGGAAGCTGGCAGGCGGCGCCCTGGCTTTGTAACTTGACAGGAACAGCCACGAAACGGCCCTCACAGCATTGGGGGGGGGGGTCCGCCCCTGCAGGCTCAGCCCAGGGCCCCCACCAGGTGGGACAGCTGAGCAGGTTCTGAGGTTCTAACTCCCACAGCCCTAGGCGCTGGACAAGGCGCCGAGCGAGGAGGAACGCAGGCACGGAGTCTCCATTAGCAGGGGCCACCGTGGTCACTCAGCGCCCCCCAAAACCGCCCCCGGGGGCTGGCGACCCCCACCTTGCGCCTGAGTGGCGGTGAAGCGCTCCTGAGCGACCCTCCCCTGTCCCGCTGGCTCTGTCCAGGGTGCTGAGCCCCCCTGGCTCCCCCAGGTCCCGCCCAGGCGGCTGGAGGCGGAGGGAGGGGCCCACGGACGCCGGGCGCAGACCCGGGTCCGGCCAGCGCGGGGCCCCTGAGCGCCTCGCACCAGCGCGCAGCGGCAGGAGGCGCCTCCCCGGGGCGAGCGCGGGGTCCACCGGGCAATGCCCGCTCAGCCCGCGAGCCCGGCCGCGAGGGGGGAGGCGGGCGGAGGGCGTCCGGGCTGGGTCCGCAGCGCGGGGGTGCGGCCGGGGTCCGCGGGCCGGGCGTGGGTCCCGCGGGGCGAGGCCCGGCAGCGGCGCCTGCGTCCTGGCGCGCCCCAGGGCCGCCTCTTCCTGCCGGCGCCGGGTTTCGGTTTCGCCGCGGGTGCCGAGTCCAGCCCCGCGCTCCGACGGCCGCGGCTCCCGGGCTGCAGACCGCAGGTGGCGTGGGGTCCCGAGGACCGGCCCGGGCCGCGGCCGCACAGACGCGCGTCTCCGGGGCTCGGTAGCTTTCACCGGAGCGGCGGGCGCGGGCCCGAGGCCAGGTGGGCGCCGCTGGGTGGGAGGCGTCGGAGGCGGGGCGTGGAGCAGGTGCAGAGGGGCGGGGAGCCACCCGGCCCGCAGCCCGCTTTCTTCGCGGCTGGGGGCGGGGAAGGGGGCAGGGGCAATTGGCCTTGAGTTCTCAGGTGCCCCCTGCCCACCGGGGACTGCGTGAGACCGGCGCCTACCAGCCCAGGCGTCCGTTAGATTTCAAGCAGGGTGTTCGGAGAAACTGCAGGCCTGGGGTAGCTCCGAGGTTGCGTTCGGTCAAGGAGGGTGGACTCCTGGTGCATAACAAGAGGGCGGCCTCAGGGACCCCCCACCAGCTCCAAGCCCCCTTCCGGTCTGGCCTCCTCCCGCCCCTGTCTGGGGGACTGCTGTGGGTGTGCTTGTAGCTAGTGTGTGTGGTTTTCCTGCTGTTCTCTGTGCCCAGCCAGAGAGCCCAGGCGGCAGGGGGGAGCCACTGTTCTGAGTGAGGGGAGGGGGTGCCCGGACCCCTGGGTGGTGGGGCGCAGTGGACGCTGGGCTTGGCCAGGCCAGCGAGCCTCACCACCTGGTGTCCATCCCGGGAGGACCGTCCGAGGGGCGGGGCAGAGGGAGGGGAGGGAGGTCGTGGGGAAGGAGCCGCTGCTTGGCCTGGCTCCAGGGTTCTTGGTCCAAAGCCAGCAGAGAAGGGAGTGTCTCTTGGAATTCTGCCACGGAGTCTGAGCCACCTGGCTCGCACAGCACACTGCGTCATTGGAGGCCGAGCGCGCCCGCCCGTGCTGACCTGGGGGTGGATCTCGGCAGAGCTCAGAGCGGGGCGGGCAGCGGCAGAGGGGCAGCGGGCGGCAGGCCAGGTGTCGGCGTCCGACGACCACAGGGCACACAGGTCGCCCTACCCCGGGGTGTGTGTGCCCCAGGCAGATTGCCACCGGCTGGGGGTCGTTTCCATGGGGGGGGGCATTTCCATCACGTGGGGCTTCTGTTTTGCTGGGGATTTTTGCTGGCCGCTTCCTTATTGCCAGGCCCTTGACCTGGGCTGATGCCACTCGCCACAGAGGGAGTCAGGGATGGGGGCCTGCACACATGGCAGCTCTGCTAGCCCCGCCCACCCTGACCCCACATGGTCACCAGCGATTCCGGGTGCTGTCGGGCTCTTCCCGCACGGCATACCCAGTGCTCACCTGGGGTTTCACCTGTGAGGTACCCAGGACAGGCAGCAGACCCTCAGGGGTTCTGCAGGCCAGACCCCAGTACCGGCTCCTGTCCTGTGACCAGCAGCCGTGCTGGGGAAGCCCAGGGCCCACCGTCTCCCCTCTCGCTCCGGAGGGAAGGTGCACAGCGGCAGAGGCCGGGTGAACTTGCTATGGGAGTGTTTTCTGTAGAATCCCAGGACTGGGTCCATGGGCCTGGCCTTCAGAAAGCCGATGCAGAGTTAGAGAGAGAGAGGGAGAGAGAGAGAGGGAGAGAGCGAGTCTTCCATCCACGGGTTCACTCCCCAAATGGCTGCAATGGCTGGGCCAGGCCAAAGCCAGGAGCCTGGAGCTCTGGCCAGGTCTCCCACGTGGGTGGCAGGGACTTGGAAACTGGATCAAACTGGTGCTCACACGGGACGCCCATGCGATGCTGGTGGTGTTGCAGGCGGCAGCTTAACCCACTGTGCCAAACGCCGGCCCCAGGGCAGCGGCCCCAGGGCAGTGGATCTGTTACCGGAGAATGGCAGGGTTCTTGTCTTCATGCAAGAAAGAATTCAGGCGTGAGACAGAGTAGTGGGAGGTAAAATAGCGAGGTTTATTGGGGAAGGGACATCCGTAAGGAGGATGGGCACCTCTCCAGACAGGACCTGGGAGAGAGTGCCGTGGCTCAGACTTAGGGGGAGGAGCGAGGTTATATGGTTGAGTGGAGAGAGTACACTTGGGCAGGCAGGCGGGTGGGCGGCTCAGCAGAGAGGCCGAGGGCAGAGCGCAGTCCGGTTGGGTGGGGGGAGGGTGTTAAGGAGATGGGTCTCTGTCTTCACACATCTCCTCCTGAAACAAAGGATTTTATGGCTGTAAACATTAAGAAGCTCCTATCTGAGTTTCCCCCTGAAGGTATCAGACAGGAGGAAGCCCAGCTGGCGCCATCCTGGGTTCAGAGGAAGGGTGAGCAGGACCCCCTGGAGGATCAGGATCCGGAGGAGCAGGGGGTTTGAAATGCAGATACTGGGCTGCACCTGGGAGACTGTGGAAGACTTGTCAGGCAGGAGGGGCGGGGCCCCCACCTGGCAGGTTATCGGGTAGGAGGGGCAGGGCAGGATGGGAACACGGGGCAGCCCCTGAGACGTCATCGGGAAGACTTTGGGATGCAGATGCCTGTGCTGGACATAGACGCCTTCTCTTTAGGCCTTTATGTCGCACACACATAAGCTCATATCTGACTTCCTCCCTAACAGATCTGCTGGTGCAGATGTTACCGGAGAGGCTGGGATAGGTCCTCGTGCCCCCGGAAGTAACCAGCTCCAGGGACCAGCCAAGTGGAGTGGGTGCAGAGGGAGAGGCGGGGCCCAGGTTCAGATGGCTGGGGCCGCTTCTCTCCTCTGTGTCTCCCTCCCCTCCCTCTTCTTCTGGGATGTCGCTGGGCCAAGGGCTTTCCAGCCTGAATGGCATCAGAATAGCTCCCATGGTGTCCGGCCTGGAGGATGGTCCTGGGACGCCCCCGGGGTGGGGGGAGCAGGCTGGGACCCGGGACTCTGCCGGGCAGTGCTGGGCTGCTGCCTTTCCTTGTCACTTCCCTTCGTCCCCATTCACAGGCAGAGCTGGGGCTGGGGGCTGGGGGCTTCTGGTTGGTCCATGGGGGTGTGGCCAGTGATGGGGGCCAGCGTGTGTCCAGTGGGATGGCGGGACTGAGTCCAGGGGCAGGGTGGGTATCTGTTTCTCCGATGGGGGGCTTGGCATTCCTGAGCAAGTTGGCTGCCAGGGTGGTCGGGGAGCTGCCGGTTCCCGGGAACGGAGGCCGGCATTGAGATGTTAACCAGGCAATTGTGCTCTGAAAAGCTAAACATTGCAAACTAAGGGAGAGATAAGGAGGCAGATTTGTCCGAATCCCTCGGTGCTGGGACTGGGACAAGGTTACAGGCTCCGGAGGGGGGGGGGGGAGGAGGAGGAGGAGGAGGAGGCTGTGAGGGCGTGAGGGAAGTGGTTTCCGGGTGGACGGGGTGGAGCTGGCATCGGGGCGGGTGGCAGGTGCAGGGGACGCCCTAGGCTGGGTTTCCATTGACTGGGGACCTCGGGGCTGCAGCATTTTCAGTTTCCCAGAAAATGAAACCTAAGCTGGCGGGCGGTCACGTGACGGGAGGCGTGGCTCCCAGCCGCCGGCTCTCGCTCTCACCTCCAGGTCGGCAGGGCTCGACCCTGGCTGCCAGAAGCCTCCGGGTGGGCGGACACATGGAGTGTCCGGCGTGCCAGCACGTCTCCAGCGAGGAGGCCCCCAAGTTCTGCAGCGAGTGTGGAGAGAGGCTGCCCCCCGCGGGCGCCCTGCCAGGTAAGGCCCATGGGTGCACCGGGGGGACACTCGTGCCCAGCAGGCACCCAGGTGGCCCCAGTGTCCTGCGGCTCCGACTCGGTCCCGGGCCGAGGAGGAGGCCGTGGGCTGCCCGGGAGGGCGGCTGCGTCGGGCCCTGCGCCCGAGGTGCCCCTTGCTTTGTAAAGTCCACTTCCCACCCAGAAGCCAGGGTCCCCCTTCCGCCTCGGGTCCGGGAGTGTCGGGCAGGCGGAGAGGTTCTCAGAGGACTTCAGGGGTGCTGCTGGGGGTGGGGCCCTGCCTGGCTCTGTTTGTAAAGTGAGGGGTCCCTGCCGGCCCCCTCCTGGCTCAGGGCAGCGGCGAGTGACTGACAGGAGCCGGGCCACGCACCTGCCGACGCCATCTCAGGCCGGTGCTGTCCTCTCCGTGGGCTGCAGGGCCCGGACTCGGGCCCCTCCGTCATCTCCCTCTGCTGGCCTCGTCCTGTTCCGTGGTTTTAGTTACTTATATTAAAAAGTATTTATTTATGGCCGGCGCCGTGGCTCAGTAGGCTAATCCTCCGTCTTGTGGCGCCGGCACACCGGGTTCTAGTCCCGGTCGGGGTGCCGGATTCTATCCCGGTTGCCCCTCTTCCAGGCCAGCTCTCTGCTGTGACCCGGGAAGGCAGTGGAGGATGGCCCAAGTGCTTGGGCCCTGCACCCCATGGGAGACCAGGAGAAGCACCTGGCTCCTGGCTTCTGGTGCGCCGGCCACAGCGGCCATTGGAGGGTGAACCAACGGCAAAGGAAGACCTTTCTCTCTCTCTCTCTCACTGTCCACTCTGCCTGTCAAAAAAAAAAAGTATTTATTTACTTGAAAGTCAGAGTTACAGAGGGGGTAGATAGAGAAAGATCTTCCGTCCGCTGGTTCAGTCCCCAGAGGGCTGCAATGGCCAGGGCTGGGCCAGGAGCCAGGAGCTTCCTCCCACGTGGGTGCAGGGGCCCAAGCACATCTTCTGCTGCTTTCCCAGGCCACAGCCGGGAGCTGGATCAGACGTGGAGCGGCTGGGATGCCCAGCAGCACCCATACGGGACACAGCGCTGCGGGCCATTGCTTTACCCACTCGGCCGCAGTGCCGGCCCGTTCTGTGGTTTCAGTGCTGCCCGTGTCCCGGCATCCCCCAGGTTCTTCCTTTCATCTCGGCTGACCGCAAGGCTCTGTGGCTTGGCTGCACGGAGGACACCCAGCACTGTCCCTGGCTCCTCCCCCTTCCTGCCCCACATCCGATTCCAAGGAGACCCCCCCACCCCCTCACCCCACCCCGTCTGCACCATCATCACCTCCCGGTACCCCGGGATGGCTGTGTGCCCAGGTGCATCCCCCACCTGCTAGGGCTCCCCAGGCCGGGCCTCTAGGAGGAGGGTCTGCATGGTGGGGGCCTCGAGGACTCCGGGCCCCACGGGGACTCTGCCATGTGGAGAGCAAGGTAGCTCACCTGTGCACCCAGCCCAGCCGGGGGAGTGGCTCAGCAACTCTCATTTCAGAGGTGCTGAGAGCGAGGCACAGAGAGGGCATGTAAGTGGCCTGTGGTCACACAGCTGAGCAGCTGGCAGAGACAGGACTGGGCCTCCGTGGGCTGCTGGTCTGGGGACTCCGTGGACGGCCCGGGCCCTGTACCTGCAGTCCTGGGGAAGCCTTCCTGGCTGTGAGCCTCGGGTTAGAATTCATCCCTGGGGCTGGGCAGAGCAGCGGCCCCACGCGTGGCTGGCGAGAGGTGGTGTGGACCACGGAGCGCCCTACGGTCCCTCCTGGGCAGCGGTGACTTCCGGAGGCCTCACATTCCTCCCCTGGGCATGTGACGTTCTCTCCAGATGCCCGTGTGCTGGGAACAGAAACCGAAAGCAGGATGTGGGCTGGGAGCCGGCTGCAGCTCCTCCTCCCGGCCACTGCAGGTCTGCCGGCTGCCCGGTCTCTGCCGGCTGCCCGGTCGTGGGGAGAGGAGCACCGGGATAAAGGCACGGAGTGGGGGGTCCCCGGTGGCCCAGCTCAGAGCGCCAATGCCCCCGCCCACCCCACGTCCCGGCCCCAGGCAGCACTGGAAGGTTACCGTGATGGGTGAGGGTCTGGGTGATGGATTTCTTTTTCCTTTTCATGCTCTGAGCTCTCTTGAAGGATCCGGGTTGCTGTAGCTGGAGGAATAAGTTGGGGAGCCCGAGAACGGAGTCCAGGCAGGGGCGCGTGTGCAGGTGGGCACTGGCTGAGAGGGGGCGCCTGCAGGTGCCCTGGGCAGCTCGCGCGGCTGAGGGAAGCCTGTGCCGGTCTCAGCGAGGGACCTCGGGGTGCCCAGGTGGGCGTGCAAGGGCAGTGGACATTTCGGTGTCTGGAGCCACAGACGTGGGCTGGGAGAGCAGTGTTTTCTGTCGCGAAGTGGACATAACACATGACTTGGCTTTTTTATTTTTAATCATTTATTTATTTATTTGAAAGGCAGAATTACAGAGAGAGAGAGGGAGAGGGAGGGAGGGAGGGATGTTCTGTCCCCTGGTTCACCCCCGAGTGGCCACAGTGACCAGGGCTGGGCCAGGCCCAAGGCAGGCGCTCCATTCGGGTCTCCCTTTGGGCGCCGCTTTCCCAGGTGCCTCAGCAGAGAGCTGGATCAGGAGCAGAGCGGCCGGGAATTGAACTGGCGCTCTGACGGGATGTCGGCATCGCAGGCGCCGGCGAAACCCGCTGAGCCACACTGCCAGCCCCACCGCGTGCGGGACTGCACTGGGTGGCACCAGGCACGGTCTGCTCAGTGCTGTGTGGCCGTCGTCCTGGTCCCCCTCCAGAACCTTCTCAGTCTCCCGAGGTGCAGCTGTCCGAGCGCCCACTCCTGAGCCGCAGCCCCCCACGTCTCCCGTGTCCGACTTCCCATGTTGCTCCCGACAGGGGCCTCGCTGGCTCTGAAGTGCACGTGTGGCTTCCTTCTGGGAGGGGCCGGGCTTGCTTGGGCTTCACGGCTGCCGGAGGCCGACCCAGGGGGTCACGGGGCTGCCTGCTGCCCGGGCAGCATCACGGTGGGAGGCTCGCGTGGACGTCGGCCCGGCTGACCCCTGAGCGACCACTCGGCTGCTGCCCGCGAGCTCCTGGCTTCCTCCGCCATGACCGATTTCGGGATCTGTCTGGAGGAGGGCGCGGGCCCGCTGCACTGTGTCTGGGTAGCTGTGCCTTTGTGTCCCTGCCCACAGAGCCCACAGCCAGCACGGGCCTGGTGAGCTGCGCGCTCCCGGGGCTGGGGCGGGGGTTGGCTCTGATTCCGCCACAGGTCAGGGGGGCGAGGACTGAGACCTGGAGCCTGTGCCCGTCTCGGTGGAGCCTGGGTTCCAGCCCTGCCGGCTGGGAGCGCGTGTGTTGGTGTTGTGGCACGGCGTGGCGTGGTGCGGCACGGTGCCGGGCAGGCTGCTCCCAGTGCTGCCTGGGGAGGACGCCCTGAGCTGACTCGCTGGGCGCTGGTGGGTGCTCGTTGTGCTTCTCAGCCCCGCTACTTTCCCTTCCACTGGATGGTTCTAGAAGTATACTTGCAGACAGAACCGGGAGACCTGAAGTCCCCGCTCCTCTCTGTGGCCAGCTCCATCCTCCGGCCGGACGCAGATGGGCCCAGAGGTCTCTGCGTCAGATCTGTTGGTCCCTCCAGCAGGATGTGGCCAAGACCCCAGCAAGGAAGCCCGGTCCTTTCCTGAGTCTGGCTCTGTGGCCAGGGTGGATGCCAGGTTCTGATTGGTGCAGCCAACCAAGGCCCGCCCCTCCCGCTGGAGGAGGGGGCGGAGCCAGCAGAGTCCCGGTGTGTCAGGAAGCCCAGCAGGCACCCGGGCCGTGTGTGTGGTTTCCGACCATCGGGTCTTGTGTGTGCTCCGTCCCGAGTCTCGCCCCAGAGCTGCCTTCAGCCCACGGCTCCTGAGGGCTCTGGGTGTCCAGGCGCCGCAGCCAGCGTGGTCCCTGCCCTCAGAGCTCAGCGTGGGGGCAGGGCAGTGAGAACATAGGGCGCATGTGGAGAGACAGAGGGAAGGGGCTGGGGCAGCGTCAGGCTGAGGGGAGCCCCAGCGGGGAACCTTGGGTGTGAGAGCCATGGGGTCACTGAGACCCTCGGAGCGGGCAGGGGGATCAGGTGCTCAGTGCTGGTGGGTGACGGCTCAGGACAGGCCTGGTCCTGGGGCTGACCGACGGGATGGACGGATGGGTCAGGGCCAGGATGGGAGGTGCGAGGCCCCTGGGGGCCGGGGACCCCCAGTGTGTCCTGGAGAGAGGGACATCGGCCCACATCCTGCTGCGTCCTGGCAGAAAACGCGGGTGTGGACCTGGGGGGGACGTCCTGGCTGCCCTGCCTCTGTCTGTCTGGTCGGTCCCCTTGTTGCATCTGCGGCCGGGTCCCTGGCTCCGTCCTGCCCGCCTGGCTGCAGGGGCGTGGCCTGCCCTTGCCCGTGGGCCCAGCCAGGGGCCTCAGAGGCAGACGGGCTCCTGTCTCAGCGCACGCCCCGGAGAGCGCTCATCCCGCTTCCTCCCTGCAGGCTCCAAGAATGACAGTGGCGCTGGCACCGTGGCCGTGGCCTCGGTGGCCCTGGAGGCAGACGTACAGTGTGTGGACACGGCTCGGGCAGGAGACGGGCCCCCTGCCTCGTCCCCGGGCTCAGGTGATTGGCAGGAAAGCGCAGACGAACCCGGCTCCGACGCCTCCTGGACCGTCCAGTTGGTGAGTCCCTGCCGCCGCAGCTCACCTGCACCCCTGCCCTGCCGGCGAGCTGTGCCCGCTCTCAGGGTGGCTGGGCCAGGCTGGCCCCGAGCCTGCTCACCGGCTGTGTCCTCATGACGGCTGCCCCAGAGCCGCCTGTCGGCACTGTTGCCCTCTGTGCCCGCCTCACCCACCACAGAGTCTCCACCTTCCGCCCTGTGTGCCGTGACCCCCGTGGTCTGCCTGCTTGGGCGCGGGGCAGGTGTGAGGCAGCGTGCTGGCTGCGGGACGCCCTTCCTCAAAGGTGGAGCCCTATCGTCTTGGACGAGCTGGACAGGATGGGGGGTGGTCTCCTCAACAAGGCCCTCGCCAATCCTGACCCGTTCAGGAGGGGGAGGAGGGGAGAGTGGGAGGGGTCGGCTCCCGGCTCGCCCGAGCCCCGTGGTGTGGATGGGGGGTCGGCTCCCGGCTCCCCGAGCCCCGTGGTGTGGATGGGGGGTCAGCTCCCGGCTCCCCGAGCCCCGTGGTGTGGATGGGGGGTCAGCTCCCGGCTCCCCGAGCCCCGTGGTGTGGATGGGGGATCAGCTCCCGTCTCCCCCGAGCCCCGTGGTGTGGATGGGGGGTCAGCTCCTGTCTCCCCGAGCCCCGTGGTGTGGATGGGGGATCAGCTCCCGTCTCCCCCGAGCCCCGTGGTGTGGATGGGGGGTCAGCTCCTGTCTCCCCGAGCCCCGTGGTGTGGATGGGGGATCAGCTCCCGGCTCCCCGAGCCCCGTGGTGTGGATGGGGGGTCAGCTCCCGGCTCCCCGAGCCCCGTGGTGTGGATGGGGGATCAGCTCCCGTCTCCCCCGAGCCCCGTGGTGTGGATGGGGGGTCAGCTCCTGTCTCCCCGAGCCCCGTGGTGTGGATGGGGGGTCAGCTCCCGTCTCCCCGAGCCCCGTGGTGTGGATGGGGGGTCAGCTCCCGGCTCCCCGAGCCCCGTGGTGTGGATGGGGGGTCAGCTCCCGGCTCCCCGAGCCCCGTGGTGTGGATGGGGGGTCAGCTCCCGGCTCCCCGAGCCCCGTGGTGTGGATGGGGGGGTCAGCTCCCAGCTCCCCGAGCCCCGTGGTGTGGATGGGGGGTCGGCTCCCGTCTCCCCTGAGCCCTGTGGTGTGGATGGGGGGTCAGCTCCTGGCTCCCCGAGCCCCGTAGTGTGGATGGGGGGTCAGCTCCCGGCTCCCCGAGCCCCGTGGTGTGGATGGGGGGGTCGGCTCCCGGCTCCCCTGAGCCCCGTGGTGTGGATGGGGGGTCAGCTCCTGTCTCCCCGAGCCCCGTGGTGTGGATGGGGGGTCAGCTCCCGGCTCCCCGAGCCCCGTGGTGTGGATGGGGGGGTCAGCTCCTGTCTCCCCTGAGCCCCGTGGTGTGGATGGGGGGGTCAGCTCCTGTCTCCCCTGAGCCCCGTGGTGTGGATGGGGGGGTCAGCTCCTGTCTCCCCTGAGCCCCGTGGTGTGGATGGGGGGTCAGCTCCTGGCTCCCCGAGCCCCGTAGTGTGGATGGGGGGTCAGCTCCCAGCTCCCCGAGCCCCGTGGTGTGGATGGGGGGTCGGCTCCCGGCTCCCCGAGCCCCGTGGTGTGGATGGGGGGTCGGCTCCCGTCTCCCCGAGCCCCGTGGTGTGGATGGGGGATCAGCTCCCGGCTCCCCGAGCCCCGTGGTGTGGATGGGGGATCAGCTCCTGTCTCCCCGAGCCCCGTGGTGTGGATGGGGGGGTCAGCTCCCGGCTCCCCGAGCCCCGTGGTGTGGATGGGGGGGTCGGCTCCTGGCTCCCCGAGCCCCGTGGTGTGGATGGGGGGGTCGGCTCCTGGCTCCCCGAGCCCCGTGGTGTGGATGGGGGGTCGGCTCCCGTCTCCCCGAGCCCCGTGGTGTGGATGGGGGGTCAGCTCCCGTCTCCCCTGAGCCCCGTGGTGTGGATGGGGGGTCAGCTCCCGTCTCCCCTGAGCCCCGTGGTGTGGATGGGGGGTCAGCTCCTGTCTCCCCGAGCCCCGTGGTGTGGATGGGGGGTCGGCTCCCGTCTCCCCGAGCCCCGTGGTGTGGATGGGGGGTCAGCTCCTGTCTCCCCGAGCCCCGTGGTGTGGATGGGGGGGTCAGCTCCCGGCTCCCCGAGCCCCGTGGTGTGGATGGGGGATCAGCTCCTGTCTCCCCGAGCCCCGTGGTGTGGATGGGGGGGTCGGCTCCCGGCTCCCCGAGCCCCGTGGTGTGGATGGGGGGTCAGCTCCCAGCTCCCCGAGCCCCGTGGTGTGGATGGGGGGTCGGCTCCCAGCTCCCCTGAGCCCCGTGGTGTGGATGGGGGGTCAGCTCCCGGCTCCCCGAGCCCCGTGGTGTGGATGGGGGGGTCAGCACCTGGCTCCCCGAGCCCCGTGGTGTGGATGGGGGATCAGCTCCTGTCTCCCCGAGCCCCGTGGTGTGGATGGGGGGTCAGCTCCTGTCTCCCCTGAGCCCCGTGGTGTGGATGGGGGGTCAGCTCCCGGCTCCCCGAGCCCCGTAGTGTGGATGGGGGGGTCAGCTCCTGTCTCCCCTGAGCCCCGTGGTGTGGATGGGGGGTCAGCTCCTGGCTCCCCGAGCCCCGTAGTGTGGATGGGGGATCAGCTCCCGGCTCCCCGAGCCCCGTGGTGTGGATGGGGGATCAGCTCCTGTCTCCCCGAGCCCCGTGGTGTGGATGGGGGGTCGGCTCCCGGCTCCCCGAGCCCCGTGGTGTGGATGGGGGGTCAGCTCCCGGCTCCCCGAGCCCCGTGGTGTGGATGGGGGGGTCGGCTCCTGGCTCCCCGAGCCCCGTGCTCACGCACACGGCTGTGTGCAGCTTGCCGGTCCCCACTGGCCTTTCTGCTGGGCCCTGCGCGGCTGCTCTGTCTGTGGTCTGGGGTGGGGTGGGGACAGCTCTGGTCTGTGACAGCGGCGCGTGTGCTGCTGCTTTGGGGTCCGGGGCCGATGGGTGCTCGGTAGCGGGGTGTGTCTGGCGTGTGGTCTGCTGTGTTGGAGTCTGTGTGGAGTGTGTATGTGCGTGTTGTGAGGGACTGCGTGAGCGTTGTGTGTAGGAACAGAATGTGGTTCCGAATCTCCCGTCCTGGGGCTGGGCAAGGGCAGTGAGCAGAGCGCTCTGGGCTGTGCTGACCTTGGGGTTCACTCTGGGTGAGAGGACGAAGCCCCACGCCCACGCCGTGGGGGCCTTGTGCTGCCCCCCGCCCCGGCAGACAGGTGTGGAAGGTGAAGCCCGTTGATTCGAGCACACCCATGTAGGGCTGCGGCTGCTGCTGCCCCGGCCTCACCCCACACCCGTCAGTCATCGTGCAGGTGGTCCTGGCGCTGAGGTGGGGGTGGGGATGGGGGTGGGGTGGGGGTGGGGTGAAGGGACCGGCCAGGGCCACGCCGCCCTCCCTGGGTTTGCTGCTCACAGCGTGGGTCCCTCTAGGGAACACAGAGTCCCAGGTCCCTCCCAGCCCTGCCGGGCGCTGTGTGTGTCGGCGAGGTCTTCCTGGGGTCACTTCCATGGGTCACTTCGTTGGAGAGTGTCGGCTGCAGGAGGGGGCTACTCAGAGTCCTTGCTTCTTTTCTTGTTTTTTTTTTTTTTTTTTTTTTAAGATTTATTTGAAAGGCAGAGTGACCGAGAAGGAGAGAGAGTTCGTTCTTCCATCGCTGATTCAGTCCCCAAAATGGCCACAATGGCCAGGGCTGGGCCAGGCTGAAGCCAGGAGCCAGGAGCTCCATCCGGGTCTCCCACTTGGGTGCAGAGGCCGAAGCACGTGGCCAGCTTCTGCTGCCTTCCCAGGGGCATTAGCAGGGAGCTGGATCAGAAGTGGAGCAGGGGCCGGCGCTGTGGCGTCGCGGGTAAAGCCCCGCCTTGCGGTGCCGACATCCCATATGGGCTCCGGTTATAGTCTTGGCTGCTCCTCTTCCAGGCCAGCTCTCTGCTGTGGCCTGGGAAAGCAGTGGAGGATGACCCAAGTGCTGGGGCCCCTGCACCCACGTGGGAGACCTGGAGGAAGCTCCTGGCTCCTGGCTTCAGATCAGCCCAGCCGTGGCGGCCTCTGGGGAGTGAACCAGCGGATGGAAAGCCTCTCTCTCTCTCTCTCTGTAACTCCACCTCTCAAGTAAATTAAAAAAAAAAAAAAAAAAAAAAAAACAAACGTGGAGCAGCGGGACTTGAGCCAGTGCCCATGTGGGATGCCGGCGTTGGAGGCCGCGGCTTTAACCCTCCGCCACGGCACCGGCCCCTTGTCCTCTGCTGTAGTTCGGCTTTTTGTTGCAGAACGAAGTGTGGGGCCGGCGCTGGCGGCCGCTGGTGCCTGAGCCCTGCCTGTCGCGGCCTTGGTGCAGGGATGGGGGTGCGGTCGCGCCAAGCTTGCCGCACGGGGAGAGCGTGGCGGCCGAGCCGCACGGTGACGGTGACGGAGCTCTCGTCCCATTCAGAGTAAGAAGAAAAGGAAGAAGATTCAGGGCAGAGCCGCTTCCTCAAAGCCGGGCCCCTCGCCCCTGCCTGCCCCCGGCCCCTCGAGTCTGGAGCCGCTCTGGAGCCCTGGGCCCCAGGACACAGCCCGGTCCCAGCCGCCGCCGCAGGGCACAGGCCCCAAGGAGCCGGCCCCGGGGGACAGCGGTCCCGGACCCCAGGACCTGCGCAAAGGGGAGGGCCTGGGCCCTGGCCATCCCCCCGGGGGCAGAGGCCTCTCCGGGGCGGGGCCCAGCCCGGCTGCTGCCACTGCCGCCCCGGAGCTCCTCCTGGCAGAGTCACCGCGGGACGACGCTGGGCCCGGGCAAGGACCCAGGAACGAGCTGCAGCCAGCCAGGCGGCCGGAGGGGGCCCCTGCCTCCGGGGTGAGTCACCGGGCGGAGGTGGCCGGGGATGGCAGGGTGCCTCGTCCCTCTGCTGTGTCATGCAGCTCCCACGTCCCTTCTTGTCCCAGAGGGGTCCTCAGGGGCCTGCTCCCCGGGAGGCGGCCAGGGAAGGGACGCCCACACCCAGGCCTGTGGCAGGTGCTGGCCTTGTGAGCTGAGACACAGGCTGCCCCCTTCCATCTTGGCTCCTGGGCTCGAGCTCCTGGGCTCTTTGCTTATTTTATTTTATTTTATTTTATTTTATTTTATTTACTTATTTTTTGACAGGCAGAGTGGACAGTGAGAGAGACAGAGAGAAAGGTCTTCCTTTTGCCGTTGGTTATTTGAAAGGCAGAGAGAGAGAGAGAGAGAGAGAGCGCTCATCCATTGCTGATCGACTCCCCAGATGTCCACAGCGGCAGGGGCTGGGCCAGGCTCAAGCCAGGAGTCAGGGACTCCGTCCGGGTCTCCCACATGGGTGCAGGGACCTGAGCACTGGGCTGTCTAACGCTGCTTCCCCAGGTGGATTGGAAGTGGAGCAGCCGGGACTTGAACCGGCACTCACATGGGATGCCGGCAGCTTACCCAGCTCCCCTTCTTAAAAACTTCTAATTTTTAATTAAAATTTTAATTTAATGTATTTGAAAGAGAGAAAGAGGTCTGCCGTCCACTGGTTCAGTCCTCAAAAGTGTGCAACAGCTGAGGCAGGGCTGGGCCAGGAGGAAGCCTGGACCGGGAGCTCTATCCCAGCCTCCCGAGCACTCGAGCCCTTAGGGTGAATGTTAGCAGGCAGCTGGGCCAGGCCCCCGCGGGGACAGAACCAGGCGTCTCAACTGCCGAGCCACGTGCCCACCCTGGCGCTGGGTTCGCTTTCTTTCTTTATAAAGATTCATTTATTTGAAAGGCAGAGTTAGGAGTTCTAGAAGGAGAGAGAGAGGTCTTCCATCTGCTGGCTCACTCCCCAAGTGGCTGTAACAGCCAGGACTGGGCCAGGCCAGGCCAAAGCCAGAAGTCAGGCGCTTCTCCCAGGTCTCTCACGGGGGTGCCGGGGCCCACGCCCTCGGGCCATCGTCCACAGCTTTTCCCAGGAGACTTAGCAGGGCGCTGATTTGGAAGTGGAGCAGCCAGGACTTGAACCGGCGCCCATAGAGGATGCTGGAGCTACAGGTCGCGGCTGTAACCCACTGAGCCACAGCGCCGGCCCCTGAGCGCGTTCTCTTGCAGGCTGTTGAGGCTACGGCTGAGCCAGCTGATGGCGCTGGGAAGGAAATGAAAGGCAAGGCCCAGAAAAGCAAGCAGCCGCCAGCAAGCACCCCTGCTTCCCAGAAACAGGGCCAGGTAGGGCAGCTGCTTCCGGCCAGGCCTGGCCTCCTGGGGGCCTCCTGGCTGCTGCTGTCTCCGCCCTTGCAGAGGGAGAAGGGAGCCGGCCAGGCAGGGAGAGTGCCAGGAGCCAAGCAGAGCCCCTGGGGAGGCGCTGTGGGGGCAGAGGTGGGGAGTGGGAGGGTGGGCGGCCCCGAGGATGACTGAGCGTGGTGGGCGGGAGAGGGGCTGGAGGCCGGGGAAGGTTCCAGCAGAGAAGGGAGTGGCCGCTGTGGCTGCAGGGGGAGCGGAGGGCAGGCCTTAGGCTCGGTGTTGGTTCCTGGCTCCAGGAAGCTGAACCCAAGGACGCCACGACTGTGACTGGAGACAAAACGGATAAAAACAAGAAGGCAAAGCTGGAGGCCCCGAAGAAGCCGGAAGGAAGCAGCAGACATCACGCGGCCTCTCTGAAGAGTGAGAAGAGCCAGGAGGGGGGCTCCCGGGAGGCCCCGGAGAGGTGGGTGTGGCCAGCCGGGGCGGGGTGGGGCGGGGGGGGGCTGGGGCCCTGTGGGGGGGCGGGAGGGGCATCTGTCAGTCCTTTCCTGATGGTGCCTGGGATCCACCTGCAGAGTGGGGCGCGCTGTGCCACAGCAGGTAAAGCTGCCGCATATGAAGCCGCCATCCCACATGGGCGCCGGTCCCGGCTGCTCCACTTCCCATCTCCAGCTCCCTGCTGTGGCCTGGGAAAGCAGTGGAAGATGGCCCAAGTGCTTGGGCCCCTGCACCCACGTGGGAGACCTGGATGGACTTCCAGGCTCCTGGCTTCAGCCTGGCCCAGCCCCGGCTGTAGTGGCCATTTGGGGAGTGAGCCAGTGGGTGGAAGACCTCTCTCTGCCTATTAAATAAATAAATAGACGAGTAAATCTTTTTAAAGAAAGACAAGCGGGCCATGTGTGTGCGCACGTGTGCGTGTGCACGTGTGGACGCGTGTGTGTGCGTGTGCGCAGGTGTGTGGGCGGGGCTGGACATGATCGGTCTCCGTCTTGGCCTCCCTGCAGCGGGCTGAGCCCCGGCGAGGGAGTCACGGTGTACTTCCACGCTATCCTCTCTAAAGACTTCAGCTTTGACCCCAGCCACCACAAAGTGTTTGTCAGGGGAGGAGAGGAGCTGGGAAAGACCAAGTGGACGGATGTGTGTGAGATGAACTACACCAGGTGAGCACGCGGAAGGCCCCGTGTACACAGCACGTGTGCACACGGAGGGCCCCGCGCACACGGCTCCCCAGGTCAGCACACAGAGGGCCCCGCGCACAGGGCTCCCCAGGTCAGTACACAGAGGGCCCCAAACACAGGGCTCCCCAGGTCAGCACACGGAGGGCCCCGTGCACACAGGGCTCCCCAGGTCAGTACACAGAGGGCCCCACGCACACAGGGCTCCCCAGGTCAGCACACGGAGGGCCCCGCGCACACGGCTCCCCAGGTCAGTACACAGAGGGCCCCACGCACACAGCACGTGTGCACACGAAGGGCCCCGCGCACAGGGATCCCCAGGTCAGCACATGGAGGGCCCCATGCACACAGCACGTGTGCACACGGAGGGCCCGCGCACAGGGCTCCCCAGGTCAGCACACGGAGGGCCCCGCGCACAGGGCTCCCCAGGTCAGCACACGGAGGGCCCCGTGCACACAGGGCTCCCCAGGTCAGTACACAGAGGGCCCCACGCACACAGGGATCCCCAGGTCAGCACACGGAGGGCCCCGTGCACACAGGGCTCCCCAGGTCAGCACACGGAGGGCCCCGCGCACAGGGATCCCCAGGTCAGCACACGGAGGGCCCCGTGCACACAGGGCTCCCCAGGTCAGCACACAGAGGGCCCCGCGCACAGGGATCCCCAGGTCAGCACACGGAGGGCCCCGTGCACACAGGGCTCCCCAGGTCAGCACACAGAGGGCCCCACGCACACGGCTCCCCAGGTCAGCACACGGAGGGCCCCACGCACACGGCTCCCCAGGTCAGCACACGGAGGGCCCCACGCACACGGCTCCCCAGGTCAGCACACGGAGGGCCCCGTGCACACGGCTCCCCAGGTCAGCACACGGAGGGCCCCGTGCACACGGCTCCCCAGGTCAGCACACGGAGGGCCCCGGCACACGGCTCCCCAGGTCAGTACACGGAGGGCCCCGTGCACACGGCTCCCCAGGTCAGCACACGGAGGGCCCCGCGCACAGGGCTCCCCAGGTCAGCACACGGAGGGCCCCGCGCACAGGGCTCCCCAGGTCAGCACACGGAGGGCCCCGTGCGCACAGCAGCCCATCCCGGAAACCCGTGGATGACCTCATGCTCACTCAGTAAGGTGCCCAGTTCGGGGCAGTGTCCCCTCGGGCCCGTCTGGGACCCGTGTCTTGTTTTGGAAGCATCGCTCCGGTTGGCTTTGGTTGCTAGCGCTGGGTGTGCGCCCGGTACTGTGGCAGTGTGAGGAACTCAGGCTTCCGGGCTGGGGTCGGGGGGTGACCGGCTGGCATCCCGTGTTTGCAGGGACTTGCACGAGAACGGGTCCCTCATCGAAGGCAGCCTGGTCATCTCCAGGCAGCACCTGGACAAGGCCATCCCCTACAAGTACGTCGTCTACCGTGACAAAGGCACCGCGGAATACGAGTTCATCTACAAGCAGCAGCAGAAGGAGGGCGAGCACGTGAACCGCTGCCTCTGTGTGAAGTCCACCCTCGTGGGCTCGGGAGGTGAGCCGGGGCTGTGGGGACCACCCAGCCCGAGGTTCCCCGCGGATGGGTGGACGGGCGGCCCGGGGAGAGCCGACACCTGCGCCCGCCCTGCTGGGGCTGTCGGGAGTGCGAGGGCCCTCTCCGGTTCTCCTGGCCTTTCCTGGGCCCTCTGTCCCAGCCCTGGTGTCTGCCTGGCCCCTTGTGCCGCCCTCAGCTCCCCTCTGTGCCTGGACACGCGCCGTTGGTCGGGGGAGCCGGGCATCGTGGGCTGCCCTTCCTCTTCCTCTGTGCATCTGTGTCCTCGGGAGTCCGTGTCTCCAGGGTCTTATTTGTCGTGGCTGCGTCCTGAGCGTTGGTTAGCAGGCACAGAAGGGCAGAGGCCTCGCCCCTGTGAGTCCCCGGGCCCAGAGCCGCCCCGGTGACTCTGCCCAGCTTCCGTGATTTGGCGCGTTTCTGAGCGCTGTTTCTGTCCCGGCTGGCGGACTGAGAAGCCAGCTCCCCGGCGAGAGCGGGAGGCTGCCCATGGTGGCCCAGAGAGCCGGGGTTTCTGTGGCAGTGGAGATGGCCCCATTGAAAGAGCAGGAGGCCGGGGGGCTGACCCGGGGCCTGGGCAGGTGTCCCCGAGGAGGCGGTCCCCCAGGCGGGGCCAGGGTGGAGCTGGGCAGCCGGCCA
Source organism: Lepus europaeus (assembly GCF_033115175.1). Classification (NCBI taxonomy): domain Eukaryota; kingdom Metazoa; phylum Chordata; class Mammalia; order Lagomorpha; family Leporidae; genus Lepus; species Lepus europaeus. Next base: position 2,023,709 of record NC_084844.1, on the reverse strand, counting down.
CTGCGCCCTCCGCCTGTCCCCCCTCTGCTCTGTCTGCCTGTGTCTCCATGGCCTCCGACCGTGTCGTTGATCTCGTCCGTCTCCCGTCTTCTGGGGAGTGCCCCGTGCTCTCGGCCCTTCCCGCCCACACTGGTGTTATTTGCCGCTTGTGCCCGGAGCCAGGGATTCAGCCCTTGTCCCGAGCAGGGGGCTGTGCCCGGGGCTCCGTGTGCGGCTGCTGGGACTGGGCATCCTCTGTGGGGTGGAGGAAGGGGCGCGCGTGCCACCTGGCGAGCTCACGTTCTAAGGGACGTCTTTGCTGGGCCTGCCTGCCGGTCACACAGAGATTCCGTGGCCGTGGCTCTTCGCCTGCCTGTCTCCCTCCAGGGGCCAGACCCCCAGTAGCCGGGGGGAGCGAGTCCAGCGGCCCCGAGTCTCCCACCCCTCCCTTCCCGGCCGCTGTCTCTGTGTCTCTGCCTCGCGCCGGGCCCTGGGCGTCCCGCCTACAGCCTGGCTCTGGCGTCCCCCAGACTGGCACCAGTACGACGACATCATCTGCATGAAGCCGCCCGGGAAGTTTCGGAGGTTCCTGGATAAACTCACGGACGGCACGCAGAAGGACCTGGTGCGCGGGAAGCAGCTGGCGGCCGGCATCATGCTCGACAGCATCTTCAGCGTCCTGCGGCCCTGGAGCCCCGTCAACCTCGGCAGCTTCTTCACGCAGCTCCAGCAGTTGTACGCCGTCGTCCGCGTGCCCATGGTGTACGAGGGCCAAGCCCAGCCGTGGAAATCGCTGCAGTACGAGGAGGCGCAGGTACTGGCAGGGAAGAGCGTCCGTCTGCTGGGCCAGGCCAAAGCCAGGAGCCAGAAGTCCGTCCTGGTCTCCCACGGGGGTGCAGGGGTCCAGGCGCTTGGGCCGTCGTCTGCTGCCTCCCCAGGTGCATTTGCAGGGAGCTGGATCTGAAGTGGAGCAGCCGGGACTCGAGCCAGCGCCCGTATGGGATGTGGGCGTCATAAGCAGTGGCTAAACCCACCACGGTGCAGCGCCGGGCCCCAGGCTTCACTCCAGCCGCCAGCAGCCCCACTTGCCAAGCGGGCAGCCTCTCCCCCACCTGCTGGGTGGGCGGCCTCTCCCCCACCTGCTGGGTGGGCGGCCTCTCCCCCACCTGCTGGGTGGGCAGCCTCTCCCACCTGCTGGGTGGGCAGCCTCCCCCACCTGCTGGTGGTCACGTGACCCCTGACTTCCTGGCCAGTCCATCCCGCCCGGGAGCACTTGTCAGCCTGTGTCCTTCCTCCTTGTCCCCGAGAGCCCTGCCCAGTACTGGTTCCCCTGGGCTTTGGGCAGAGTGGACATGAGGGGTGGAGGCCCCCTTACTGCCCCTCAGCCCCAGCACAGTGCGCCCTGGCCCAGGCAGTTTTAGGCAGACCTGGAGCCACCTTGGAGGTGACGGTGCAACTGCCCTGCCGCCTGGCTCTCCGGGAGCTGAGGGGAGGAGCTGGGGGGGCTGAGCCCTGCTCTGCGTGGGGTCCGGCTGCGGTGGCCCCGTGACACCCGCGTCTTCCTCCTCCTGGGCCCAGGTGAAGGAGCACCTGTGGCAGTATCTGAAGAAGAAGATGGCGCCGTTTCTGGAGGGAAAAGGCGGCGAGCACGCGCCCGGCGACGGCCCGGTGAGCAGCAAGCTGAGGATGGGCCTGATCGTCCTTTTCTCGGTGGAAAAGTTTAACCTGTGCTTGCCACAAAGTGACCTGGGCCTGCTCTGCTGCCTGCTCGCGCCGAGTGCCCGCGGCGCCGATGCCCTCCATCGCGACCTCAGTCACTTCCCCGGAACCTCGCACAGGTACGGCGGTGCTGCCCTGCGCGGCTGCCTCGCTGACTTGTCTTTGCTTACAAGAGCAGGTGCCTGCCCTAGAGTGGCCGGGCACGCCAGGCCCCCCCGCGGGGTGGCCAGCGCCCTTCCTCTGCCGTGTTTGCCGCCTGAAGCCGTTCGCACCTGCTGTCGGCCGCCCCGCCTCTCACAAGCCCCGCGGTGCACAGGGTCTGGGGACTTCCTTTGGGGACGTCCTGGGAGCAACCCAGATGTTCACCCACGGCACTGCCCGTGCCCTGTGCTTGCACAGCATGATTGTCACTGGCCTGGAAGGGTCGGAGGTGACAAGGACAGGGCCTGTGCCAGGGAGGCCGCCTGGGGGCCTCCCTGAGCCCGCCTTTTTCCAGTCTGGCCTGCAGCTCTGATTGGTGGAACCTGAGAGTGACATTCGGGGCCTACCTGAGCGGCAGCTCTCGCTGACATCTGGCTTCAGGGGTTTTAACACCGGGGGTGGGGAGCGCCAGCGAGGAGGCGCGCGGGGTTAGCGTGTTCCCTCAGGCCATGTGCGGAGTGAACACGTGTGTTTGGAAGGACGAGGATGCCCGGGCTCTGGCCGCGTGCCTTTGCAGGCTGCCCAGCCTTGGCGCTGCCCACAGATCGGCAGTGGCCTGGCGGCCTGGGCCCAGCCTCGCCCTGCAGCACAGCCCTCGGCTCTCTGCTCTCCCTCGGGGTGGAGGGGGAAGTAGCTCTGTGGAGTGTGTGGTGGGGATTGCCCGGGTGTCCACGGGGTCCTGATGGAGCACCCCAGTCCCCGCAGCCGTGCGGTGCTCCCCTCCCCGCGGGGCGGGCCCCACACGGCCGACGTCGGCTCACCACGGCGTCCCCTGTGCCTGCAGCTGGCGAGCGTTCTTGGTGAACCTGTGTCAGAGGTGCATGGAGAGCAAGGTGGACTCCTGGCTGGCCGTCCTGCCCGTCCTGCACTACTTCATGGAGCTGTCGCCGCCCAGCAGGGACGCGGCGAGGCAGCCCGAGGACAGCTGGGCGGCCCTCCAGGGCATCTCCTTCTGGACGTTCCGGGAGAAGACGCCAGAGCCGTAAGTGGCCGCGTGGGGCCGGATCCTTCCCCTCAGGGTGCTTCCCGCACCAGGGGCCCCGCGGCTGACGACAGCGCCTCGCGCTCTGTGCGCCTGGGGACGGCTGGGCTACGTGGGCTTAGAGACCCACCTCAGCGAAGCCTTGTTTGTCCTGCACTGACCAGTGCCCCGGGAACAGCTCTGCCTGCCCGGCTGGAGCAGGACTGCCCGTGTCCGCCTAAGGCGTGAAGGATGGTGACTCCTCGGCTGGCTGCTTGTTCCTGGGCACCTGGGCACCGTCCCATTGGGGAGCTCCGACCCGTGCAGCCGTTGCCTTGAGATGAATTCCTGAGGGTGGAAGTGCCGTGACAGGCTGTGTGTGTGCACCTTGCCCGTTGTGGGTTCCGGGCAGCGCAGTGGGCGGGGGACAGAGCCCTGACCTCGGCCCACACAGCAGGGCCTCCCCTGGGTCACAGGAGAGTAATCACACACACAGAGCCACACCACGGGCTGGGGCGGGGGATGGTCCTACTAAATACTGAGTTCATTTCGTTGCTCACGAGTTGCAGAGGTCATCCCAGGGCCTGCGGCACCGGGTTGAGCCGCTGCCTGCGATGCCCGCATCCCCTGTGAGCTCCGGTTCCAGTTCTGGCTGCTCGCTTCCTGTCCGGCTGCCTGATAACAAACTGGCAAGGTGGTGGAAGATGGGCCGAGTGCTTGAGCCCCTGACACCCACGTGGGAGACTCGGATGGAGGTTCAGGCTCCTGGCTTCGGCCTGGCCCAGCCCTGGCCATTGTGGCCGTTTGGGGAGTGAACCAGTGGATGGAAGATTCCCTCTGTTTCTTCCTCTCCCTATTTGCCTCTCTACCTTCTAAATAAACAAATAGATAAAATTTTTAAATGTCAGAGTAAGAAAAAGTTAAATATATGACCTTATAATGTGATTTTATAGTTTAAACAAGGTTGTGCTTTATATTTTTAAAAGATTTATTTACTTATTTGAAAGGCAGAGAGAGGTCTTCCCTCCACTGGTTCACTCCCCAGTTGGCCGCAATGGCAGGAGCTGTGCTGATCTGAAGCCAGGAGCCAGAGGCTTCTTCCGGGTCTCCCACGCAGGTGCAGGGGCCCAAGGACTTGGGCCATCTTCTACTGCTTCCCCAGGCCACAGCAGAGAGCTGGATCAGAAGTGGAGCAGCTGGGACTCAAACCGGTGCCCATGTGGGATGCCGGCTCTGCAGGTCGAGGCTTTGTCCGCTACGCCACAGCGCCGGCCCCGTGCTTCATTTATTGGGAAGAGTTACAGAGAGAGAATTAAAAACAGAGAGGGAAGGAGAGGGAGGGAGACAGAGAGAGCGAATCTCCATCCCCTGGCTCACTCCCCAAATGGCCACAGCAGCCAGGGCTGGGCCGGGCTGGAGCCGGGGCGGGGGCTCCATCCGGGGCTCCCACGTGGAGGACTTGACCAGGGCGGGGACCAAGCACTGGGCCGTCCCCGGCTGCTTTCCCAGGTGCGTTAGCAGGAGCTGGGTCAGGAGCGTGTCACTCTGGACTCGACCTGGCCCTCGCGTAGGAGGTAGGGCTGTGGCAGGTGCACCTTGGCCCACCGCACCACAGTGCACGAGTGTTGCCGTGAGAGTGCAGGTCTTGAAGGTGGCAGGAAAGATGCGTGTTGTCCAGAAACAGGGGAAGAAGTTGCACGCGTGGTTCTCCAGCAGGGATACCTGGGCCGGATAAGCACACGGAACCCTGCTCCACCACACCACAGAGCCAGGCCAGGCCGAGGTGCCACTCCACACCAGAAACACACGCTGGGAGCAGCCAGTGTCGGTGCGGATGCCGAGCCACGGGAGGCCCTGTGCCCGGCTGGTGGGAGCGTGCGATGGCACAGCCGCTCTGAGAGGGAAGCTCCCAGCCCCGCCCCGCGGCAGCCCCGGTGTGGGTGTGCACAGGGGGGCCCTGGGCAGCGCTGTTGGCAGCGGCCGGAGCTGGAAGCAGCCCGTGCCCATGGATAGAGGAGAACACACATAGGGGAGTAGGACTCAGCCTTAAAAGGCACCGGCCGCAGCACGGGTTTACCGGGAGGACCTCATGCCAGGTGCCATAAGCCAGTCACAGGGGACCGAGCCTGTGTGGCCCCTGAGTCCCCTGGAGGAGTCACCTCACAGAGGCAGGGAGAGTGGGGGCTGCCGGGCGGCGGGCCGGGGGGCCGGGGGGTTGGGGAGTGACTGTTTAAGGGGACGGATTCAGCTTTGCCAGGTGCGAGGCCACTGGAGTTTGGTTGCACAGCAACGTGACTGTGGTTCACACCTGGAAATGGTTAAGTGGTGAATGTGTCCTGTCTCCTACGATTTTAAAAGATGATTTTGTTTATTTATTTGAGAGGCAGAGAGAGAGAGAGAGAGAGAGAGAGAGAGATCTTCCATCAAATGGCCACAACAGCCAGGGCTGGGCCAGGCCAAAGCCAGGAGCCAGCAGCTTCCTCCAGGTCTCCCACGTGGGCGCAGGGGCCCAAACACCTGGGCCACCTTCCACTGCCTCCCCAGGTGCATTAGCAGGGAGCTGGATGGGAAGTGGAGCAGCCGGGACTTGAACCGGCGCTCACGTGGGATGCGGTGCTGCAGGCGGCGGATTTACCCGTGGAGCCATGGTGCCGGCCCCGCCAGAGTTCTGTGTGCTCGCGTCCCCCTGGTTGTCAGTCCTGGCTCAGGTCCATTTCCTCTGCACAGGAACCAGCTGCTTCAGGTCATGGAACGGAACCAGCACTTGCTGGGCCTGGATCAGTATCTCTTCCGCTCCTGGTTTAGTTTGCTTCCTCTGGGGCAGCTGGTGCACTACATGGAGAGCTTCGCCGAGCACCTGACTGGCTGTCCTGCCCGGGTCCTGGACTGTCTCCTGGGGACCGCCTACCGGCTGCAGGAACTTTCTTGGGTCGGGTACCTGAACGCACAGGTGCGTGGTCTGCACTGGGCCCTCAGGCCGCGGCAGGGGGCGGCCTGGCCTGGGGTGGCCCTTGCTCCTTGGGGCTAGGGGTGGATTTGAGTTGGGTCATCTTCTACTGCTTTCCCAGGCCATAGCAGAGAGCTGGATTGGAAGTGGAGCAGCCGGGACTTGAAGTGGTGCCCATATGGGATGCTGGCGCCGCCGGCAGCCACTTAACCCGCTGTGCCACAGCGCCGGCCCCTACCTTGATTTTTTAAACACAGTTTATTTATTTATTTGGAGGGCAGAGTGACAGAGAGGAAGAGAGAATGACCTTCCACCCACTGGTTCACTCCCCAAATGGGCGCCACAGCCGGAGTGGGGCCAGGCTGAAGCCAGGAGCTTCCTCCAGGTCTCCCGCGTGGGTGCGGGGATCCAAGCACGTGGGCCATCTGCTGCTCTCCCAGGCCATTAGCGGGAGGTCCGTCGGGAGCAGAGGAGCCGGACTCCAGCCCGTTGCTGGAGTGGGGCCAGGCTGAAGCCAGGAGCTTCCTCCAGGTCTCCCGCGTGGGTGCGGGGATCCAAGCACGTGGGGCTGCTCTCCCAGGCCATTAGCGGGAGGTCCGTCGGGAGCAGAGGAGCCGGACTCCAGCCCGTAGCTGGTTTATTTTTTTACTTTTCTCAGCAGACGTGGACGTCTCACCTCAGCCCCTCCCTGTCTCTCTCCCCTCGCTGCCCTAGGCTATCCAGAGGACCTTCCAGATGCTGCTGCACCTGCTGGACATCTGTCAGACCGCGTGAGTAGAAGAGCAAAGGACACTGTCCCGAGTGTCACTGCTCCTCCCTGGTGATTGACAGCATCCGTTCTGCTGTTGTCAGGGGGAGCCATCGTCCATCACAACGTATTCTGTTTGTCCGTGTGGGTCAGTCTTGTAGCCATCAGTTTGTTGAAAGGTTTGTTGATTTCAAATGCAGAGTGACAGAAAGACAGAGAGAGATCTGTCCAGTCACTCCCCAGATGGCTGCCACGGCCAGAGCTGGGCCAGGCCGAAGCCAGGAGCTCCCACCGGCTCTCCCACGTGGGTGCAGGGCCCAAGTGCTTGGGCCATCTCCCCTGCCTCCTATTGGCAGGAAGCTGGGTCGGAAGCAGAGTAGCCGGGATTGAAACCAGGCCTCCCAAGGGGTGCTGCACGCCCTCTGTGCCCGCGCCAGCCTTGTCATCTTCAGTTTTTAAACCAGACATCCACTGCTGGGACCCGCCCAGCCTTCGTCCCACGCGTCCTCCCGTGTCTGTGTCTTGCACCCTTGAACGTTTAGTCCTTGGGTGCCCCGGACGTCGGGTCGGCTTCGAGTCACAGCGTAAAATGACTGCCCCAGCAGTCGTCTGCTCCCGGGCGTCTGTGGGATGTCGTCTCCCTGTGGGATGGGGCGCCGGGAGCGAGCGGAAGTGCAAGGGGCCGTGGGTGTCTGCTGAGATGCACTGGGTCACTCCCCAAATGCCTGCAACAGCCAGGGCCCAGCCCCGCTGACGCCGGAGTCCGGGACTCAGCCTGGGTCTGCGCGTGGGCAGCAGGGACCCAAATACTTGAGCCGTCAGCAGCTGCCTCCCGGGTGCTAAACACGAGCAGTGGGGACTCGAACCCAGGCACTCAGATACGAGAAGTGGGCGTCCCACGCGGAGACCGGACCCCCGTGCTGGACGCCTGCCCACTGACAGGGGCAGAGCCCGAGGACTTGTTTCCTTGTCACCCTGGACGTGGGTTTGACCACAGGGGCCGAGAGATCGCCGTAGTCGTTAGCATTTTCCAGGGAGGGGTCTGGTCCCGGGGGCTCTGGGCCGCTGCGCCGGGTCCTCGGCGGCGTGTGCACGCTCTCTTCGCTCTCGGGCAGGATCGTCCAGGAGGCCTTGCTGCAGGCCTGCCGGGCTGTGTGCTTGAGACTCCACGAGCTCGCCTGCGGCCTCACCAAGAGCGTGGCGTTCTATGAGATCCCTGCCTTGTCGGCGGAGACCGTGTGCAAACTGCTCGTCCTGCAGCCCGCCGCGGTGAGTGGGGGTGACTGATGGGCCCTGCCTGGGCGGGCTCGCTCCCCGAGGGCTGGAATGCCACGTGCACCCTACCTGGGCGGGCTCCCCACTTGCTCCCCGAGGGCTGGAATGCCACGTGCACCCTGCCCTGACACACATACCCTTCCCCGGGCGGGCTCCCCACTCGCTCCCCGTGGGCTGGAATGCCACGTGCACCCTGCCCGGGCGGGCTCCCCACTCGCTCCCCGTGGGCTGGAATGCCACGTGCACCCTGCCCGGGCGGGCTCCCCACTCGCTCCCCGTGGGCTGGAATGCCACGTGCACCCTGCCCGGGCGGGCTCCCCACTCGCTCCCCGTGGGCTGGAATGCCACGTGCACCCTGCCCGGGCGGGCTCCCCACTCGCTCCCCGTGGGCTGGAATGCCACGTGCACCCTGCCCGGGCGGGCTCCCCACTCGCTCCCCGAGGGCTGGAATGCCACGTGCACCCTGCCCAGGTGGGCTCCCCACGTGCACCCTGCCCAGGTGGGCTCGCTCCCCCAGGGCTGGAATGCCACGTGCACCCTGCCCGGGCGGGCTCCCCACTCGCTCCCCGAGGGCTGGAATGCCACGTGCACCCTGCCCAGGCGGGCTCCCCACTCGCTCCCCGAGGGCTGGAATGCCACATGCACCCTGCCCGGGTGGGCTCTGTCCCCCAGGGCTGGAATGCCACGTGCACCCTGCCTGGGCGGGCTCCCCACTCGCTCCCTGTGGGCTGGAATGCCATGTGCACCCTGCCCGGGCGGGCTCCCCACTCGCTCCCCGTGGGCTGGAATGCCACGTGCACCCTGCCCGGGCGGGCTCCCCACTCGCTCCCCGAGGGCTGGAATGCCACGTGCACCCTGCCCAGGTGGGCTCGCTCCCCGAGGGCTGGAATGCCACGTGCACCCTGCCCGGGCGGGCTCCCCACTCGCTCCCCGAGGGCTGGAATGCCACGTGCACCCTGCCCAGGTGGGCTTGCTCCCCGAGGGCTGGAATGCCACGTGCACCCTGCCCGGGTGGGCTCGCTCCCCCAGGGCTGGAATGCCACGTGCACCCTGCCCGGGTGGGCTCGCTCCCCCTGGGCTCGAATGCCACGTGCACCCTGCCCGGGCGGGCTCCCCACTCGCTCCCTGAGGGCTGGAATCCAACACGTGGCTGATTCAGATCTCAGATACTTAGTGGACACCTAAGAGCAGGGTCAGTGCCCTGGGTCTCCTGGGACTTAGCTGGGAGGCAGAGATTCACTCGGCTCTACAGCCACAGGGAAACCACGGGGCCTCGAGGCCAGGCAAGGACTCTCCCACGATAACCGTTCTCGTTCCCTGATTCCATATTTCACAGGGGACAGGGACCCTTTCTCTAAATAACCTGCATGTCCAAGCCTGGCCTTCCCCAGCGAGCGAGGGCCACAGGTGGCAGGTGCAGGGCTGTGGGCCTGTCTCGCTGTGTGCACTCTTGGGCCCTGGGCTGATCCCAGCTCCCCTGTGCCCCTCCGTCGTCCCGACTTCTGTGCCTGCAGTCAGCCCCGCCTGTCTCTGAGCACTTCCTGTCCTGGCTGTCACTCAGGCCCGCACGTCACTGGTGCTGCTTCGTTTCCCAGCGGCATCGATCCCCTTGCGTTTGTGCGCTTGAGCCTAGAGTGATGTAAGGCCTTGTAGTCCCACTGTCCACGTCTTCTTGCTAATGCTTGTTTATGTTGCTCGACTTGGAAGGCAGAGAGAGGGAGGGAGAGAAAGGGAGATGCAGGTTCTCGGTCACCCCTCTCTGTCCACCTCTGCTGGGTGCTGGGGGATTGTGTGCGGCTGGGGCCACAGTTCAAGACCAAAGGTGGCCCTGGATGATCACAAGGGACACTTCTGGATTGTTCAGAAGGTGCCGTGCAAGGGCCAGCATGTTCCATTCCCAGATGCGAGCCATCTGGGCCACCTGGGGAGGGTCAGGCCAGGCCGCCTGCTGAGGCCCTGCCTGGAGGAGGCACAGCTACTCCACTGGGCCGCTGGCCGCCCAGGCAGAGACTGCTCGGCTCTCTGGCCTTTCCCGAAAGCTGCTGTAGCTGATCCTTCTCCTTACTGTTTGCTGGGTCCAGAACTTTCTGGGGAAATCAAAGAGCTTGTCCGAGGTGGGCTTCACATGAGGGCTGTGTGTGGCATCTGCAGGGGTCCGGGGACAAGTGACGCATGGTGGTGTCCAAAAGCCCAAGTGAGCCCCACTGTTCTTGCAGGACTCCGTGGAGCGGCCTGGGGAGGCAGCCAGGAGGAGCTCGGGCACAGCCGCCTTCCAGGAGACGCTGGCCACCACGAGGGCCTGGCTCCAGGGGGTCTTCAAGGAGAACATGCTGAAGAACTCGCATTTCTCTGACGTCCGGTTCACCTACCCCCACGAGATCCAGGTGACTGCTGGGAGCGGAGACACTGCTCAGGGCTCCCGGGGAGGGGTGTGCCGCGGCTGAGCTTCCGTGTGACCGCATCCTGAGGGCTGTGGGCACTGTGCTGCCTCTGTGGAATAAGGACTGGCTGTTCACCCAGCAGGGCCGCTCCGGGGGCACGGGAGACAGCAGGTGGGAGGTGCCGTCGCACCTCTTGCCTGGCATGCCGGCCAGCAGGATCTCAGTAGTGGTGGTGGTAGTGATGGTGGTGTTGGTGTTGTGTTGGTGCTGGTGGTGACTGTGGTATTGGTGTTGGTGATGGTCGAGGTGATAGTGGTGGTGGTCGTGGTGGGGGTAGTGATGGTGGTGCTGGTGGTTGTGATGGTGGTAATGATAGAGATGATGGTGATGGTGATCATGGTGGTGTTTATCGGTGGGGTGGTGGTGGTGATGGTGTTTGGTAATGGCAGAGGTACAGGTGACTGTGATGATGGTGGTGGTGCTGGTGATGGTTGTGATGGTGTTGTGGTAGAGATGATGGTGATGGTGGTGTTGGTGGTGATGGTGGTAGTGATGGTGTTTGTGGTAATGGTGGTGGTACAGGTGATGGTGTGATGGTGGAGTGGTGGTGATGGTAGTGGTGGTTGTGATGGTGTTGGTGATAGAGGTGATGGTGGTGTTGATGGTGTTTGTGGTGGTGATGATGGTGTTGGTTGTGGTTTTGATGGTGATGGTGTTGGTGGTAGAGGTGATGGTGGTGTTGGTGGTGATGGTGATAGTGTGGTGGTAGTGACGCTGTTTGTGGTAATGGTGATGGTATAGGTGATGGTGTGATGGTGGTGATGATAGTGATGGTGGTGGTGGTTGTGATGGTGTTGGTGGTAGAGGTGATGGTGGTGTTGATGGTGTTGGTGTTGGTGGTGGTGGTGATGGTGGTGTTGATGATGTTGGTGTTGGTGTTGGTTGTGGTGTTGATGGTGTTGGTGTTGATGGTGTTGGTGGTGATGGTGGTGTTGGTGGTGTTGGTGCTGTGGTAGTGATGGCACAAACAGGTCTTGTGGGCTCCTGTAAAAGGCTCCATCTGAGGGCAGTTAAGTGGTTGGTGGGGCAGCCGGGGGAAGGTACGGAAACCGCCTCTTCCCGTGGCACCTGACGGGCTCTTGCCAAAGACATTTCAATGGGAATCAGATCCTGGGGCAAGTTTAGGACAAAGCTGCCGCAGACACAGTCCACAGCGGGGGCGGCCTGGGCTTTCACGAGTCCTCAACGTCATAAGAGAAAGTGAGAGACGACAGCAGAGTCCTGGGCTGGGCCCGGACGGGAGAGGTGGGGTCGTCGGGACAGCTCCATGGGGGCGTCCTGGCCAAGCAGAGAAGCCGCTCGTTTACAGAGGGGGAGAGCAGGGCTCCCGGGGATGCGTTGGCAATGTCCTTGCAATGTTTTTGTAAAAACAGAACACTGGAGCGAAACCCTTTCGATAGACGACAGTCACATGGTGCAGGTGGCCACAGTGGGGCCCGGCCCAGCGGGGCCTGGGGATTGGAGGCCGAGGTGGCTGCCGTGACTGCCACGGGTGGTGGGCCCGGCGTCCTGAGTGCAGCACTCGCCATGCCACCCCCAGGACCCGTCCTGGTGTCGGGGGCGGCTCTGGCCCGAGCTGTGTGGTGACTGTTGCCTTCCCGTGGGTTTTGTTTTGCAGGTCTGGAGGCGGCTGGTGGAAATAGGCTTCCCCGTGGAGCTGGGCTGGAAGGAGTCCCTGCTGGGAGACCTGGAGGGGAGGCTCACACAGGTACCGGCGGCCGGGACGCAGGCCTCAGAGCACCGGCAACAGCCAACAGATAGGAACGGTGCAGAGCCAGCCTCTGGTTGGCAGGGAGTGGAAGGAATCACAGCTTGGTATTTCTTTCTTTCTTTTTTTTAAAGATTTATTTATTTATTTAGAAGTCAGAGTTACAGAGAGAGAGGAGAAGAGATGGAGAGAAACTGTCCATCCATTGGTTCACCCTCAAATGGCCACAATGGCCAAAGCTGAGCAGGTCCGAAGTCAGGAGCCAAGAGCTTCTTCCAGGTCTCCCACGTGGGTGCAGGGACCCAAGGACTTGGGCCATCTTCTACTGCTTTCCCAGGCCACAGCAGAGAGCTGGATGGGAAGTGGAACAGCTGGGACTCGAACTGGTGCCTGTGTGGAGTGCTGGTGCCACAGTGGCTTTACCTGCTATGCCATGGCACTGGCCTCGTTTTAGATCCATCTTGGTTTTTTTTTGTTTTGTTTTATTTTGTTTTGTTTTGGGACAGGCAGAGTTAGTGAGAGAGAGACAGAGAGAAAGATCTTCCTTCTGTTGGTTCACCCCCCAAATGGCCGCTATGGCCGGCGCTGCGCTGATCCGAAGCCAGGAGCCAGGTGCTTCCTCCTGGTCTCCCATGGGGTGCAGGGCCCAAGGACCTGGGCCATCCTCCACTGCACTCCTGGGCCACAGCAGAGAGCTGGCCTGGAAGAGAAGCAACCGGGACAGAACCCGGCGCCCCGACCGGGACTAGAACCCGGAGTGCCTGGCCACAGGTGGAGGATTAGCCTAGTGAGCCGCGGCGCTGGCCTTTTTTTTTTTTTGTTGTTCAAAAGGTGGAAGGACACAGAGAGGAAGAGAGGTCTTCCATCTGCTGACTCACTCCCCAAACGGCCACAGCAGCCAGCGCTGGGCCGGACTGAAGCCAGGAGCCTAGAACTCCATCTGGGTCTCCCTCGCGGGTGCAGGGGCCCAAGCACTGGGCCGTCTTCTGCTGTCTCCCGGGGCATCAGCGGGGAACTGGGTCAGAAGTGGAGCTCTGACGTGGGATGCGGGTGCCCGGGCGGCAGCCTAGCCTGTGGCTGCTCAGCGCCTGCCCCTCTGGTCCTTCCTGCGGAGTTTGACCCCAGAAGAATGTCTCCGTTTTGTTGGGCTATCGCAGAGTCTGGCCGTCACAGAACCCCAGGAGTTCACGGGGTGAGCCCCTCCCCCATGCAGGAGCCCCGAGTGACCTGCTGGGGGCACAAGTCTCATCAGACGCAGTGACGATGGAGAATCAAAAGCGTTCTTCCTTTTGAATTCAGACTGTGGGGCAATTCGTGTTCACTGGTCTGTGTGACTGTTGCGTGGCTCTTTTTAGAAAATCAGAGGCTAGGAAAAAAGACGGACTTCTCCGAATTTTCCGGCGGCTCTGGTTGTTTTCATTCTAACCGTGCGGGTCTGGTTTGGGCGTGGGGCCGGGGGACAGGTGGGTGTGGGCTGGGGAGATGGCGGGCGAGCGGCGGAGACGCGGGCAGCCCCAGGAGCCCTCACTGCCCTCCGCGGTTGCAGGAGAGGCCGCTCGCCCAGATCTCCGCCTACTGCAGCACCCGCTGGGACACCGCGGGCCCCGAGGACAGCGTGGCCCAGAGCTTTGAGAAGTGCGTCATCGAAGCCGTGAGCTCAGCCTGCCAGGTAACCGACCGACCTCTCCTGGGAACGCACTGGGGCTCGCGTGGGTCAGCCCGGGGCTGTTAGTGAGGCCGCTGGGTCTGAGACCCTGCGTGGCGCTGGGCGTCGGGAGTGGGTGTCCGCTTCCTGCCCCGTGTAAGCTCTGCTCCTTCCCCACTCCTGAGCTGACCCCTCCTCCAGGTGGCCCCGTGGTCTCCTGTGCGTCACATGAGGTCATAGCCACACACGTGCTACCTTGGCCCAGTCTCGCTCTTTGCAATTTTACTTATTTATTTAAATCTTTACTTTTTAAAAAATATTTATTTACTTATATTTATTTGAAAGGCAGAGTTAGAGAGAGAGAGAGAGAGAGAGAGAGATCTTCCATCCACTGGTCACTCCTCAAATGGCTGCAATGGCCCGAGCTGGTCCAGACCGAGATCAGGAGCCTGGAACTCTGTCTTCCATCCACTGGGTCACTCCCTAAACGGCCACAAGGCCAGAGCTGGGCCAATCTGAAGCCGGGAGCTTCTTCCAGGTCTCCCATGCGGGTGCAGGGCTCCAAGCGCTGGCCCATTCTCTGCTGCTTTTCCCAGGCACATTAGCAGGGGGCTGGATCAGATGTGGAGCAGCTGAGACTTGAACCTGTGCCCACATGGGCTGCCGGCACCGTAGGCGGCACTTAACCCACGGTGCCGGCCCCAGACTGTCCCCCGCATGCCTGCAACCTGTGGGCCAGGGCTGGAGCCCGGGGCTGGGGACCACGTCTCCCTCTAGGGCAGCAGGGACCCGAGTCCTCGCACTACCGCCACTGCTTCCCAGGGTGCAGAGGGGCGGCTGGAGCCCGGGCGCTCGACGCAGGGGTGGGGGCGTCCCAGCTGCCTTCCCCTGACCCTCAGCTTGTGCGAGGCTTCTCTCTCTTTCTTGTTAAGCGCTTTATTGCGGTATCGTTGTGCACTGTACAATCCACCCCTGGATGTAGCGTTCCGTGGTTCTGGGCACCTCCACAGGCCCGTACAGCCGCCTCCGCGTCACCCCAGAGCACTGTCACAGCCTCCAAAGCGGCCCGGAGCCGCCAGCCTCTGCCGCCCCCGCCCCCGCCCCCTGCCGCTCACTCCCTGTGTCTGTGCGGCTCTGGGCGCTCTCACTGCAGGAGCTCCTGGGGGTGTGGCCTTTGTGTCTGACGATTCCTCTTAGCCTGCGAGAGTTGTGTGTGTGAGTGTGTAGTGTGTCAGTGTGTGTGAGTGTATGAGTGTGAGAGTATTGTGAATGTGTGTGAGAGTGTGTGATTGCGTGTGTGAGTGTGTGAATGTAAGAGTGTATGTGAGCGAGAGCGCGTGTGTGAATGTGTGTGTAAGTGTATGTGAGTGAGAGTGTGTATGTGTGAGACTGTGAGTGTGTGTGTGTGTACTCCCTCCTCATGGACAGGTGTCCGCTGTCTGCTTGTCCACAGCTGGGTGAGTGTGTGAGTGTGTGTGTGTGTGTGTGTACTTCCTCCTCATGGACGAGAGTCCTCTGTCTGCTTGTCCACAGCTGGGTGAGTGCGTGTGAGTGTGTGTGAGTGTGAGTGTGTGTGAGTGTGTGTGTACTCCCTCCTCATGGACGGGTGTCCTCTGTCCGCTTGTCCACAGCTGGGTGAGTGCGTGTGAGTGTGAGTGTGTGTGTGTGTACTTCCTCCTCATGGACGAGAGTCCTTTGTCCGCTTGTCCACAGCTGGGTGAGTGTGTGAGTGTGAGTGTGTGTGAGTGTGTGTGTACTCCTCCTCATGGGCGAGTGTCCGCTGTCCACTTGTCCACAGCTGGGTGAGTGTGTGAGTGTGAGTGTGTGTGAGTGTGAGTGTGTGTGAGTGTGAGTGTGTGTGTGTGTGTGTACTTCCTCCTCATGGACGGGTGTCCTCTGTCCGCTTGTCCACAGCTGGGTGAGTGTGTGTGAGTGCGTGTGAGTGTGTGTGAGTGTGAGTGTGTGTGTGTGTACTCCCTCCTCTGTCCGCTTGTCCACAGCTGGGTGAGTGTGTGAGTGTGAGTGTGTGTGTGTGTGTGTACTTCCTCCTCATGGACGGGTGTCCTCTGTCCGCTTGTCCACAGCTGGGTGAGTGTGTGTGAGTGTGAGTGTGTGTGTGTGTACTCCCTCCTCTGTCCGCTTGTCCACAGCCGGGCGAGTGTGTGTTCGGCTGCTGGAGGCATTGCTGGGCCAGTCTCTGTAGCTTCAGGTCCTCCCTCCTGGGCAGTAACGGGGGTCGAGTGGGAGCTGCGTCAGGGGCCTGCCCATGTGGGCTGGGCAGCGGCTGGACCGATCGCTCACGGTCCCCGCAGTGGGGGCTCCGCGTCTGTTTTCCAACTCTGATTCTGGCGGTCCCAGTGGGCGTGGCTTTGATTTGCATATCTCTGATGACCATGGCTTCCAGCGTCTTCTGTGTGTTGCTTGCAGGAGTTGCTCCTCCCCTGTGGGGGTCTCCGGGCAGCTACACCATCTGCGTCTTCTCCCATCCTGGGGGCTCGCTTTTCACTTCGGGGTGGGGGGGTCAGGCCATTCATGGAAGGCTTGGGAGGGGTCTCGAAGAAGCACTGAGCAGACGAGGCCCGTGTCCTCGCAGGCGGGGACCCCTGGCCATGGCGCTCGAAAGCTGTGCTGGTTTCCTCTTCTGAAGCACAGAGATTTTTGCTTTTGGTGACGTCCAGTCCCTGTCGTCTGTGGCTCGCACTTTGGGATCAGAGACTCCTTCGGCACACCCCAGGCGTGGGGTTCACCCTCTCGCTCCCCTCCGAGGCCGTGGCAGGCTCAGCTCCCACGTCCCGGCCTGGGATCTGTCTGAGGTCCTTGCTGTGTTTGGGGTGTATCTGCCCGCGGGGGCCCAGCTGTGCCGGCGCTGCTCCTGAGGGGAGCGTGCTGTCCCCTTGGACGACCTTGGACTTGACCGCAGCCGTGTGCGTTTTCTGCGCTGTCCGCCTCGTTTCTTGGCCCGCTCACCGCCCTTGCTGCCGTGCCACGCCGCCGTGACGACCGCTGCTTGCTGGAATGTTTGGAGACTGAGCAGTGTGGGTCCTCCTCCTCGGCTCTTCTCTCCTGGGACCATTTTGGGCTGCAGCTCCCCAGCTCAGCCTGCCGGGTTCCGCAGGGAGATCGGCTGGGGCTGGTGGGGCTGTGTTGGATCGGAGAAGTTTGGGAAGTGGCGCCAAATGTTGTCTCCGTGTCGGTGAGCTTGGGGTGTTGTCCACTTACTCGGATCTTCAATTTCCTTCAGTGCTTTGGTCCCGGGGTACGAGTGTTGCGCTGCTTCTGTTGGGTTTCTTTCCGGCACTTTACGCTCCTGCTGTGGCCGCTGAAGTTGTTCTTCACTTGCTTAGCTCGTTCACCGCGCGTGTGCAGAATCCCAGCTGCCCTGTGTCTGCCTGCGTCTGTGCTGGGCGCTTACGGCTCTGATGGTGAGAGAGTGAGTGTGCACGAGTGTGTGTACCTGAATGTGAGCATGTGTGCACAAGTGTGCATGTACATGAGTGTGTACATGTGTGTACATGCGTGTATGCATGAATGAGCACGTGAGTGTGTACCTGTGTGTGTACACGAGTGTATGTGTACATGAGCATGTGTGTGCATGAGTGTGTACATGAGTGTGCACGAGTGTGTATGTACACGAATGTATGTACACGAGTGTGTTCATGAGTGTGCACGAGTGTGCCTGTACATGAGTGTGTACATGTGTGTACATGTGTGTATGCATGAATGAGCATGTGAGTATGTGTGTACCTGTGTGTGTACACGAGTGTATGCACACATGAGCATGTGTGTGCATGAGTGTGTATGAGTGTATATGAGTGTGTACATGTATGTATGTGTGTACATCAGTGTGTGTGTACCTGTGTGTGGAGTGGGGGTGTGTGCATGAGGGTGTGTATATTTCCGCTTGTGTCTGTGCATCTGTGTGTGTATTTCCACGTGTGTCTGTGTCTCTATGTGCATGTGTGTGTGTGTGCACGCATGTCCGTGTGTTCGCGTCGCTGTGCTGGTCACGGAAGCGGCTGGGACGCAGGAGGAAGCGGCCGCTCCGAGAGCTGTTCGGTGCTGGCTCTGCCGTCTCAGGCCGAGGCCCAGTGCGGTCGGTTCTGAGGCTGCCGGGCCGGCGCGCATGCCTGGTGCCTCAGCCGCTGCTCTCTGTGGCTCTGCCCTCAGTCTCAGACCAGCGTCCTGGAGGGCGTCTCCTGTCAGGACCTGAGGAAATTCGGCACCCTCGTGTCTGCCGTGATCACCAAGTCGTGGCCCCGAAGCTGCGGGGAAGCCACGGACGACTTTGACGAGATTCTGGAACACCTGCTCACGGGGCCCGACGTCAAGCATCTCTTCAAGTTGTATGGTGCGTTCCCGGGGCAGGGACGCGGGCGCCCCGGCCCAGCTGGCGCTCACGCGGGATGGGCTCATGTTTCAAAGGAAGCAGATTGGGTGGAGGAGGGGCCCAGGAAGGCCCAGGATGCCTCGCATTATAACGACACCAGTGCTGGAAGCCGGCAGTGGTCGAGTGCCTGCTGGGTACCAGCTCCCATGCTGAAACAGTGTCTTTGATTTTTTTAAAAGATTTATTTATTTATTTGAAAGGCAGAGTTGCAGAGCAGGGGGGAGAGAGAGAGAGAGAGAGAGAGAGAGAGAGAGAGAGAGAGAGAGGGAGGATCTTCCATCTGCTGGTTCATGGCTGCAACAGCTGGGCCAGGCCAAAGGCAGGAGCCAGGAACTCTATCCGGGTCTCCCGCGGGGCTGGCAGGGGCCCAGGCACTCGGGCCATCTTCTACTGCCTTCCCAGGTGCACCAGCAGGGAGCTGGACTGGAAGTGGAGCAGCCGGGACTTGAACCGGCGCCCACGTGGGATGCTGGCGTCACAGCGGTGGCCCTCGATGCTGGCCCAGACTCAGCTCTGACGCCTGCTTGCGGAAAGTCTGCTTTAAGCCTTCAGTTTGCTGGTGAGGAATTGGAGACGCGGCCACCGGCGCTGTGGTGCAACAACAGCAAAGCCGCCGCCTGCAGCACCAGCGTCTCACGTGGGCACTGATTCGAGTCCCGGCTGCTCCACTGTCTTCCCGGTGCGGAGGCTCAGGCCACGAGTGGGCGTGGCAGGGCCCGTGGCTCACTCACTGGGGGCCTTGGTGCTACAGCTGGGACAGAGCTGCCGCAGTTCTTTTCAACGGTGCAGATGAGCGTGGTCCTCACAGACACCGGGAGAGAAAGCGGCAGGTTAGACTAAGCGTATCCAGACAATCCTACCCCTGTCCCAGCCCTGAGGCTCACAGAGTTTGGCAGAGTGGCGTTCACGGCCCTCGGCTGGCCTCCGGCTCTCTCCCCGCCGTGGGGCCTTCCTGGCTGGGGGCATGGGCACGGGGGCGCTGTGGTGCGAGGCGTGTGCTAGGTGCAGCCTTGGCAAACCCGAGAGACGCTGCCTCCCGGCCGGTTTGGGCCACTGTGGCGTCATCGGTGTGAACGAAGGCAGCCGGTCGGGTCTCCCAGCCACCGCGCCAGCCGTCTGGAAGCCCTCCCGGGCTGGGTCACGCAGGAGTCGGGCTGCTGGGTGAGAGCGGGAACCCCGGCTGAGCCCCCCGTGCCCTCCCCTGCTAGGAACCGACGAGAAGATACTGGCCAACATCACGGAGGAAGGCAAGAAGCTGATGGCTGCCGCCGACTCGGTGCTCACCACGGCCGCTGCCGAGCTCGTGTCGGGCAGCATTCTTGTCGGGCACCTGGAGCTGATCCTGAGGCACAGGGCCCAGTTTCTCGACGTCTGGCGACTGCGTAAGCACAGGCGGGGCCGCGTGCGGCGGAGTGCAGAGGAGTCACGGGCTGCAGCGCCTGTGTGTGCGTGTGTGTCTGTGTGTGTCTGTGTGCATGTGTCTGCGTGTGTATCTGTGTGTCTGTGTGTCTGTGTGCGTGTGTCTGCGTGTATGTGTGCGTGTGTCTGCATGTGTGTACATGTGTGTCTGTGTGTGCATGGGTGTCTGCGTGTGTGCGTGTGTCTGTGTGTGTACGTGTGTGCATGCGTGTCTGTGTGTGCATGTGTGTGTGTATCTGTGCACTGTATGTCTGTGTGTGTCTATGTAGCTATGTGACTCTGTGTGTCTATATGTATCTGTGTAAGTCTGTGTGTCTGTATATGTATGTGTGTGTCGGTGTAGATGTGTGCGTGGTTGTCTGCCTATGTTTGTATGTCTGCATATGTCTGTATATGTGTGTGTCTGTGTCTGCATATGTGTGTATGTGCTCTGTGTATGTGTGTTTATGTGTGTGTATGTCTGTGCCTCTGTGTGTGAGACTCTGTGAATGTGTCTGTGTATATCCATGTGTGTGTGTATTCTGTGCATCTGTGTATATGTTTATGTGTTTCTATATGTCTGTGTGTCTATCTGTGTGTGTATCTGTGTCTCTGTGTCTATGTATCTGTGTAAGTGTGTGTCTGTGTTTGTCTATATGTTTGTGTGTGTGTGGTTATCTGTGTCTGTGTGTGTTAATGTCTGTATGTGTGTTAAAGTGTTTATGTTGTGTGTATGTGTGTATGTGAATACGTCTTTATCTGTGTGTCTGTACGTCTGCATTTTGTGCGTGTCTGTTACTATCTGTGTATCAATGTTTTATGTGTCTCTGTGTGTCTGTGTCTACCTGTGTATGTGTCTGCATGTCTGTATGTGTGTGAATGTTTGTGTGTGTCTGTGTCTTTTTGTGTGTGTCTCTGTGTGTGTACATGTATATGTCTGTGTGTGTTAATGTCTGTGTATATGTGTGTATGTGTATATGTCTGTGTGTGTCTGTGTGTGTATGCGTGTACGTCTGTGTGTGTACGTCTCTGTGTGTCTGTGTCTATGTGTGTGTGTCTGTGTATACGTGTGTATGTCTGTGTGTGTGTCTGTGTGTGTATGCGTGTACATCTGTGTGTGTATGTCTCTGTGTGTCTGTGTCTGTGTGTGTCTGTGTGTGTATACGTGTGTATGTCTGTGTGTGTGTCTGTGTGTGTATGTGTGTACGTCTCTGTGTGTCTGTGTCTATGTGTGTGTGTCTGTGTGTACGTCTGTGTGTGTATGTCTCTGTGTGTCTGTGTCTGTGTGGTCTGTTTGTCTGTGTGTGTACGTGTGTCTGTCTGTGTGTGTGTATGAAGGGTGACCGCGTGGGCTCTGTAGAGTCCGTGTGTGTGTATGAAGGGTGACCGCGTGGGCTCTGTAGAGTCCGTGTGTGTGTATGAAGGGTGACCGCGTGGGCTCTGTAGAGTCCGTGTGTGTGTATGAAGGGTGACCGCGTGGGCTCTGTAGAGTCCGTGTGTGTGTATGAAGGGTGACCGCGTGGGCTCTGTAGAGTCTGTGTCTGTGTGTGTGTGTGTCTGTGTGTATATGTGTGTACGTCTGTGTGTGTGTATGAAGGGTGACCGCGTGGGCTCTGTAGAGTCTGTGTGTGTGTATGAAGGGTGACCGTGTGGGCTCTGTAGAGTCTGTGTCTGTGTGTGTGTGTGTGTATATGTGTGTACGTCTGTGTGTGTGTATGAAGGGTGACCGCGTGGGCTCTGTAGAGTCTGTGTGTGTGTATGAAGGGTGACCGTGTGGGCTCTGTAGAGTCTGTGTGTGTGTATGAAGGGTGACCGTGTGGGCTCTGTAGAGTCTGTGTCTGTGTATGAAGGGTGACCGCGTGGGCTCTGTAGAGTCTGTGTGTGTGTATGAAGGGTGACCGCGTGGGCTCTGTAGAGTCTGTGTCTGTGTATGAAGGGTGACCGCGTGGGCTCTGTAGAGTCTGTGTGTGTGTATGAAGGGTGACCGCGTGGGCTCTGTAGAGTCTGTGTCTGTGTATGAAGGGTGACCGTGTGGGCTCTGTAGAGTCTGTGTCTGTGTGTGTGTGTGTCTGTGTGTATATGTGTGTACGTCTGTGTGTGTGTATGAAGGGTGACCGTGTGGGCTCTGTAGAGTCTGTGTCTGTGTGTGTGTGTGTCTGTGTGTATATGTGTGTACGTCTGTGTGTGTGTATGAAGGGTGACCGTGTGGGCTCTGTAGAGTTGCTTTTCTTGCAGTGATTCTGGGGTGCCTGTGATTCCCGGAGGAGTCCTGGCCTAGTGAGCGTCCGTGCTGGGTCTCAGGGCCGTCGGGGGCGTGGGGTCAGCAGTCTCGGGAGGCTCGCGTGCGCCAGGCCCTCCCGGGCAGTGCAGTGGGGGCCTTCAGACGCGGCGCTCTGGGGAGTGCTTTGCCCTGTTGATCTGTTTGACCTGTTGCTTCGTGTGGTTTTCCAGAGAGAAAAGCGTCTTCCTCCCGAGAGGACCAGTGCGACGTGGAGGAGTTGCTGGGCTGGAGGAAGGCGGAGCTTGACTTTCTGAAGACGGAGCGGAGGCGCGTGGGCAGCCTCCTGAGCCAGTGTGGGAAGGTGCAGCACCTGGTGCAAGGTGGTGTCTTTTCTCCTTTCTGTATTTATTTGAAAGTCAAATGTACTCGAGGGGGAGAGGTCCTCCATCCACTGGTTCACTCCCCAAATGGCCACAACGGCCAGGGCTGAGCCAGACCAGAGCCAGGCGCCAGGAGCCTCCTCCGGGTCTCCCACGCAGGTGCAGGGACCCGAGGACTTGAGCCATCGTCCACTGCTTTCCCAGGCCATCAGGAGGGAGCTGGGTTGGAAGTGGAGCAGCCGGGACACAAACCTGCACCCATATGGGGTGCGGTGGCTCCACCTGCTGCCCGTGGCGCCGGCCCACCTGGTCCTTCCTTAAATCCTGTCCTGTTCCCGTCAGGGTCACAGTGTTTCATCTTCCCAAGAGCACTGAGACTTTTGACTTAGATGTTTTCTTTTAAAAATATTTACTTACTTGAAAATCAGAGTGACAGAGAGAGGGAGAGACACAGAGAGAGACCCTCTTCCCAAATGCCCACAGCAGCCCAGATGGGGCCAGGCCAAAGCCAGGTGCCAGGCGCCAGGAGCCAGGAGCCAGGAGCCAGGAGCCAGGCGCCAGGAGCCAGGCGCCAGGAGCCAGGAGCCAGGAGCCAGGAGCCCCGGCCGGCCTGTCGCGTGGGTGCTGGCTCAGGCACTCAGCCGTCATTCGCTCCCTCCCCGCGCATCAGCAGGGAGCTGGATCAGAAGCAGAGCGGCCGGGACCTGAACCGGCGCCCATAGGAGGTAGGGGCGTCCCAGGCAGCGGTTTGAACCCGCCCCACCACGTGTTTGGCCCCAGGTTTTCGTCTTCCATTTATTTATGTATTTCAGAGGCAGAGAGAGGGACAGACGGCTCCCATCTGCCGGTCACTCCCAGATTCCCACAGTGACAAGTGCTGGGCCAGCTTGAGGCTGGGAGCCAGGAGTCCAGGTCTCCCACCTGAGTGGCAGGAGCCCAATTACTTGAGCCATTGCTGCTGCATTCCAGGGTCCGCCCTTATACAAAACCGGAGTCGGGATCCTCAGCCGAGGATCGAACCCGGGCATTCTGTTGTGGCATGTGGGTGTTTTAGCCAGTGTCTTAACTGCTGAGCCAAACACCTGCTCCAAACTTCTTTTTAAATAAAGACTTATTTATTTATTTAAAAGTCAGAGTTAGAGAGAAAAGCAGAGGCAGAGAGAGAGAGAGAGAGAGAGAGAGAGAGGTCTTCCACATGCTGGTTCACTCCCCAAATGGCCACAAAGGCCGGAGCTGTGCCGATCCGAAGCCAGGAGCTTCTTCCAGGTCTCCCACGTGGGTGCAGGGGCCCAAGGACTTGGGCCATCTTCTACTGCTTTCCCAGGCCACAGCAGAGAGCTGGATCAGAGGTGGAGCAGCCAGGACTTGAACCAGAGCCCGTATGGATGCTGGCACTGCAGGTGGCAGCTTTACCTGCTACGCCACGGTGCCCCCAAACTTTTCTTTCTCTTTTCTTTGTCAGTTTCATGTTTCTTCCACCTTGATTTTACATTTTATAAAATATTTTTCCTTTGGACTTTAGAAAATATTTATTTGAGAGAGGGGAGAGAGAGAGACAGACAGATCATCCTTCCACTGTTCACTCCCCAAATGCCTTCCACAGTCGAGGCTGGGCCAGGCCAAAGCTGGGAACCGGGAACTCAGTCCAGGCCTCCCACGTGGGCGGCAGGGACCCGGGTAGGTGAGCCGTCGCCTGCTGCCTCCCAGGTGCACATTAGCAGGAAGCCGACTGCAGAGTGGAGGGGACAGGAGAAGACGTGGGTGCCAGGCAGAGGACAGGGGAGGGGACGTGGGTGCCAGGCAGAGGACTGGGGAGGGGGGCGTGGGTGCCAGGCAGAGGACTGGGGAGGGGGCGTGGGTGCCCAGGCAGAGGACTGGGGGAGGGGGCGTGGGTGCCCAGGCAGAGGACTGGGGAGGGGATGTGGGTGCCCAGGTTGAGGTGGGGTTGCTGCACCCAGCGCCTGCTCCCCCAGGTTGCTCCTCTCTCCTCTCCTCTCCTCTCCTCTCCTCTCCTCTCCTCTCCTCTCCTCTCCTCTCCTCCCCTCTCCTCTCCTCCCCTCCCCTCCCCTCCCCTCCCCTCCCCTCCCCTCTCCACCCCTCCCCTCCCCTCCCCTCTCCTCTCCTGCTTTCCATGTCGGGGACCCCTGTTTGTCTCTGCGAAGGGAGATCCCTACAAACGGGTTGAGAAAGGAAGAGTGAGTTGGGCCTCTGGGCTGCTGGACAGGGCTCTCTGGTCTCCTCAGGTTCCTGGCCTCCTGCCAGCGGGCCTGGGCCTGGCCGCCGCTCGCTGTGGGTTCTCGGGGTCGTGCTCGCCTGTGTGTCCCCAGGTCTCAGTGTCGGTCTCCTCCCTCCTGGCTGCCTGCTGTTCCCCTCTGGTGGGACGTTCCGTAGCCTGTGTTCCCCCACTGGGTATCACAGCATCTCTTCATGTCTGGATGACCCCAGCCCCACAGCCTCCACCCTCTGGTACACAGGCTGCTGGGTGCTCGCCAGGGGGCAGGAGGTTGTCTGCCTGCTGTGTTCACAGTGACTGAACCTGACCCACTTTTTTATTTTAAAATGTATTTAACCATTTGAAGGGTTGAGTAACAGACAGAGAGACTCTTCCATCCTGCAGCAGCCAGGGCTGGGCCAGGCCACAGCCAGGAGCCTGACGTCCATCCAGGTCTCCCGTGGCAGGGGCCCAACTTGAGCCACTGCGTTCCCAGGCCCATGAGCAGAGAGCTGGGAGCAGCGCCCCCTATGGGCAGCCGTCGGCATTGCAGGTGGCGCCAGCCCTGGGACCACTGCTGAAGTGACTGACACCCTTGCTCTGTTTCTCAGTGCCACCACCCCCCCACCCCCAGTTCTGGCCACTCTGCTTGTAGGGACCCGTGGCCTGGCCCCCTGGCGGCCCCAGTTCCCCTGCACGTCTGTGGCCCGGGGATCCCCGCCCTCGCCCCAGCTAGTGTTTGCACGGCAAACCTGGTTTTCAGCTTCTAGAATGTTGCCTCTGTTGCCTCCTCTCCGACTCCTTCCCTCCTGCTCCGGCCAAGGCTTTTATTTTTTTTAACAGGCAGAGTGGATAGTGAGAGAGAGACAGAGAGAAAGGTCTTCCTCCCGTTGGTTCACCCTCCAATGGCCGCCGCGGCTGGTGCGCTGCGGCCGGCACACCATGCTGATCCGAAGCCAGGAGCCAGGTGCTTCTCCTGGTCTCCCGTGGGGTGCAGGGCCCAAGCACTTGGGCCATCCTCCACTGCACTCCCTGGCCACAGCAGAAGCTGGCCTGGAAGAGGGGCAACCGGGACAGGATCGGTGCCCTGACCGGGACTAGAACCCAGTGTGCCAGCGCCGCGGGCGGAGGATTAGCCTGTTGAGCCACAGCGCCGGCCAAGGCTTTTTTTTTTTTTTTTTTTAAACAGGCAGAGTGGACAGTGAGAGAGAGAAACAGAGAGAAAGGTCTTCCTTTTTGCCGTTGGTTCACCCTCCAATGGCCGCTGCGGCCAGCGCATCGCGCTTATCCGAAGCCAGGAGCCAGGTGCTTCTCCAAGTCTCCCATGGGGTGCAGGGCCCAAGCACTTGGGCCATCCTCCACTGCCTTCCCGAGCCACAGCAGAGAGCTGGCCTGGAAGAGGGGCAACCGGGACAGAATCCGGCGCCCCAACCGGGACTAGAACCCGGTGTGCCGGCGCCGCAAGGCGGAGGATTAGCCTGTTAAGCCACGGCGCCGGCCTGACCAAGGCTTTTTAAAACCAGTTTCTGCTGTCTGGAGTGGGATCGGGGAGGGTGGGAACCCTTGCGTGTTCTCAGCCTGTCAGCGGAACCCGCGTGGTGCGGTGCTTTCCGTGTCCGAGGACGCGTGAACGCGTGAACGCGTTTGTGGAGGCACAGAGGGTTTTGTTGTTTCTGTTTTAGAGGCAGAGCCAGACGGGAGTCCCCCGACTCCCCAGTGCCCACGACAGCCCCCACCTTCCCAGGAGCCAAGGCCATTCCTGGTCTCGCGTGGGTGTCGGGGCCCCAAGGCCGTCAGCGCCGCCTGGCCTCCAGCCGGCAGCCCCCTGGGAGCCTTGGGGCCTTACCCTCGAGTTGGGCATGTGCTCACTTGAGTTGTACTGAGCGGGAGATGGAAGGTTCTGTGAGCGAGGGTTGACGTTGGACATCTCCCTTTTCACAGTGGACTTCGGCGAGATGGCCGTGAGGCACGCGGAAGACCTCAGCCGGACAAGACTGAATGCGGCCGTGACCGTGAGGCCGCCCGCCTCCTCGGACGAGGAGCTGGCCACACACTACCACCTCAGCCCCGAGGCCCGAGGCATGGCCGAGCAGATCGACCTGCTGAAAGACAGCCACGTCTTCCAGCTCTTCTGGGAGGAGGCCGCACAGTCGCTGGGCCTCCCGGAGCCGCTGGGCGAGGCCGAGGACGAACCGCAGCGGCCGGTCGTGACGCTGGACGCGGCCCACGATGCTCTGTTTTGTCCCTGCTACAAGAAGTTTCTCAGGTTTTACCGGAATCTGAAGTCAGGAGAGGTCACCTTGGCGGAGGTGCACGTGGTTTTCAAGGACTTTGTGAACAAGTACAGCGACCTGGCCTTGGAGCTCCACGCCATGAGTGCTGTGGACGGGCAGGGCGCGAGGAGCTGGATTTACGGCCGCGTCCAGCAGGTCGAGGAGTACCACAGCCTGCACCAGGCCGTGCACTCGGCCAAGGTCATCCTGCAGGTCAAAGAGGCCCTGGGGCTGACCGGCAGCTTCAGCGTTCTGTACACTTTGCTAAACTTCGTAAGTCGTCTGCCGGGTCCGAGCAGGGCTCCCGGGGAGCTGGCGGGGGCCGCAGAGCTGCCTTCGAGCTGAACGCGAGGCCAGGATGTCCCAGGCTTTGGTTTCGCCCTGGTTTGTGATCGAGGCTGCTACTCAGCCAGTTGGTGTTCTTTTCTCTTCTCTTTCTTAAGTTTTCCTTATTTGTAAGGCAGAATTAGAGAGGGAGGGAGAGAGACGTCTTCATTCACTGACTCACTCCCCAAACGGCCACGATGATCAGGGCTGGGCCAGGCTGAAGTCAGGATCCGAGAACTCCATCTGGGTCTCCCACGTGGGTGCAGGGGCCCCAGAGCCTAGGCCGTCCTCCGCTGCCTTCCCGGGCCGTGAGCAGGGAGCTGGGTGGACAGTGGAGCAGGAAGGACAGAGCTGGTGCCCGTGCGGGATGCCGGCCCGATCAGTCTTTGGTCGGCTCGAGGATCGTGTTTTTGAAGAGTAGCCTCTTCAGGAATAGAAGCTAAACAGGAAACTGCTGCCGATTATCCAGTTACGCCCCCTAGATCTAGCGAGAACCAACCAGTGAGGAGGCGGAAGGTGAGCATTTGTGAAGTGTATGACGTCGTGCGTGATGGCAAGGACAGATAATGCTCAAAATCTAGCAGAGTTTGCACCTGCACTTGACCCCCACAGCATCAGTTCTTAAGTTACTGGTCTGGGCCTGTTTCTTTGTTCAACGTCAGAAACCCACACACTTGTTGTGGAGAGGAGTAGATTTTACTATTTCTTTTTTCTTTTTTTTTTTTTTTTTTTTGACAGGCAGAGTTAGACAATGAGAGAGAGAGACAGAGAGAAAGGTCTTCCTCCCGTTGGTTCACCCTCCAATGGCCGCTGTGGCCGGCGCATCGCGCTGATCCGAAGCCAGGAGCCAGGTGCTTCTCCTGGTCTCCCATGGGGTGCAGGGCCCAAGGTCTTGGGCCATCCTCCACTGCATTCCCGGGCCACAGCAGAGAGCTGGCCTGGAAGAGGGGCAACCGGGATAGAATCCGGCACCCCGACTGGGACTAGAACCCGGTGTGCCGGCGCCGCAAGGTGGAGGATTAGCCTGTTGAGCCACGGCGCCGGCTGATTTTACTATTTCTTAAAAAGGTTCAATTACTTATTTGAAATGCAGAGTGACAGGGAGAGACAGAGTCGAGAGAGAGAGAGAGAGAGGGAGGGAGAGAGGGAGAGAAATCTTCCGTCCACTGGTTCACTTCTCCAATGCCCACAATAGCCAGGGCTGGGCCAAGTTGAAGCCAGGAGCCCAGAATTCCATCTGGGTCTCTCGTGTGGGTGCAGGGGCTCAAGCACTCAGGCCACCTTCTCCTGCTTCCCAGGTGCGTTAGCAGGGAGCTGGATCAGAAGTGGAGCAGCCGGGACTTGAACTGGCGCTCTGATAGGGGACGCTGGCGTTGCAAGCAGTGACAGCCCACTGCCCCCAGTGCCAGACCCCGGGAACAGATCTCAAAGTCTGTGCGACATTCTTAGCTGCATGCCAGTTCCCGTTGACTGGGTGGGGCCGGGGGAGGGTGGGGGTTCATCGAGGGGTGTTGGGCCGTCCATCCTGGTGGCAAGCGCCTGGCCCACTGAGTAGCAGCAGCTGCGTCCCAGGGCTTCAGGGAGGGCGGTGCCTTTGGGTCGGCCGCTGCTGCACAGACTCCCCCGTTCGCTGGTCCCGGTCCACAGCAGGGCTTTGTCTTGCAGACGGATGACTTTGACAAATTTCGCCACGAGAAACTGGACCGGATCAGCCCGCAGCTCATCCAGGCCAAGAAGCTGCTGCAGGACATCAGCGAGCCGCGCTGCCAGTGCCTGAGGGAGCTGTCCCTGTGCAGGGAGTTCATCGGCTGGCTCCGGGACGCCCTGGCGGGTGAGGCCCGCGCTCCACGCTCGCTGGGGGTGGGGAGGGAGGGCCCCGTGGCGCACAGCCTGGTGCTCCAGCTCGTAGGCGGCCGTCACCTGCGTCCCTGAGCCGTCTGGGCCAGGTCCCCTCCCGGACTGCTGGTGGAGCTCCTATCAGGTCGGGATTCCCCGTGCTCTGCCGTCAGACTCTTTTCTTGGCCCCTTTAGCCTTTGCTTCCAGTGGAGACTGACCGGGGGACCAAGGGAGGTGGGGACCCCGCGGCAACGTCTCCCGCGGGCGTGCGTCTGCCCCGGCCGGGGGCTTGGTGGCCCCGGTAGTTCTGAGGCACCACTGCCTTGGCAGAGAGCGGAGGGAGAAGGCGTGGGCAGGCGGCAGTGCCCAGGGCGGGGAGGGGGGTGGTGGAGCCGCACTGGCCCCGCTGTCTCTGGCTGGGGACGCTGGTCCACCTTCACCCCTGTCCTTTGGTTAGTAATGAGGGCTGACCGTGCCTGTTTTGAAAGGAAATGAGGTAAGCAGACGCCCGGCGCCGTGCTGGGCCCACGTGGTTGTTGAGAGGTGAGATACGGGTCAGTGATGTCCCCACACCCTGTGAGACTCTCACGGAATACACGGAGTGGGTGAAACCCTACAAACCCATTGAGTGCCCGTCCATAGCTTCACGTAGGACGACTGCCCAAGACCGGAGCCTGGGGCCCGCGGGGAGCCGCCCCACACTGGCCTTCTCTGCTTCCTCCCCAGACATCAATGAGCTGAAGGTGTTTGTGGACCTGGCCTCCATCTCCGCTGGGGAGAATGACATTGACGTGGACCGGGTGGCCTGCTTCCACGACGCCGTGCAGGGCTACGCGCCCCTGCTGTACAAGCTGAGCGCCACGGCGGACTTCACCGTGTTCATGGACCATCTCAGGGAGCTCTGGAAGGCTCTGGACAATGACAAGCACCTGCCCAAGAAGCTGGTCAGTCTCATGGTGGCCCGGAGGCAGGGTCAGCCACGCGGAGCAGTGGGCAGCCTCAGAGGGCGACGGTGGGAGTGCGCACCCCCGGCCCGTGTGTGCGGCACGGCCGCTGGGACGGATGGGTGGTCACTCAGAACAGTGTCTTGTTGTGGAGGGCACTGCCTTCGCTAGCTGGTCAGTAAATGAGACACAAAACTGCCTACAACAGTAGTGCTGCCATCACACCGGGGAGCGCGTGCTGAGTGCTGCCGGTCGGTGTCTTAGGACGTAGCGATGCTCACTTTGTGAAGCGCTACTTTTTGACCTTTTCCGCCACTGATACAGGCAGATTTTTTTTTTCATAGGGAGGAAAAGAGCTTTTAGGGGTAAGCAGGCTCTCTGCTCCAGGGTCTGAGTCCACCCCCATAAGTAACAGTGGCCCCAGGGTCTGAGTCCACCCCCATAAGTAACAGTGGCTCCAGGGTCTGAGTCCACCCCCATAAGTAACAGTGGCTCCAGGGTCTGAGTCCACCCCCATAAGTAACAGTGGCTCCAGGGTCTGAGTCCACCCCCATAAGTAACAGTGGCTCCAGGGTCTGAGTCCACCCCCATAAGTAACAGTGGCTCCAGGGTCTGAGTCCACCCCCATAAGTAACAGTGGCTCGGCCCCAGGGTCTGAGTCCACCCCCATAAGTAACAGTGGCTCCAGGGTCTGAGTCCACCCCCATAAGTAACAGTGGCTCGGCCCCAGGGTCTGAGTCCACCCCCATAAGTAACAGTGGCTCGGCCCCGGGGTCTGAGTCCACCCCCATAAGTAACAGTGGCTCCAGGGTCTGAGTCCACCCCCATAAGTAACAGTGGCTCCAGGGTCTGAGTCCACCCCCATAAGTAACAGTGGCTCCAGGGTCTGAGTCCACCCCCATAAGTAACAGTGGCTCGGCCCCAGGGTCTGAGTCCACCCCCATAAGTAACAGTGGCTCGGCCCCAGGGTCTGAGTCCACCCCCATAAGTAACAGTGGCTCCAGGGTCTGAGTCCACCCCCATAAGTAACAGTGGCTCGGCCCCAGGGTCTGAGTCCACCCCCATAAGTAACAGTGGCTCCAGGGTCTGAGTCCACCCCCATAAGTAACAGTGGCTCGGCCCCAGGGTCTGAGTCCACCCCCATAAGTAACAGTGGCTCGGCCCCAGGGTCTGAGTCCACCCCCATAAGTAACAGTGGCTCCAGGGTCTGAGTCCACCCCCATAAGTAACAGTGGCCCGGCCCCAGGGTCTGAGTCCACCCCCATAAGTAACAGTGGCTCCAGGGTCTGAGTCCACCCCCATAAGTAACAGTGGCTCGGCCCCAGGGTCTGAGTCCACCCCCATAAGTCACAGTGGCTCGGCCCCAGGGTCTGAGTCCACCCCCATAAGTAACAGTGGCTCCAGGGTCTGAGTCCACCCCCATAAGTAACAGTGGCTCGGCCCCAGGGTCTGAGTCCACCCCCATAAGTAACAGTGGCTCCAGGGTCTGAGTCCACCCCCATAAGTAACAGTGGCTCGGCCCCAGGGTCTGAGTCCACCCCCATAAGTAACAGTGGCTCGGCCCCAGGGTCTGAGTCCACCCCCATAAGTAACAGTGGCTCGGCCCCAGGGTCTGAGTCCACCCCCATAAGTAACAGTGGCTCGGCCCCAGGGTCTGAGTCCACCCCCATAAGTCACAGTGGCTCGGCCCCAGGGTCTGAGTCCACCCCCATAAGTCACAGTGGCTCGGCCCCAGGGTCTGAGTCCACCCCCATAAGTCACAGTGGCTCGGCCCCAGGGTCTGAGTCCACCCCCATAAGTCACAGTGGCTCGGCCCCAGGGTCTGAGTCCACCCCCATAAGTAACAGTGGCTCGGCCCCAGGGTCTGAGTCCACCCCCATAAGTCACAGTGGCTCGGCCCCAGGGTCTGAGTCCACCCCCATAAGTAACAGTGGCTCGGCCCCAGGGTCTGAGTCCACCCCCATAAGTAACAGTGGCTCGGCCCCAGGGTCTGAGTCCACCCCCATAAGTAACAGTGGCTCGGCCCCAGGCAGCTGGTGCTTACCCGCTGCAGAGGACAAGGGACGGCACGCGCAGGGAGCCTGCGGGCAGGCGTTTCACAGACTCACATGCAGAGGAGCGCCGCTCTCGCGGTATTCCCGGTGCTCCCGGTGGTGCCAAGGAGCCACGAAAGGGCCTTCAGACCCAGGGCACCTTAGCCCTGCTGCGTGGGGCTCCCTGCCCACAGAACAGTGGCCCTCCACCGGGGAGCCAGGCTGTGGCTGGCTGTTCTCACCCGTTTCTCCACGAGTGCCGGTCCCGGCTGTGTGCTGGCCGCTGGTGGGCGGGCGGGGGGGGCGCAGCTGGTGCAGGAGCAGCCCCCACCTGAGCGACAGGGTCCTGGCAGGCACACAGGAGAGGCGCCTGGGCCGGCCCTGTGCCCTGAAGAGGGCTGAGCTGAGCAGGGGGCGGGGCGGGGGTGCCGCAGGCAGGTGGGCAGCCAGCACAGCGCCGGCCTGAGTGCCCCCTGTCGTCCCCACAGCGCGATTCTGCCAGGAACCTAGAGTGGCTGAAGACGGTGAAGGAGAGCCACGGGTCTGTGGAGCTGTCCTCCTTGTCCCTGGCCACAGCCATCAACAGCAGAGGCATCTACGTGCTGGAGGCACCCCAAGCCGGTCACAGGGTGGGTGGTCCACAGGGTGGGCTGCTGGGGAGGGGGGCGGGGTGCTTGCTGCCCTGCCCGGCGGCGGCGTCTACACTGGTGATGTTCCGCAGATTTCCCCCGACATGGTGCTCCGCCTGAACCTGCCCCAGGGCCAGGGCTGGCAGGACGCGGTGCGCAGCTACACCCTGGAAGAGCTGAAGGAGCTGCTGAACAAGCTGATGCTGCTGTCCGGCCAGAGAGACCACAACAGCTCCGAGGTGGAGCGGTTTTCCGAGGTGGGCGTTGCCCGGGCTGCGCGGCAGGGGCTGGACCTGCGGGCTCGCGGAGAACGGCTCTGCCGCTGGGCCCCTGCAGCGCGGAGCCCCAAGGCAGCCCCCCCTTCGGAGAGGACACAGCCAGGGCAGGGGGGGGGGGGCCGGGAAGGAATTCACTCGCCATCCTCATTGAGGCGCAGGGTGGCCCCAGGCGGCCCCGTACCCCCAAGCCGCTGCCGTCCACTTCTCCAGTGCCCGAGAGAAGGCAGCTGTTTGGCTGTGTGTGCGGGGAAGGCAGGCCTTCCGTGCTAAGGGCTCAGAGCTGTCACCGCGCCCCGCTCACGCCCCGCCCCCGCCCTAGGTGTTCTGCCGCGTGCAGAGGCTGGTGCAGGCCTTCATCGACCTGCACTCCGCGGGAAACATGCTGTTCCGCACCTGGACCGCCGAGGTGCGCTGCTCCGCGACCAAGGTCGTGTCCATCCGTCTGGACTTCGGCCTGGAGCTGCTGGCGCCGCTGACGGGCCGCGGGGACGAGCTGGAGCTGCTGGAGGCCGTGTGCCGGCTGATGGAGCGCTTCCTGGCGCGCTGGGAGGCCTTCGTGACGCGGCAGCGCGAGGAGCACTTCTACCTCAACCTCTACACGGCCGAGCAGCTGGTCTACCTGAGCGCCGAGCTGCCCCGGGCGCCCCCCAGCGAGGCCGCCCTCACCATGCTGGGCTTCGTCAAGGGCGGCTGCACCCCCACCGACGTCTTGCGGGCCCTCTCGGGAAGCGGCGGGGAGGTGGCCCGGGCCCGCGCCAGCGCCACCCTGCAGGAGCTGTGGCCTGTACTCCTCGCCGAGTTCAACCTGGAGAAGCAGCTGAGCCTGTTCCTGGAGCAGGCCGTGGACTGCATGGGCGCCTTCGTGCCCCACTGTCTGGACCTGGACACCTTGGGCCGCTGCCTGGCGCGCCTGGCCAGCCTGGGGGGGCCCCTGGTGGAGCGGCGCCTTCCCCAGGGCCTGCAGGCGGGCCGGCCCAACCTGATCCTGTGTGCCCAGGCCGAGGTGCTGCCGGCCGCCCTGGCCGTGTACATGCAGGCGCCCGGGCAGCCGCTGCCCACCTACGACGAGGTGCTGCTATGCACGCCCGGCACCAGCTTTGAGGAGGTGGCGCTGCTGCTGCGCCGCTGCCTGACGCCCGGCTGCCAGGGCCGCAGGCTCTACAGCCTGCTGTTTGCCGACCGCCTGAGCTACGAGGTGGCCTGCCGGGTGGAGGCGTTGTTCCACAGCCTGTGCGCACGGCACCACCGCGACGACTACCAGCTCGTGCTGCTGTGTGACAGCGACCGTGAGCACTGCTGCCTGCCCTCGGCCTTCAGCCAGCAGAAGGTCCTGGTCACCCCGCAGGCCCCCCTGGACACCATCCAGGCCTACCTGGCGCAGCACTACCAGGTCCCCGAGCAGATCCCGTCGGCGGCGGCCGTGTTCAGGGACCGGATGTGTGTTGGCATCGTGGCCTCCGAGAGGGCTGGTGTTGGTAATGAGAGTGGCGGGCCTGCGGGAGGGGTGGGTGCCATTCCCCAGGGACCCCCCCCCGTGCCCCTGTCCATCCAGCAGAGGGCCGGTGTCGGTAATGAGAGTGGCGGGCCTGCGGGAGGGGTGGGTGCCATTCCCCAGGGACCACCCCCCCCCGTGCCCCTGTCCATCCAGCAGAGGGCCGGTGTCGGTAATGAGAGGGCGGGCCTGCGGGAGGGGTGGGTGCCATTCCCCAGGGACCCCCCAGCCGTGCCCCTGTCCATCCAGCAGAGGGGACACTGGGCCTGGGGGGTTGGCCTCAGCTGTAGGGCAGGTCCTCCCTGGGCTACAGGGCGCCCCCTTACCGTGTGACCTAACTGACGCGTCCTGCAGACTTCGCGGCCTCGTCCTCCAAGCCCACTTCTGCAGTTTACTTGGTTTTTTATAAACTCCTCAGGCCTTCTTGGAGCTCACGATGGGTGTGGGACCCGGGCAGGCAGAGCTGGGCGCTGTCTGACCCCTGAGGGACCCCTCAGGGACCAGGGAGGCAGAGCCGGGCCCTGTCTGACCCCTGAGGGGCCAGGGAGGCAGAGCCGACGCTGTCTGACCCCTGAGGACCAGGGAGGCAGAGCTGGGCCCTGTCTGACCCCTGAGGACCAGGGAGGCAGAGCCGGGCCCTGTCTGACCCCTGAGGACCAGGGAGGCAGAGCTGGGCCCTGTCTGACCCCTGAGGGACCCCTCAGGGACCAGAGAGGCAGAGCCGGGTGCTGTCTGACCCCTGAGGACCAGGGAGGCAGAACTGGGCGCTGTCTGACCCCTGAGGGACCCCTCAGGGACCAGGGAGGCAGAGCCGGGCACTGTCTGACCCCTCAGGGGCCAGGGAGGCAGAGCCGGCGCTGTCTGACCCCTGAGGGGCCAGGGAGGCAGAGCCGGCGCTGTCTGACCCCTGAGGGGCCAGGGAGGCAGAGCCGGCGCTGTCTGACCCCTGAGGGGCCAGGGAGGCAGAGCCGGCGCTGTTTGACCCCTCAGAGGCCAGGGAGGCAGAGCCGGGCGCTGTCTGACCCCTGAGGGGCCGGGGAGGCAGAGCCGGGGCCCTGTCTGACCCCTGAGGGGCCGGGGAGGCAGAGCCGGGCGCTGTCTGACCCCTCAGGGACCAGGGACGCAGAACTGGGCACTGTCTGACCCCTGAGGGGCCAGGGAGGCAGAGCCGGGCGCTGTCTGACCCCTGAGGGACCCCTCAGGGACCAGGGACGCAGAGCCAGGCCCTGTCTGACCCCTGAGGGGCCAGGGACGCAGAGCCGGGCGCTGTCTGACCCCTGAGAACCAGGGAGGCAGAGCTGGGCCCTGTCTGACCCCTGAGGACCAGGGACGCAGAACTGGGCACTGTCTGACCCCTGAGGGGCCGGGGAGGCGGAGCCGGGCGCTGTCTGACCCCTGAGGACCAGGGAGGCAGAGCCGGGCCCTGTCTGACCCCTGAGGACCAGGGACGCAGAACTGGGCACTGTCTGACCCCTGAGGACCAGGGAGACAGAGCTGGGCGCTGTCTGACCCCTGAGGGACCCCTCAGGGACCAGGGAGGCAGAGCCGGGCACTGTCTGACCCCTGAGGACCAGGGACGCAGAGCCGGGTGCTGTCTGACCCCTGAGGACCAGGGAGGCAGAGCTGGGCCCTGTCTGACCCCTGAGGACCAGGGACGCAGAACTGGGCACTGTCTGACCCCTGAGGGGCCAGGGAGGCAGAGCTGGGCCCTGTCTGACCCCTGAGGACCAGGGACGCAGAACTGGGCACTGTCTGAACCCTCAGGGGCCAGGGAGGCAGAGCCGGGCCCTGTCTGACCCCTGAGGACCAGGGAGGCAGAGCCGGGCCCTGTCTGACCCCTGAGGACCAGGGACGCAGAACTGGGCACTGTCTGACCCCTGAGGACCAGGGACGCAGAACTGGGCACTGTCTGACCTCTTAGGGGCCAGGGAGGCAGAGCCGGGCCCTGTCTGACCCCTGAGGACCAGGGACGCAGAACTGGGCACTGTCTGACCCCTGAGGGGCCGGGGAGGCGGAGCCGGGCACTGTCTGACCCCTGAGGGACCAGGGAGGCAGAGCCGGGCCCTGTCTGACCCCTGAGGACCAGGGACACAGAACTGGGCACTGTCTGACCCCTGAGGACCAGGGAGGCAGAGCTGGGCCCTGTCTGACCCCTGAGGACCAGGGACGCAGAACTGGGCGCTGTCTGACCCCTCAGGGGCCAGGGAGGCAGAGCCGGGCGCTGTCTGACCCCTGAGGGACCAGGGAGGCAGAGCCGGGCCCTGTCTGACCCCTGAGGACCAGGGACACAGAACTGGGCACTGTCTGACCCCTGAGGACCAGGGAGGCAGAGCTGGGCCCTGTCTGACCCCTGAGGACCAGGGACGCAGAACTGGGCGCTGTCTGACCCCTCAGGGGCCAGGGAGGCAGAGCCGGCGCTGTCTGACCCCTCAGGGGCCAGGGAGGCAGAGCTGGCGCTGTCTGACCCCTCAGGGACCAGGGAGGCAGAGCCGGCACTGTCTGACCCCTGAGGGGCCAGGGAGGCAGAGCCGGGCGCTGTCTGACCCCTGAGGGGCCCCTCAGGGACCAGGGACGCAGAGCCAGGCCCTGTCTGACCCCTCAGGGGCCAGGGAGGCAGAGCCGGGCGCTGTCTGACCCCTGAGGGGCCGGGGAGGCGGAGCCGGGCGCTGTCTGACCCCAGGGGCCCCCGGCCGGCCCTGGCCCTCGCCTGACTGCCCACTGCCTTGCTGCAGGGAAGTCGCTGTACGTGCAGAGGCTGCACAGCAGGCTGAGGCAGGTGCACAGGCAGCGGGTGCCCCTGAAGACCATTCGCCTGATGGAGCCCGAGGTGGACGAGAGCCACGTCCTGAGCAGCCTCGTGCCCTTCCTGAACGCGCAGTCCCAGAGCACGCCCATGATCTTCCACCTGGACGTGACCTCCTCCGTGAGTGCTGACCTGCCCCAGCCCTGCTCCCACCGCGCGAAGGATTCTCCGTCTTCTCCCGCACGGTGCTGAGCCGCATCGCTGGGTCGCAGCTCGGAGGATGCTGGGCGTCCTGCGCCACTGCGAACCACCTGCTTCTGTCCGTAGGTGCGGGCGGGCGTCGAGGCGTTCCTCTTCAAGCTCCTCGTGTTACAGTACCTGATGGACGTCCACGGGAAGATGTGGCTGCGGAACCCGCGCCATCTGTACCTCGTGGAGATCCTGGAGGACAAGTCAGCGCTGGCCAGGAGGCCTTCGAGACGGGTACGCGGGCCTCGGGTGGAGCGAGGCGGCTCGGGGGCTCCCACCTTCGCTCAGGGAAGCGCCTGAGTGCCCGGTTAGTACGGAAACACCAACTCTTCACTCTCTTTTTAAAGATTTATCTCACTTATTTGAAAGAGTGATAGGGAGGGACAATGAGAGAGAGCTTCCATCCGCTGGTTCTCTCCCCAAATGGTGCAGCACCCAGAGCTGGGTCAGACTGAAGCCAGGAGCCTGGAACTGTCTCGAGTCTCCGGTGCACGGCGGGGGCCGTCCTCTGCTGGCTTCCCAGGCGCATGAGCAGGGAGCTGGATCAGAGGCAGAGCCGCCCGACTCAAAGTGGAGCTCTGGTACAGGATCCGGCCCCTCCACTCTGTTTTTATTTACTTATTTTGTGTCTTTAAAGATGTATTTGTTTATTATAAGATTGGTTAATTTATTTTAAAGGCAGAGTTACAAAGAGGTGAGAAAGAGAGAGAGAGGTCTTCCATCTGCTGGGTCACTCCCCACATGGCCACAATGGCCGGAGGTGGTCTGTTCCAAAGCCATGAGCCAGGTCTCCCATGCGGGTGCAGAGGTCCAAGGACTTGGGCCATCCTCCACTGCTTTCCCAGGCCACAGCAGGGAGCTGGATCAACAGTGGAGCAGCCGGGACTCAAATCTGTGCCCGTACGGATGCCGGCACTGCAGGCAGTGAGTGACATTACCTGCTACGCCACAGTGCCGACCTCAGATTTATTTTATTCATTTGAAAGGCAGAGTTACAGAAAGAGGTAGAGGCAGAGAGAGAGAGAGAGAGAGAGGTCTTCCATCCGCTGGTTCACTCCCCAGATGTCCTTAATGACCAGGGCTGGGCCAGGCTGAAGCCAGGAGCCAGGAGCTTCTTCCAGGTC
The DNA here is from genome assembly GCF_033115175.1 of Lepus europaeus. NCBI lineage: Eukaryota > Metazoa > Chordata > Mammalia > Lagomorpha > Leporidae > Lepus > Lepus europaeus. The sequence continues at coordinate 1,985,558 of NC_084844.1, read as the reverse complement.
CCCCACTCGGGTACAGGGGCCCAAGCACTTGTATCATCCTCCACTGCTTTCCCAGGTGTGTTAGCAGGGAGCTGGATGGGAAGTGGAGCAGCCGGGACTTGAACCCGTGCCCATGTGGGATGCCGGTGCTGCAGGCTGGGGCTTTAACCCCTGCCCCACAGTGCCAGCCCCTCCGCTCTCTTTAATAACACCTCGCAGGTGTGTCTTACTCGGGGTTTGCTGCCGTGTGTCTGGGGCAGGGCTGCCCTTCCTGATGCAACAGACAGGGAATGGGCACTTTCGTCACAGAGCTTGCTTAGCCACGAGCTCCGTCTGCCCCACGTGCACACAGTAGGTGCTTAGTGAGAACTGAGTTAAGCGTGTGGCTCCCGCAGTTCAGCTTCTGCAAGACCCTGGTGCTAACCGGAGTGGGGGGTCCAATGGAGTGAGGGGTCCGACCTGAGTGAGGGGTCCGACGGAGTGAGGGGTCTAATGGAGTGAGGGGTCCGGCCTGAGTGGGGGGTCCGACCTGAGTGGGGGGTCCGGCCGGAGTGAGGGGTCTGACGGAGTGAGGGGTCTGACCGGAGTGAGGGGTCTGACCTGAGTGAGGGGTCCGACCGAGAGAGGGGTCCGACCGAGTGAGGGATCTGATGGAGTGAGGGGTCCGACGGAGTGAGGGGTTCGACCGAGTGAGGGGTCCGACGGAGTGGGGGGTCCGACCGAGTGAGGGGTCCGACGGAGTGAGGGGTCCGACGGAGTGAGGGGTCCAACGGAGTGCGGGGTCCGACGGAGTGGGGGGTCCGACGGAGTGGGGGGTCCGACGGAGTGAGGGGTCCGACGGAGTGGGGGGTCCGACGGAGTGAGGGGTCCGACGGAGTGGGGGGTCCGACGGAGTGAGGGGTCCGACGGAGTGAGGGGTCCGACGGAGTGGGGGGTCTGATGGAGTGAGGGGTCCGACGGAGTGAGGGGTCCGACGGAGTGAGGGATCTGACCAGAGTGGGGGGTCCGGCCTGAGTGAGGGGTCCGACGGAGTGAGGGGTCTGATGGAGTGAGGGGTCCGACGGAGTGAGGGGTCTGACGGAGTGAGGGGTCCGATGGAGTGAGGGGTCTCATGGAGTGAGGGGTCCGACCAGAGTGGGGGGTCCGGCCTGAGTGAGGGGTCCGACGGAGTGAGGGGTCTGATGGAGTGAGGGGTCCGACGGAGTGAGGGGTCCGATGGAGTGAGGGGTCCCACCGGAGTGGGGGGTCCGGCCTGAGTGAGGTCTGCGGGCAGCCGCGCTTCTCAGTGATTTCTCCCCCCATAGAGGGGCTCCCACGGCGGGCCGGAGGCCGAGCGGTAACCCTGCCCTCGTGTCTTCCTTCCCAGGGCGCGCAGGCCCCGCACTTCAGCTTCCTGGACGTCTTCCCGAAAGTCACCTGCCGGCCTCCCAAAGAGGTGCTGGGCGTGGAGCCGACTCCCGAGCCCGGCATGGACCAGCAGGAGTTCCGCAGCGAGACCTTCCAGAGGCCTTACCAGTACCTGAGACGCTTCCACCTGCAGCAGGACCTGGACGCGTTCCGGTACCGGCAGGGCTCGGTGGAAGGCAGCCCCGGGGAGTGCCTGCAGCTCCTGCTGCTCCACTGCGGCGTGGTGAACCCGTCCTGGGCCGAGCTGCAGAACTTCGCGCGCTTCCTGAACTACCAGCTGCGGGACTGCGAGGCCTCGCTCTTCTGCGACTCGGGCTTCACCGGAGACACCCTGCAGGGCTTCAAGAGCTTCGTGGTCACCTTCATGATCTTCATGGCCAGAGACTTCGCCACACCCACCCTGCAGACCTCGGACCAGAGCCCCGGGAAGCACCTGGTCAGCATGGACGGGGTCCGGGAGGAAGACCTGGCCCCCTTCTTGCTCCGCAGGAGGTGGGAGTCGGAGCCCCACCCGTACGTCTTCTTCAACGACGACCACGTGTCCATGACGTTCATCGGCTTCCACCTCCAGCCCAACCAGGCGGGCGGCGTGGACGCCGTCAATCACTTGAACGGGCAGGTCATCAAGAAAGACGTGATGACGCAGGAGCTGTACCAGGGGCTGCTGCTGCAGGGGGTGCCCTTCAACGTGGACTTCGACACGCTGCCCAGACACGAGAAGCTGGAGCGGCTCTGCCTGGCCCTGGGCGTCCAGTGGCCCGTCGACCCCGACGAGACGTACGAGCTCACCACGGACAACATGCTGAAGATCCTGGCCATCGAAATGCGGTTCCGGTGCGGGATCCCGGTCGTCATCATGGGCGAGACCGGCTGCGGGAAAACCAGGCTCATTAAGTTCCTCAGCGACCTGCGTCGTGGGGGCGCCATGGCCGAAACCATGAGGCTGGTCAAGGTCCACGGGGGCACGACGGCTGACACGATCCGTTCCAGGGTCCGGGAGGCCGAGAGGGTCGCCTTCCGCAACAGGGCCCAGCACGAGCTGGACACCATCCTGTTCTTCGACGAGGCCAACACGACCGAGGCCGTCAGCTGTATCAAGGAAGTCCTGTGTGACCGCACGGTGGGAGGCCAGCCCCTGGCCAAGAACTCCGGCTTGCACATCATCGCGGCCTGCAACCCGTACCGCAGGCACACCCAGGAGATGATCCGGCGGCTGGAGTCGGCCGGCCTGGGGTACAGGGTCAGCGTGCAGGAGACGGCCGACAGGCTGGGCTCCATCCCGCTGCGGCAGCTGGTGTACCGGGTCCACGCCCTGCCCCCGAGCCTGGTTCCCCTGGTCTGGGACTTTGGACAGCTGAGTCGCAGCGCCGAGCGGCTCTACATCCTGCAGATCGTCCAGCGGTCGGTGGACCGCGCCCGGATCGACGAGGGCCACACGCGGGTGATGGCGGCGGCGCTGTGCGCCTCGCAGGCCTTCATGAGGAGCAGGGAGAACGAGTGTGGCTTCGTCAGCCTCAGGGACGTGGAGCGCTGCGTGGCGGTGTTCCGCTGGTTCCATGAGCGCAGCGAGGCCCTCCTGGGGAGGCTGGACTCCTTCCTGGACGAGGCCGGCGTCAGGAAGGGCGGCCACGTCGAGAGAGACCCGGTGCTCTGGGCCCTGGTGCTGGCTCTCGGGGTGTGTTACCACGCCTCTCTGGAGAAGAAGGAGTCCTACTGGAGGGTCGTCTGCCAGCTCCTTCCCCGGCCGTACGACAGCAGCAAGGCCGTCCTGGAAGAGATAAGCCAGACACAGGCGCTCTTCCTGCACGGCGTGCCCCTGAGGCAGGCCATCGCCAGGAACGCGGCCCTCAAGGAGAACGTCTTCATGATGGTCGTCTGCATCGAGCTCAAGATCCCGCTCTTCCTGGTGGGGAAGCCCGGCAGCTCCAAGTCTCTGGCCAAGACCATCGTGGCGGACGCCATGCAGGGCCCGGCCGCCCACTCGGAGCTCTTCCGGGGCCTGAAGCAGGTCCACCTGGTGTCGTTCCAGTGCAGCCCCCACTCCACCCCGCAGGGCATCATCGGCACCTTCCGGCAGTGCGCCCGCTTCCAGCAGGGCAAGGACCTGCAGCAGTACGTGTCCGTGGTGGTGCTGGACGAGGTGGGCCTGGCCGAGGACTCCCCCCGCATGCCCCTGAAGGCCCTGCACCCGCTGCTGGAGGACGGGTGCATCGACGACCACCCGGCCCCCCACAAGAAAGTGGGCTTCATCGGCATCTCCAACTGGGCCCTCGACCCCGCCAAGATGAACCGCGGCATCTTCGTGGCGCGCGGCAGCCCCAGCAAGAAGGAGCTCATAGACAGCGCCAGGGGCATCTGCTCCTCGGACGGCCTCGTGCTGGCCCGCGTCCAGGGCTACTTCGCGCCCTTCGCCCGGGCCTACGAGACAGTGTGCCGGAGCCAGGACAAGGAGTTCTTTGGGCTCCGGGACTACTACAGCCTCATCAAGATGGTCTTCGCCACGGCCAAAGCCTCGCTCCGGATGCCCGCCCCGCGGGACATCGCACGGGCCGTCCTGCGCAACTTCAGCGGCAAGGACGACATCCCGGCGCTGGACATATTCTGCGCCAGCCTGCCCGAGGCCCGCTGCTCCGAGGAGGTCAGCACCCTGCAGCTCATCAGGCAGAACATCTTCGGGGACGCGCGGGCGCCGGGCGCGGGGCTGGAGGAGCCGGAGGTCCGCTACCTGCTCGTGCTCACCAGAAACTACGTGGCCCTGCAGATCCTACAGCAGCTGTTCCTTGGCGCGGGCCAGCAGCCCGAGATCATCTTCGGGTCCAGCTTCCCCAAGGACCAGGAGTACGCCCAGATCTGCCGAAACATCAACCGCGTGAAAGTCTGCATGGAGACCGGCAGGATGGTGGTGCTGCTCAACCTGCAGAGCCTCTACGAGAGCCTGTACGACGCGCTCAACCAGTACTACGTGCGCCTCGGCGGCCACAAGTACGTGGACCTGGGCCTGGGCACGCACCGCGTCAAGTGCCGCGTCCACCCCGGCTTCCGGCTGATCGTCATCGAGGAGAAGGACGTGGTCTACAGGCAGTTCCCCGTCCCGCTCGTCAACCGGCTGGAGAAGCACTACCTGGACATCCACACGGTGCTGCCGCCCTGGCAGCGGGGCATCGCCCAGGAGCTCGAGGCGTGGGTGGCCAAGTTCGTGGACCTGAGGCCGGACCAGCTGCTGGCCAGGCACAAGTACAGCCCCGCCGACGTCTTCATCGGGTTCCACTCCGACACCTGCGCCTCTGTGGTGCTGCAGGTGGCCGAGAGGCTGGGCGCCCGGGACCTGACCGACGAGCACTACCAGCAGGTGCTGGAGGAGGCCAAGCTGGCCCTGCTGGGCTGCGCCACGCCCGACGCCGTGGTCCGGCTGAGCGCGTCCTCGCTGGGCGGCTTCACCGCGCAGGGGCTGTCGCGGGAGTACTACCGCTCCCAGCAGCACGACTCCTTCGCCGACTTCCTGCAGGCCCAGCTCCGCACGGTGGACCAGGGGTGCCGTGCCGTCTTCACCGAGGTGATGCCCGCCTGCCCTCCCGAGGGTCCCGGGTTCCTGGTGTCGGGGCCGCGGGCTGGGATTCACGGCTCCTTCGATGTCCACGTGAGGGGTGGTGCTGGGTTCACTGGCACTGCTGGTCACTCCCCGTGTTAAGTGCCAGGACGCAAGTTCAGTTTCACCAAGTTTAGAGTACCTTTTTTTTTCTTTTTCTTTTTTAAAAAGATTTATTTACTGGGGCCAGCGCTGTGGCCTGGCGGGTAAAACCGCCGCCTGTGGTGCCGGCATCCCATACGGGCGCCAGTTTGAGACCTGGCTGTTCCACTTCCGATCCAGCTCTCTGCTGTGGCCTGGGAAAGCAGTGGAAGATGGCCCAAGTGCTTGGGCCCCTGCACCCACGTGGGAGACCTGGAAGAAGCTCCTGGCTCCTGGCTTTGGATCGGCACAGCTCCAGCCGTTGCAGCCAATTGGGGAGTGAACCAGCGATGGAAGACCTCTCTCTCTCTGCCTTTCACATAAAATCCTCCACCCACTGGTTTACTCTCCAAATGGCTACAGTGGCTGGGGCTGAGCCAGGCCGAAGTCAGGAGCCCAGAGCTCTGTGCAGGTCTCCCATGCGAGTGGCAGGGCCCCAAGCACTTGGGCCGTCTTCCGGTGCTTTCCCAGGTGCACTGGCAGGGAGCAGGATCGGAAGTGGAGCAGCCGGCACTCGGCCGGCGCTCTGAGATGGCCAGTGCTCTGAGATGTTGGCATTACCACACCACAATGCTGCCGCCTGTTTTTGTTTTCTGTCTTTGAGCTGCAGAGAGGCGTAACAGTGGTCAGGGAGGCAGGGAGGGAGGGAGCACTCCCAGCCAGTGGCTCTCCCCTTACATGCCTGCGGCAGCCAGGGCTGAGTGAAGCCGAGGCCAGGAGCTGGGAACTGAATCCGGGTCTCTCACGTGGGAGTCAGGAACCCGGTCACCTGAGCTGTCAGTGCTGCGTCCCGGGCTGTGTGTCCGCTGGAGTCTGGCGCCAGGGCTGGGCACAGGCCCAGGCACCCCGATGTGGTGTGAGGATGAGGTAGCCGCCAGGCTGACGCCCGCCCCTGCGGTGCCCGTTCTGCACCGTGTTCCCTGCCGAGTGCCAAGCTCAGGGCTCTGAGGACGTGGAAGGGAGTTGACGGAGCTGTCCTTGGTCAGCACACGACGGTCAGGAGACAGAGGCCGGGCAGCTCTCTGCGGTGTCCCCAGATCAGGACACTGACCCGTGCTGGGCCGCAGGTCAGGGTCCAAGGTCAAAGATTTCCTTTCCAGTCTCCTCGAGCTGACCCTAAGGAGGGACTGGGGAAAGCTCAGGGGGCCGAAGCCCTCCTAGGGCAAAAGTGACCAAGTGTGAAACAGAAGGGCAGGGACCGTGGACGGAGCTTCAGGTTCAAGGCCCTGAGGAGGGCCTGTGCACAGCCCCGAGGGGCCCGAGGTGTCCCACGGGAAGCAGTGCAGGAGCGTGTGAGCGGGCAGTGGTACCAGGTGGACAGGAAGCACTGGGCGGTCGGGAGGCCGGCTCCCGGCTAAGGAGAGGAGCAGGTGGACGTGCGAGGTGGCTGGGGTCACCCAGTGCACGGAGCGGTCTGGGGCTCCGTGGTCAGTTTCCTTAATCTGAGGGAGAACCCAGGAGCGAGCCGTGACGGCCTCTGGTGGGGGTGCACCTGCGGGAGGCTGGGTGGGCCCAGGCTGCAGCTCTGGTGTCTGCGCTGTGGACGTGGCCCGTGGTTCTGCTTGCTTTCTGTGTGCGCACTGCCGGGCCCACGCCTGCCCGGTCCGCCGGTGACCGGCCTCTCCCGCCCTGCAGGTCACCACGTTCTCCAGGCTGCTGACCAGCCAGGACTGCGAGTGTCTGGGGGCGGAGCTGAGCGGCCGGGCTCCGAGGCCCGCGGTCCTGTCGTTGCAGCAGTTCGACACCGAGTACTCGTTCCTCAAGGAAGTGCGGTGAGGCACCGGGCCGTGGGCTCGCCCCGCTCCCCGGCCCCTCTCCGCCGTCACAGGCTGCCTGCCCCACACACACTGCCCTTCTGCGGCCTGGCGGCCTGGCCGGGGTCTTCCCTCCGCCGTGGAGCCCTCGCGCTCCCTCCTCTCGGGGACGTCGGGAAGGGTTCGTAGACGAGAGCTGATCGGGTCCTTCCTTCCCTTCCAGAAACTGCTTAGCGACGGCGGCCAGGTGCAAAATCCTCATCGTCCAGACGGACTTCGAGGACGGGGCCCACAGCGCTCAGCTCATCGCCTCGGCTAAGTACGTTTTTCCTGTTTTTCTCAGAAACTACAGGAAATGCCGCCTTTCTCCCCAGAAAACAGCGTAGTCTCAGAATAGGTACGGGGACGAACACGAGAAACCTTCCCTCCTTTCTCTCCTCAACGTGGGCCAGAGAGACAGAGACAAAGAAGAGGCTGATGGCAGTACCGTAGCTCTAGGTGATGGAGCACTGACCGGGGGCTGGCGCGGGCTGGCCTGTGCCCGTCTGTCAAGCCGTCACCAGTCATGACGTCGGTGCCTGGCTCCAGCTTCTGGCTCTGGCTTCCTCCTGGTATAGAGCCTGGGGGCAGGGGTGATGGCTCGAGTGGAGGGGTCCCGCCTCCCACGTGGGAGACCTGGACGGGGCTCCCAGCCCCCGGCTTCGGCCCAGCCCAGTCCTGGCCACTGCGGGCAGTGCGTGTTGGCCTCTTGGATGTGTAAATAAAGATACGGGTGTGGAAGAGTGCCCGAGGCGCGCGTTTGCAGCCGTGGCTTAGAAGTTGTTAACTCTGCATTTCTTTCTATTTTTTACAAGTTCCAAGACACAGCAGTGTGCACAGGCTTTGTTAATCTTTTTGGACATTTTAAAGTGCTCATGGGAGAATGTTAGGATTTCCAGAATTAACTATGTTCCTTTATTACTTAAAGTAAAATTCACCTTTTTAAAAAAATTTATCTACTTCAAAGGCAGAATTAGGAGGAGAGAGAGAGAGAGAGAGAGAGAGAGAGATTGTCCATGTACTGGGTCACTCCCCCAGTGGCTGCAATGGCCTGGTCTGGGCCAGGCTGAAGCCAGGAGCCTGACGCTGCCTCTGGGTCTCCCACGTGGGTGCAGGGGCCCAGGCACGTGGGCCATCTTCCACTGCTCTCCCAGGAGCATGAGCAGGGAGCTGGATCAGAAGTGGAGCAGCCGGGACTCGAACTGGTGCCCATTTGGGAAGCTGGTGCTTCAGGCGGGGCTTAACCTTCTATGCCACAGCACTGGGCCCTAGGGAACTCGAGTGTGGGGCTGTGAGGCTGAATGAGGCTCCCGGGACACCGTGCAGCTGCGCGTGGCCACGTGTGCTCACTTGCTGGCTTTGAGTCGATCCCGTCTGTTGTTTGAGCAGGTATTCTGCCACAAATGAAATCAACAAACTGCAAGGAAGGGAGGACTGCGTGCTGGTCTACTTCATCACAAAGCTGTCGCGGATGGGGAGCGACGTGGCCTACGTGGGATTCCACGGAGGTGGGGCTGCGGGATCGGTGAACCTGTGCTGTCTGCACCGCGTCTCGCGGGGCCTGTGCTGTGCACGGCTGAAGTCGGATGTTGGTCTCATCAGGACTCTGTGGCCCTGAGGCCCGTCCCCGTGCTGAGTCAGCATGGGAGGCCCCGTGCTGAGTCGCCATGGGAGTCCCCGTGCTCAGTCGCCATGGGAGGCCCCGTGCTGTGTCACCATGGGAGGCCCCGTGCTGAGTCGCCATGGGAGGCCCCGTGCTGTGTCACCATGGGAGGCCCCGTGCTGAGTCGCCATGGGAGTCCCCGTGCTCAGTCGCCATGGGAGGCCCCGTGCTGAGTCACCATGGGAGGCCCCGTGCTGAGTCGCCATGGGAGGCCCCATGCTGTGTCACCATGGGAGGCCCCATGCTGTGTCACCATGGGAGGCCCCGTGCTGTGTCGCCATGGGAGGCCCCGTGCTGAGTCGCCATGGGAGTCCCCGTGCTCAGTCGCCATGGGAGGCCCCGTGCTGAGTCGCCATGGGAGGCCCCGTGCTCAGTCGCCATGGGAGGCCCCGTGCTGAGTCGCCATGGGAGTCCCCGTGCTCAGTCGCCATGGGAGGCCCCGTGCTGTGTCACCATGGGAGGCCCCGTGCTGTGTCACCATGGGAGGCCCCGTGCTGAGTCGCCATGGGAGGCCCCGTGCTGAGTCGCCATGGGAGGCCCCGTGCTGTGTCACCATGGGAGGCCCTGTGTGCGCTTCTCATCTACTGGTTCACTCCCCAAATGGCCACCGCAGCCGGGGCTGGCCAAAGCCAGGAGCCAGGAGCTTATTCCTGGTTTCCCATGTGGGTGCAGGGGCCCAGGGACCTGGGCCATCCTCTGCTGCTTTCCCAGGCCATAGCAGAGAGCTGGATTGGAAGTGGAGCAGCCAGGACTCAAATCGGCGCCCATTTGGGATGCCAACACTGCAGGCCACGGCTTTACCCGCTGTGCCACAGCGCCGGCCCCTCTGCGTCCTCACATTTGTGCTGTGGGGAGCTCAGAGGACATCTCCCACGGCAGCACGAGTGCCTGGCACCCGATGCCCGTCTCCCAGTCCCTCTGGGAATGGTCACCCTTACTGGTTAGAGGAGACACTGGTCTTCTAGAGGTGGGCACAGTTCGATGCCTTCTCAGCCAATGGCAGGCGCACCGTGCCGGTGCCTCCCGCGTGTCCTGTGGTGACGTGTGCAGGACGGTGACGCGTGTCAGCCACAGGCCACCTCCGACTGTCCTCCACAAGCTGCTTCCTCCGTTTTTATAACTGAGCTTTCGACGAAAGCTGTTGATATGCATAGGATGGGTGTGAGCAGCGGTGGGACTGACCCCTGGGACGTCCGGGGGGCCACGGCAAGGTTCCCACGGCACCTCTCTTCCAGGGCTGTGGCACTCGGTGCACATTGACGACCTCCACAGGTCCACGGTGATGGCCTCGGACGTGACCAGGCTGCAGAACATCCCCATCAGCCAGCTGTTCCCGCAAGGAGACGGCCCCGAGCGTGAGTCACGGCGGCAGGGTCGAGGGGGGCAGCCTGGCGGGCGGCGGACAGCGCCGTGCCTTCGCCACCTTTGAGCCACAGCACCTGCCCTCGGCAGGAGCCAGGGGTGTGTGTGCTGCCTGGCTGGCTCCTGGTCACAGGGCACAGGCCCGACGGGAGGTCACAGCTCCCCGTGGAGGAGGGGTCTGCAGGTGCAGACGGCCCCAGGCGTGAGCATGAGTAGAAGTGGCCGGAGGCAGTGCTGGTGGACCAGCGGGCTCCTCTGGGCAGCCAGAGCTGGCGTGAGGCCGCGGGAGGCTGCGCGGCGCTGCCCGAGCCGAGCCGCTCCTGAGGGCTGACTTGATGGCGCCCCCTTGGCTTGCAGCGAAAGGCGACCATGAGGGAGACGTGGAAATGGGTGTGGATGAGTCAGGGGCCGTGGAGGTGGTGGAAATGGAGACAGAGAGTCCGGAGGGGATGGAACGTGGCGCCCCGGCCCCAGCAGGCAGCGACGTGAGTGCCACTTGCTCCTCCCACATCCCCACAGGAGCTGGAGAAAACGGGGTGGGGGGGTGTGCAGGATGGGGTCTTCCCGTCCCTCTGCACTGGATGTCCGGGGGCCCTGGGGCGAGGTCTGGCGTCCCTGTCTGCACGAGGTCCCTGCGGGTTCAGCTTTGCTCCGTGGCTGCCGTTGGAGCCCCTGGTCGGTGGCCACTGTGTAGGGGTGGCAGGCATGGCCCGCCAACTGGCTGGGAGTGGGACCTTGGCCCACGGTGACCGTGTGTGCCCACGGTGACTATGTGTGCCTGCAGTGACCGTGTGCCCGCGGTGACCATGTGTGCCCATGGTGACCGTGTGTGTGTGTGCCCGCGGCGACCGTGTACTCGCAGTGACCATGTGTGCCCATGGCAGCTGTGTGTGCCCATGGTGACCGTGTACTTGCGGTGACCATGTGTGCCCGTGGCGACTGTGTGTGCCCGCGGCGACCGTGTACCTGCGGCGACCGTGTACCCGCGGTGACCATGTGTGCCCGTGGTGACCGTGTGTGGGGCAGCCGTGCTTGTGCTCGGCCTGTGCGGGGGCGCTGAGGACTTGACCGTGGCCGTTGGCAGGTGCCCCTCCTGGACACCACCCAGCTGCTGCAGAGCTGCGTGCAGAGTGCCGTGGGGATGCTCCGGGACCCGGCCGAGAGCGGCCAGCGCAACATGCGGAGGGTGGAGCTGCTGCTGGGCCTCCTGAGCGGGGACGGTGAGCGCCCGGGCCCGGCCTCGCCCCTCCCGCCTGCCCTGCCACCGCGCCCGGCCGGGAACCTCAGAGCCTCTCTGGAGTCGGGCCAGCCAGAGGCCGGGCGGCTTCCCGTGCGGGCGGGGGGCTGGGGCGGCGACGGCGCGGGGCGCGGGGCGCGGGCCGGTGTCAGCCTCCCCGCCTCTTCGCAGCTGCCTTCCTGCAGGTGCTGAAGGTGCGGCTCCACGGTCTCCTGAGGAAGCAGGAGGAGAGCCAGCTGCGCAGTCAGGACTGGGTGGTGAGGGCGGCGTCCAACCAGGACGCGCTGCAGGAGGCCGGCACCTTCAGGTACCAGGAGGCGTCTCCGGGCCCTGTGACACCCACGAGGGGCCGAGGCCTTTCTTTCTGAGCCCCCAGCAGTCCCAGCCGGGCTCCGTGTTCCGGCGAGCACAGCACGACCCTGGTGGTGGTGGTGGTGTGTGTGCCCCTGAGCTCTCTTCCCTGCCTTTGTATGTGTTTAGAAGTTTTCAACACGATGAGTTTTTTTTATTTTACTTATTTTTATTTTTTTGACATGCTGAGTTAGACAGTGAGAGAGAGACGGAGAGAAAGGTCTTCCTTCCGTTGGTTCACCCCCCAAATGGCTGCTGCGGCCAGCACGCTGCACCGATCCGAAGCCAGGAGCCAGGCGCTTCCTGGTCTCCCATGCGGGTGCAGGGCCCAAGCACTTGGGCCATCCTCCACTGCCTTCCTGGGCCACAGCAGAGAGCTGGGCTGGAAGAGGAGCAACCGGGACAGAATCCGGCACCCTGACTGGGACTAGAACCCGGGGTGCCGGCGCTGCAGGCGGAGGATTAGCCTAGTGAGCTGCGGCGCCGGCCATGACGAGGTTTTTAGCAGAGTGGCCGAGGGACGCCACGTTTGCTTCTTGGAGGAGGTGGGCCGTGCAGGAGGGGAGCCAGAGTGACTTTCCCAGGCCTCTGCTTGGTTGTGGGACCCACAGAAGTAGGACCCAGGGGAATCACTTAGTGTCCATGGTCCTTTTCTTTTTTATTTCCTAAAAAAATATTTATTTAGTTGAAAGATGAGAAACCTGTCTGGAGGCTCAGTCCTCGGATGCCTGCAGCAGCCAGAGCTGGGCCAGGCCAAAGGCGGGAGCCTGGAGCTCCATCCTGTGTCCCACACGGGTGACAGGGCACCAGGTGCCTGGGCTCCATCCTGTGTCCCACACGGGTGGCAGGGCACCAGGTGCCTGGGCTCCATCCTGTGTCCCCCACGGGTGGCAGGGCACCAGGTGCCTGGGCCCTGTCCTGCTGCCTCCCAGGCCCATTAATTGGGAGCTGAAATCAGAAACAGAATGGCTGGGACTCGAGCCGGTGGTCTGATCTAGGGTGGTCTGATCTAGGGTGGTCTGATCTAGGGAGGTCTGATCTAGGGAGGTCTGATCTCCGTGACAGGCGCTGGCCTAACCCACCGTCCACGATGCCAGCCCGGTTTTATTAGTTCCCTCAGAGCTTCCCACTCTCAGTCTCCCCTTCACCACCCCTTGGGGTCCTGCAGTCCCTGTCCCACGGCCCATCACAGGTGGCCATCACCAGCGACGTCCCGCTCAATTCGCCTGTCTCGGGGGACTGGCTTCAGGTGCCCGCCCGCAGAGTCTGGCGACCAACCCCCATCGCCGTGGGGTTTGTTTTTAAAGATTTATTTTATTTATTTGAAAGGCAGAGTTAGAGAGGTGAAGACAGAGAGAGAGAGAGAGAGAGGTCTTCCATCTGCTGGTTCACTCCCCAAATGGCCACAACCGCCAGAGCTGAGCCGATCTGAAGCCAGGAGCCAGGAGCTTCTTCCAGGTCTCCCATGTTGAGTGCAGGGCCCAAGCACTTGGGCCATCTTCCACTGCTTTCCCAGGCACATTAGTAGGGAGCTGGATCAGAAGAGGAGCAGCCTGGACTCAGCCGGTGCCCATACGTGATGCCAGCACTGCAGGCCGGGGCTTTAACCTGCTGTACCACAGCCCCGGCCCCTCGCCGTGGGTTGTCTCCCTGGGGAGGGTCCTTTCTCGCCCTTAACGTACCTGGGATTCCAGCGCCGCCCTGGTGCAGCGTGTCCTGCCTTGCCCAGGGAGCCAGGCGGCGTCCTGGACCGCGGCCCCATGGTGACTCAGCCCACAGCGGGGCCCTGTCTCCCGTTGCACTGCAGGAACTCCCTCTGGAAGCGGGTCCAAGGCGTGGTCACCCTGCTCCTGGCCAGCGTGGTGTCGTTCATCGACAGAGACGGCAACCTGGAGCTGCTGGCCAGGCCGCGCCCTCCGGCCTGGGCACGGTCTCTATGGATGTTCATCTTCACGGACGCCAAGCTGCTGGACATCCCCCTGGTGACGAGTGACACCAGGTAACGGGAGACCTCTCTCTGCCTCGGGCGCTCTCCTGAGCATCTGATGCAGTGTAGGCGTTGCTGGGAGAGTCGTGGCGTGGTAGTGACCGGCGGACGCCTGTCAAGTCCGACGAGCCCTTGTCCCCTCTTTCCTGTTCTTGGAGTTAAAATGGCCACGCTCCCTGTGCCCAGAGGAGCCACTGGGTCCGGGGTCCCCTCCTGGCCCCTCCTTCCCTGGGAAGAACCACTCGGCCTAGCTACAGGCTGACCAGTTTGGGAGGTGGGTCAGTGAAGAAGGTGGAAGACAGGTGCTGCTGGCACCTGAGAGAGGCCCCTGGCCACAGCCCCTGTGTCCAGGAAGGGCAGGTGCAGGCACCAGCAGACCCAGTTCTGCCAGAGATGTCGGGCACCCTGCTCGGCCCTGTCTGGCTTTGGTTTTGTCTGTAAACCAAGGGCTCGCGAGGTCTCCCTCTCCATAGTTCTCTCTGGACAGAGACCCTGGCCCCTGGGTAGCCTCGCACCTTGTCCTCGGGGCCTCGGGGAGGGGCCGGTCCTGTGCGTCGGGCAGGCCTCGCGACCGTGTCCTGTGTTCACTCGCCTTGCCACAGATCCAAAGGCGAGGTGACCTCCATCTTGGTGCAGAACCACATGAGCCTCGCCGAGGGCGCCAACGACACCCCGTTCAGCTGGAGGATCAAGGACTACCTGGAGGAGCTGTGGATGCAGGCTCAGTACATCACCGATGCCGAAGGTGAGGCCCCCACAGGCGAGCAGCCTGCGCACTCCTGTGAACACGCAGGCAGGCGGCGGCGGCCCCGACTTCCGGGGCTCTGGTTCCAGCTCGGCACGCGGACGGCCTCGGGTACACGTCATTTCTCACGTCAGTTTATTTTTCTGAAGACTTGTTTATTTATTTGACAGAGCAGCAGAGAGAGAGAGATGATCCATCCGCTGGTTCACTCCCCAAATGGCTGCAGTGGCCAGGGCCGGGCCAGGCCAAAGCCAGGAGCCTGGAACTCCATCCGGGTCTCCCGCATCGGTGCAGGGGCCCAGGGACTTGGGTCATCTTCAGCATCGATCTTCCATTTACAGATTCCTGCCGGGAGGGCATTGTGGTACGGCAGGTTAAGCCACCGCTTGGGATGCCAGGATCCGTCCCAGAGGGCCGGGTCCAACCAGCTTCCTCCTGGCGCGTCTGGGAGGCAGCAGAAGATGGCCCACGTGTTTGGGTCCCTGCCACCCAGGTCGGAAACTCAGATGGAGTTCTGGCCTTGGCCTGGCTCATACCTGGCTGTCGTGGCCGTCTGGGGCATGAACCGGGAGATGGAAGCTCGCTCGCTCTCTCTCTCTCTGCCTTTAAACACACACATCTTTTTTTTTTTTTTTTTTTTGACAGGCAGAGTGGACAGTGAGAGAGAGAGAGAGACAGAGAGAAAGGTCTTCCTTTTGCCATTGGTTCACCCTCCAATGGCCGCTGCGGTAGGTGCGCTGCGGCCGGCGCACCGCTCTGATCTGATGGCAGGAGCCAGGTGCTTATCCTGGTCTCCCATGGGGTGCAGGGCCCAAGCACTTGGGCCATCCTCCACTGCACTCCCTGGCCACAGCAGAGAGCTGGCCTGGAAGAGGGGCAACCGGGACAGGATCGGTGCCCCAACCGGGACTAGAACCCGGTGTGCCGGTGCCGCAAGGAGGAGGATTAGCCTAGTGAGCCACGGTGCCGGCCAATACACAAGTCTTTAACAATAAATAAGTAGAGTTTCTGTGGAAGGAGTGATGGGGGCACCAGGGCTCGGGGCCTGTGCCTTTCACAGCGAGGGGAGCCCTGTGTGCTGCCCAGGGCTGCCGTGCGGTGGACCGCGTGTGGCCGGGAGAGAACTTTTCCTGCCGCTCCTTGGCCATTCCCATTCCAAGGTTCCTGGGCACCTCGGGTACCAGGATCGGGAGGTGTCACCAGTGAGCTTCGCTGGTCCACGCTGGTCCCCAGAGCGGAGTGTCCCCCTCCACACAGAGCGGCCAGGCGGTGGCCACAGTCGTCCCAGGAAAGCCAGCGGTGACCAGTGCTGGTGGAGGGCCGTCCGGTCAGTCCTGAGCTTGCTTTACCAGGCGAGCATCTCACTTCCTCCTCCAGGGCCCCTGCCCCTGCCTCGGGGGGCGTGCGACCCGGCGGCCGGCACCCTTCATCTAGGAGGCAGACCTGCCTGGTCCGTGAGCCAGCCCCGCACAGCGGCCACTCCTTCCCCAGCATTCGGGTCCAGGGGCTCCCCAGGCGCACACGGGCAGCAGAAGACCCCGTCCGTCCCCGGTCTTTTCCCGCTGTTGTGACCCACGTTGGACATGGGTGCATCCTGTCTTTTTTCCACTGTCAAATGTCATCAGTGGCCGGACAGCAGCCCTCTCTCCATGGCTGCAGGAGCTCCGGCCACGCCCTGGGGTGCAGCCTCTCACAGGCTCCCTCTGCCCGCAGGACTGCCCGGGAAGGTGGCGGAGATCTTCCGGCAGACGCCTCTCGGCAGCTTTGTGGCGCGGCTCCCTGCGGAACAGCAGCAGGAGCTTCTCCAGTGCTTCCTGAGAGACTTCGTCCGCTTGAGCATGAGCGTGTCCACCGGGGAAGAATTCAAGGTAGAGGCTCCGGCCGCGGGCCTGGAGTGCACCTCGCGTGGTAGGGCCCGGCGGCGGGCTGGGAGCAAACCCAGCTGCCCCGAGCCGGTGCTGTCCTGTTCGGGGACCGGAATGTGGTCTGTGCAGGGTGCCGGGGGTGTAAGTGCCACTGAGCCTCCTGGGACCCTCAGGGCCAGGGCCTCCTGGACGCTGAAGAAGCCAGGAGCCCAGAACGCCATCCAGGTCCCCACGCGGGTGCAGGGGCCCAGGGACTGGGGCCTTCTGCTTCTGCCTTCCCAGGAGCATTAGCAAGGAGTTGGATTGGAAGTGGAGGCGCCAGGGCTTGAACCGGTGCCCTTAGGGGATGCTGGCAGTGGCTTAACCCAGTGCACCCACGCCAGCCCCTGGAACACCTTCTTACGTGTTTAGTTTCTCTCCAAGAAAGTTATATAAATATTTAACTGATCCCTCGGGGTAAATGGAAGACAGAGACTTTGACCACGTAACAGTTTCAGACTGCACAACACAGAGAGGGAAGTCCGCACTGTGGGGAGCACGTGCCTACAGCCGGCATGACTGAAGGGTGCCCAGGGCTGGGCACCAGCAGAGACAGGCCCTCACTTTTATTTAAGATTTATTTTATTTGTTGGAAAGAGTTACAGGGAGAGAAGGAGAGACACACACACACACACACACAGAGCTTCCATCCCCTGGCTCACTCTCCCAATGGTCAAAAGAGCCGGGGCTGGGCCAGGCTGGAGCCAGGAGCTTCTTCCAGGTTTCCCACGCGGGTACAGGGGCCCACGCACCTGGACCACCTTCTACTGCTTTCCCAGGCCATAGCAGAGAGCTGGATCAGAAGTGGAGCAGCCAGGTCTCAAACCGGCACCCGTATGGGATGTTGGTGTGTCAGGCGAGGGCGTTAACCCGCTGCGCCACGGCGCCAGCCCCCAGGTTACAATTCAAGGAGAACTCAGAACTTCTCGCCATTGCAGCTTCTGCAGATGGCTCTGTGGTCCTGCATGCGGGAGCTCAGCGCGGCCTCGGGCCAGCCGGAGGACGGGCTGTCCCTGCCGTGGGTGCTGCTGGCCCAGCAGCGCTTCGGGAGCCGGCTGCAGAACCTCTCCCGCATCCTGACGCTGCAGCCGCAGGTCCTCCCCAGCCTGGCACAGAAGCACGACCTGGCCGGAAGTGAGATGGTACGGCTCCCCTGGGGGCCTTGAGCCGGCGCTGGGCACTTCTACCTGCCCTCCCCCCCCCCCCCCATCCCGGGCACAGAGAGCTCAGGGGCTGTGTTCCAGACGGGAGGCTTCTCCATGCACCTCATCTGTGGGCCTACGGCTGGGTTGGGTTACAGGCCGGGGCCCCGGCAGGGTGTGGGCGGGCCTGCTCGATGCGCGCCTGACTGGCCCCCTCCTCGCAGACGCTGGATGTGTTTGCAGCCATGGCCTGTACAGAAATGCTCACCAGAGACACCCTGAAGCCCAGCGCCCGGGCCTGGCTGCAGCAGGTGAAGAGCCTGTCCACGCCGCTGGAGCTGGTCTGCTCCGAGGGCCACCTGCAGGGCAGCGGGCACGCGGCCAGGACCATCAGCCGGGAAGTCAGGTGAGGCCCAGAGCCGGCCCTGTTCACGCTGAGCCCTGTGGGGGAGGCAGCGGAGGTGGGGGCTGCTTTCCCACTCGGCCCCCAGGAATTCACAGAACCTTGCTAAGGCCCAGCCTTCGCCGACGCTGGAGGCACAGGAGAAAGCTGTGCATCTGGGGAGGGGGCATTCGCGGGGGCCGTAGAAGGGGAGGGGTCAGGAGGCTCGCACCCGAGCCGCCAGGACAGCACGGGGCAGGTCGAGGGGACAGCGGTGCCAGAGGGGGACGGGCCGCCAGGGTGTGCCCTGCCTCCTGAGAGAGTCCATTCCTGCCCGGGCTGTGCCACTCAGGTGGGGACCCTGCGGTGAGTGGACGCGGTGGCAGCCAGTGTCCCTGAGTGGCCGCTGAGCTGGCATCTACGGGCGGCAGTGGGTGGACACCAGGGCTGGCTCTTAGCCCACACTGGCCGTGCCCACCCCGCTCTGTCCTCACGCCCCCCTTGGACAGAGCCAGTGGCCGTGCCCTCCCCCGCTCTGTCCTCACCCCCCTCTTGGACAGAGCCCAGTGGCCGTGCCCACCCCGCTCTGTCTTGGAGGGAGCTGAGCGCCCCCTGTTGGACAGAGCCAGTGGCCGTGCCCTCCCCCTCTGTCCTCACGCCCCCTGTTGGACAGAGCCCAGTGGCCGTGCCCTCCCCCGCTCTGTCCTCACGCCCCCCTCTTGGACAGAGCCAGTGGCCGTGCCCTCCCCCTCTGTCCTCACGCCCCTTGGGTGTCTTGGTGGGAGCTGAGCGCCCCCTGTTGGACAGAGCCCAGTGGCCGTGCCCTCCCCCTCTGTCCTCACGCCCCTTGGGTGTCTTGGTGGGAGCTGAGCGCCCCCTGTTGGACAGAGCCCAGTGGCCGTGCCCTCCCACTCTGTCCTCACGCCCCTTGGGTGTCTTGGTGGGAGCTGAGCGCCCCCTGTTGGACAGAGCCCAGTGGCGCCGGATCTCCTCCGTGGCGCTGTTCGTGGAGCACGTGCTGCTGGGCGCCGAGAGCCAGATCCCCGAGCTGTGCCCGCAGGTGACCTCCTACGTCTTCTCGCTGAACAAGGTGAGTCGTGGGCCTGCAGCAGGGAGCTATTCCCCAGAGAAAAGGACCGACCGCGGCCCGACATGTAGAGGCGCCGGAGGCCATGGAAACACAGGCTGTGCAAAGACCACTGTGTGTGAAGAAACACTTGAGCAACCTTAGATTACCTTTTTTTTTTTTTTTTTTTTTGAGAGGCAAACTGGGAGAGAGACAGAAAGAGAGAGAGAGAGCGAGCGCTCCCATCTGCTGGTTTCCTCTCCAGATGTCTGTCTTGGCGCCAGGCCAGGAGCCCGGACTCAATCCGGGGCCTCGACCCCTTGAGTCGTCACCGCTGCCTCCCAGGGTCCGCCGTAGCAGGAAGCTGGGGTCAGGAAGAGAGCTGGGACTTGACCCCGGGCGCTCCAGTGTGGGACGCCGGCATCTTAAGCCACCCCGAAACACGCCCCAGCACGGCCTCGATGAACCCCAGTGTCTAGAAAGGCAAAGGACAGCGTGTCCTCACCAGGCTGCCCACCCTCAGGGTCACGGTCCACGCACCCTGTCCCGGCTGCCGAGTCGGCGTGGCGCCCGGGAGGGGGACAGCTTTGGGCGTCGCCTGCGTAGAGGGCTTCCTGAAACCCCCGGGAGCGTGCAGGAGTGGGTGCTGCCTGGGCTCTGGGGGCGCTGTCACGTCGCCGTGGGCGCGGGACAGGGCGGGGACACCCTGCTGCTGGGGCTGGGGGCAGCACTGTGCTGTTGGTGGGACATGGAGCAGGAAGCCCCGGCACCTCGCAGAGCAGCTGGTGGCCGCGCCAACAGAGCCTCGGTGCAGAAAGCTGCCGTCTCCGTGCGTGCCGTCGCCGCAGCCAGGGCCGCTCCCGGAAGCCCTTGCGGTGGGCCTGGAGCTCTTGCCGTCGGTGCGTGAGCTGTGCAGCCCTGGAAACACCGTGGGGCAACTGAGGGCAGCTACGGTGGTGCCCGGTGCAGCCGTCCCCGACCTGACTGGCACGCCCTCGCTCCCACACGCTCGCGCCCAGACGGGAGTCAGGCACCCAGGCTCCTGCCATCTCGCCCTTCGTCATCCTCAGGCGCCCAGGCTCCTGCCGTCTCGCCCTTCGTCATCCTCAGTGCACAGCTTCCATCCCACGGCCTTAGAAGGCCGCCCCGGTGTCCAGGCCCCGGGACAGAAAGGGGGAGTGGGTGCCCCCTGGCCTTGGGCAGCACCCTGCGCCTGGCTCCCGTCCTGTCCTGAACCCCCTCCCCGGGCCTGATACAGAGCAGAACTCACAGGCGCCTCTGACACAGGAGAAGGGGGCGGGAGCTGCCCGCACTCCACTGCCCACCTGGCCGCTCGGACCCCCGTGGCCGCCGCTCTTCCCACACGCACCGCCTGTGGCCTCTCCAGTCTGCCATCACTCCCCCCGCTGAGTCCAGTGCTGGGAACTCATGGGTGGCTCAGAGGTCATCAGGGGTGAAGTTTAAAGATAAACTCTCAGTGATGCTTTCTAAGGCTGGGAGAAAGGCGTCTGGTACAGCTGGTGATGGCGGGGGGGGGTGGGGAGGCCACCACAGCTTGAGGTTCCCCCGCCCCGCGAACCTCACGTGAGTCCCAGCTCCTCCTGTTCCAATCCAGCCTCCCGCTACCGGGCTCCCCAGCAGGCAGCAGGTGATGGCGCAGGACTTGGGTCCCTGCACCCACGCGGGAAGCCTGGGCGGAGCTCCGGCTGCTGCCTTCGGCCTGGCCTGGTATTAGGGAGTGAACCAGCAGATGGGAGGTCTCTCTCTGCGTTTCAAGTGAAATGAAAATAAGTTAATTCTTTCAAATTCACGATTTGGAGAACAAGGACTGTTGGTCAGTGAGGACCAGCGGGGCTCGGAGCCCACGGGGCTCGGTGACTTCCAGGCGTCCCCGCGTCGCCATGCCCAGCCTCGGGTGCCAGAGCAGAGCTGTCCACCCCTCCCTCTCCCGTCAAAGCTCTGTGTTTCCACGTGCAGAGCTGGAGAACCCCTCACTCGCTCCCAGGCGGCCAGCGTGCCGGAATGCTGGGGATGGGACCGTCTGCACAGAGGCTGGCCCAGCTCTGAAGACCCCTCAACCAGAGAGTGGGTGGCAGGGGAGAGGCCGGCCCAGCTCTGAAGACCCCTCAACCAGAGAGTGGGTGGCAGGGGTGCTGTGCAGAGCTTAGCGTGGGCGGGCGGGTGGCAGGGGTGCTGTGCAGAGCTTAGCGTGCATGGGTGGGTGGCAGGGGTGCTGTGCAGAGCCTAGCGTGGGTGGGCGGGTGGCAGGGGTGCTGTGCAGAGCTTAGCGTGGGTGGGCGGGTGGCAGGGGTGCTGTGCAGAGCCTAGCGTGGGCGGGTGGCAGGGGTGCTGTGCGGAGCTTAGCGTGCGTGAGTGGGTGGCAGGGGTGCTGTGCAGAGCCTAGCGTGGGTGGATGGCAGGGGTGCTGTGCAGAGCCTAGCGTGGGCGGGTGGCAGGGGTGCTGTGCGGAGCCTAGCGTGGGTGGGTGGGTGGCAGGGGTGCTGTGCAGAGCTTAGCGTGGGTGGGCGGGTGGCAGGGGTGCTGTGCAGAGCCTAGCGTGGGCGGGTGGCAGGGGTGCTGTGCGGAGCCTAGCGTGGGCGGGTGGCAGGGGTGCTGTGCGGAGCCTAGCGTGGGCGGGTGGCAGGGGTGCTGTGCAGAGCCTAGCGTGGGTGGGTGGCAGGGGTGCTGTGCAGAGCTTAGCGTGCGTGAGTGGGTGGCAGGGGTGCTGTGCGGAGCCTAGCGTGGGCGGGCGGGTGGCAGGGGTGCTGTGCGGAGCCTAGCGTGGGCGGGTGGCAGGGGTGCTGTGCGGAGCCTAGCGTGGGCGGGTGGCAGGGGTGCTGTGCGGAGCCTAGCGTGGGCGGGTGGCAGGGGTGCTGTGCGGAGCCTAGCGTGGGCGGGTGGCAGGGGTGCTGTGCGGAGCTTAGCGTGGGCGGGTGGCAGGGGTGCTGTGCGGAGTCTAGCGTGGGTGGGTGGCAGGGGTGCTGTGCAGAGCTTAGCGTGGGTGGGTGGGCGGGTGGCAGGGGTGCTGTGCAGAGCTTAGCGTGGGTGGGCGGGTGGCAGGGGTGCTGTGCAGAGCTTAGTGTGCGTGGGTGGGTGGCAGGGGTGCTGTGCAGAGCCTAGCCGGACCTGCGTCAGGTCAGGACAGCCAGCCGCAGGAGGCCCTGTGCGGCCGCCGCCTTGCTCCTGTTGCAAAGCATCCCACACGGGAGCCGTGTCTGTGCGCACACACGCGTGTCCTCCTCCCTGGGCCAGTGGGGAGGGAAGTGTGGAGTTGCTTGGAAAAGTGGTCTCAAAAAACATTCCTGGGCCAGTGCCACGGCTCACTAGGCTAATCTTCCACCTGTGGCGCCAGCACCCCAGGTTCTAGTCCTGGTTGGGGCGCCGGATTCTGTCCCGGTTGCTCCTCTTCTAGTCCAACTCTCTGCTGTGGCCCAGGAGGGCAGTGGAGGATGTCCCAAGTGCTTGGGCCCTGCACCCGCATGGGAGACCAGGAGGAAGCACCTGGCTCCTGGCTTTGGATCCGCGCAGCGCCGGCCGTAGCGGCCATTTGGGGGGTGAGCCAGCAGAGAGGGGACCTTTCTCTCTGTCTCTCTCTTTCTCTAACTCTGCCTATCAAAAATATATATATATATTCCCTGAGTGCTGAGTCTTTGTGAAGCGTGGTGGACCCAGCCGTGGCCACTGCACGCCTGCTGTTGGTAAAGTTTCTGTTTCTCCCAGCGTGGCAGGGGCGGGGCTTACAAAGAAAGCGCTGGGAGAGGGTAGGGGTCAGATGTGGAGGACTGGGTCCTGCTGGCCACAAAGGTCACGGGAGGGGCGTTGAAGCTGCTAGCCGGCGGGTCCCACGGGCCTGGCCCGCCGCAGGGCGCCGCCTCGTCCCTGTGTGGCCCTGGGGGGCCGCCCTCCCCGTGGCCGCCACCTGCGGCCCGCCGACAGCTCAGCGCCACCTTCTCTTGCAGTGTCTCCAGGAGAACTCCGACTTGAAGGCGCACAGGCCCTTCCAGGCCGTCATGGCCACCCTCTGTGAGTGCAAGGACACGGCCAGCAAGGCCCTCGCCAGGTGAGGCCAGGCCGTGGCCGCCGCGGGGGGCGGGGAGGGGACGTCTCCCGGCTGCGCCAGTGCTGCGGCACTGACGGTCCCTCCCGGCTCCAGGTTCGGGGTGGAGCCATGCCCCATCTGCCTGGGGGACGCCCAGGATCCGGTGTGTCTGCCGTGCGACCACGTGTTCTGCCTGCACTGCCTGAGGGCCTGGCTCGCGCCGGGCCAGATGCTGTGCCCCTTGTGCCTGACGGACCTACCCGACAGGTTCCAGCTCACCGTCTCCCAGGAGCACAGGTGGGATCCGAATGGGATTTCTGGGGAGCCCCGTGTGGCAGACAGCTGGCCTGGGAGGGGGGTGATGGGAAGAGGAGCCTCCCCTCAGCTGCCCGTGCGGGCATCTGGGGTCGTAAACTCTCTCTCCCCGAGTCCCTGCCCCGAGCCACACGTGTGCGGACTTGGGAGAGGGTGGAACTAGCCAGAATGCTGTGTGTTACAAGAAGACACAGCTGGTGGGCTGTTCTGATGGTCCCTGCCCGGGGACGGGGACAGAGCAGCCGGTAGAGCCTCTCACAGCTCCCTGTGCTCAGCCGGCCTCGGCCCTGCCCGTCACAGCCTCGGCTCTCCCCTCTCTCATTGCTGAACCCCCTTAAAGGCAGGCACGCAGCAGCCTGGGCAGGGGGCCGCTGAAGGGCCGTGCCAGCCCGTCCACACGACCGAGGGGCTCCCCAAGGTCCGGGATGCTGAGCTCTGTGGGTCCCAGTCTTGAAGGCCAGCCCCAGGCTATGTACTTGGGGTGCGGCGGGGCCCCGGTCTGCAGCCGCTGGGTTTGGAGGGAGCCTGAGCCCGCGCATCCTGTCCTCAGCATGGCCATTGCCAAGCACGCACAGTTCCGGCAGCTGTGCAACAGCTTCTTCGTGGACCTGGTCTCCAGCATGTGCTTCCGAGACGACTGCCCGCCGCACGGGGACGTGGTCCAGAGCCTGCTGTCTCTGCTGTTCGTGCAGAAGGAGCTGCTGCGACGTGAGCCGCAGGGTGAGCTGCCCTCCTCTCCAGCCTGCACTCCCTTCTTTGTAGGATGGATTGATTTGACCGTCAGAGTTACAGAGAGAGAGGGAGAGGGAGAGACAGAGAGAGATCCTCCGTATGCTGGCTGACTGTCCAGTTGGCCGCCATGGCTGGGACTGGGCCAGGCCGAAGCCAGGAGCCAGGAGCTCCCTCAGGGACTCCCACGTGGGTGCAGGGGCCCAAGCACTTGGGGCATCTTCCACTGCTTTTCCAGGCTCATGAGCAAGAGCTGGATGGGAAGTGGAGCAGCCGGGACTCGAGCCGGCGCCCCTGCGGGACGCCAGCCTCGCACACGGCAGCTCCCCCGCTGCGCCACAGCGCCGGCTCTGTGCCCCCTTCCTCGTCTCACCGTTGCGCCCGTGATGTGAGCAGTGAGCTCCGTTCTCTGTCCGGTTTCAGGGCCCCGTGAACACACGAAGTCCCTCTCTCCATTCAATGACGTTGTGGATAAAACTCCGGTCATCCGCTCCGTGGTCCTGAAGCTGCTGCTAAAATACAGGTGAGAGCGGCGGGCGTGGCGTGAGCCCCCCGATGTACAGAGAGAGTGGCTGGCGTGGCCTGAGCCCCCCGATGTACAGAGAGAGTGGCTGGCGTGGCCTGAGCCCCCCGATGTACAGGAGAGAGCGGCTGGTGTGGCGCCGAGCCCCCCGATGTACAGAGAGAGCGGCTGGCGTGGCGCCGAGCTCCCCGATGTACAGAGAGAGTGGCTGGCGTGGCCTGAGCCCCCCGATGTACAGAGAGAGTGGCTGGCGTGGCCTGAGCCCCCCGATGTACAGAGAGAGTGGCTGGCGTGGCCTGAGCCCCCCGATGTACAGAGAGAGTGGCTGGCGTGGCCTGAGCCCCCCGATGTACAGAGAGAGTGGCTGGCGTGGCCTGAGCCCCCCGATGTACAGAGAGAGCGGCTGGTGTGGCCTGAGCCCCCCGATGTACAGGAGAGAGCGGCTGGCATGGCGCCGAGCCCCCCGATGTACAGGAGAGAGCGGCTGGTGTGGCCTGAGCCCCCCGATGTACAGAGAGAGCGGCTGGCGTGGCCTGAGCCCCCCGATGTACAGGAGAGAGCGGCTGGTGTGGCGCCGAGCCCCCCGATGTACAGAGAGAGCGGCTGGCGTGGCGCCGAGCCCCCTGATGTACAGAGAGAGGGGCTGGTGTGGCGCCGAGCCCCCTGATGTACAGAGAGAGCGGCTGGTGTGGCGCTGAGCCCCCCGATGTACAGAGAGAGCGGCTGGCGTGGCGCTGAGCCCCCCGATGTACAGAGAGAGCGGCTGGCGTGGCCTGAGCCCCCCGATGTACAGAGAGAGCGGCTGGTGTGGCGCTGAGCCCCCCGATGTACAGAGAGAGCGGCTGGCGTGGCGCTGAGCCCCCCGATGTACAGGAGAGAGCGGCTGGTGTGGCCTGAGCCCCCCGATGTACAGAGAGAGCGGCTGGCGTGGCCTGAGCCCCCCGATGTACAGGAGAGAGCGGCTGGTGTGGCGCCGAGCCCCCCGATGTACAGAGAGAGCGGCTGGCGTGGCGCCGAGCCCCCTGATGTACAGAGAGAGCGGCTGGTGTGGCGCCGAGCCCCCTGATGTACAGAGAGAGCGGCTGGTGTGGCGCTGAGCCCCCCGATGTACAGAGAGAGCGGCTGGCGTGGCCTGAGCCCCCCGATGTACAGAGAGAGCGGCTGGCATGGCGCTGAGCCCCCCGATGTACAGGAGAGAGCGGCTGGTGTGGCCTGAGCCCCCCGATGTACAGAGAGAGCGGCTGGCGTGGCCTGAGCCCCCCGATGTACAGGAGAGAGCGGCTGGTGTGGCGCCGAGCCCCCCGATGTACAGGAGAGAGCGGCTGGTGTGGCGCCGAGCCCCCCGATGTACAGAGAGAGCGGCTGGTGTGGCGCTGAGCCCCCCGATGTACAGAGAGAGCGGCTGGTGTGGCGCTGAGCCCCCCGATGTACAGAGAGAGCGGCTGGTGTGGCGCCGAGCCCCCTGATGTACAGAGAGAGCGGCTGGTGTGGCGCTGAGCCCCCCGATGTACAGAGAGAGCGGCTGGCGTGGCGCTGAGCCCCCCGATGTACAGAGAGAGCGGCTGGCGTGGCCTGAGCCCCCCGATGTACAGAGAGAGCGGCTGGCATGGCGCTGAGCCCCCCGATGTACAGGAGAGAGCGGCTGGTGTGGCCTGAGCCCCCCGATGTACAGAGAGAGCGGCTGGTGTGGCGCCGAGCCCCCCGATGTACAGAGAGAGCGGCTGGCGTGGCCTGAGCCCCCCGATGTACAGAGAGAGCGGCTGGTGTGGCCTGAGCCCCCTGATGTACAGGAGAGAGCGGCTGGCGTGGCCTGAGCCCCCCGATGTACAGAGAGAGCGGCTGGTGTGGCGCCGAGCCCCCCGATGTACAGAGAGAGCGGCTGGCGTGGCCTGAGCCCCCCGATGTACAGAGAGAGCGGCTGGCGTGGCGCCGAGCCCCCCGATGTACAGAGAGAGCGGCTGGTGTGGTGCCGAGCCCCCCGATGTACAGAGAGAGCGGCTGGTGTGGCACTGAGCCTGCGCAGGGCCCGGCTGCCTGCCTTCTCCGCCGGGGCACCCCCGGCTGCCCTCTCCTGCCCAGCAGCTGGGTCCTGAGGCACGGGCTTGGCAGAAGGAGCCAGGAATCCCGGTTCTCACCCTGGCCCCACGGCTCTTGTTTTTTTTAAAGATTTGTTTATTTGAAATCAGAGTCAGAGAGAGAGAGAGAGATCTTCCATCCATCCGCTGGTCCACTCCACAGATGGCTGCAACAGCCAGGGCTGGGCCAAGCTGAAGCCAGGAGCCCGGAACTCCGTCCAGGTCTCCCATGTGGGGACAGGAAGACCGTCTTCCTCAGCTTTCCCAGCCACATAAGCAGGGGTCTGGATTAGATGTGGAGCATCCAGGACTCCAACCTGTGCTCACGTGGGATGCCGGCAGCACAGGCAGCTGCCTGGCCAGCCGCTCCACAGTGCCGGCTCCGGCTACCTACCCTTGTGGTTTTCAGGATGAAAATGGTCAGCACGGGGCCAGGCTGGAGCCAGGAGCCTCATCCGGGTCTCCCACACGGGTAGGAGGGGCCCAAGCACTTGGGTCGTCTCCTGCTGCTTTTTAGCAGGGAGCTGGATCAGAAGCAGAACAGCCGGCACGCGGACCGGCCCCTGTGTGGGTCCCAGCATCACAGGCAGCAGCTCTACCCACTGAGCCACAGCGCCGGCCCCTCGGGAGTGCCTTTAGGACCTCGCGAGACCTCTGCGGCGTTGTTCATAGGGCAGGTGGCCGATTTTCAGATGTTGTAGAAGACACGAGGTCCACATCTGTGGCCGTCAGTGAACCGTGTTTTCTAGATAGCAGAGATCAAGGCGTTGAAAGCGCCCGGTGGACCAGACCGCGCCGACCCTGGTGTGGGCTCCGGTCCCACACTGCCGGTGGCCTTCGGCCTTGGTGCAGTACCAAGGAGGCAGCGCTGCGATTTTCCGCAGATTGGGAAAGCGTTCCTCCGGGGGAGGCCAGGTTCTCCTCCTGCTCTGCCGGGGCAGCCAGCTTGTTAAGCCCGGTGGCAAAATTTTAAGCTGGGTTTATTATTGTTATTGTAAATGATTTAACGAGTGTTTTTAATTTTTTCTGTTGTCATTCTAGTAGTGTAAATCGCTCTAGGTATGGCCCACAGAGACAGAATCTCTAAGATCTTCCATAATTTCTAGGATCACAAACAGGTCCTAACACTAGAAGCTTTGCCAACAGCTCATCTGAAATTTGCAGTTGTAGGGGTGGGCGATTGGCCCTGTGGCTGAGATGCTGTGACGCCCCCTGAGCCCCGGGTTGAATCCCGGCTCCTCTGTTGATTCCAGCCCCTTGCTGTCCTGCGCTCAGGTGCCTGGGTCCCTGCCACCCCGGTGGGCGACCTGGGTGGAGCCCCAGGTCCTGGCTTCAGCCTGGCCCAGCCCCGGCTGTTGCAGCATGTGGGGAGTGAGCCAGGGGATGGGAGCTCTCTGTCTCTCTCAAATAAGTAAATAAAAAGGCGAAGTGTGGAGTTTTTTATTTTTTTATTATTTTTGACAGGCAGAGTGGACAGTGAGAGAGAGACAGAGAGAAAGGTCTTCCTTTTGCCGTTGGTTCACCCTCCAATGGCCGCCGCGGTAGCGCGCTGCGGCCGGCGCACCGCGCTGATCTGAAACCAGGAGCCAGGTGCTTCTCCTGGTCTCCCATGCGGATGCAGGGCCAAGGACTTGGGCCATCCTCCACTGCACTCCCTGGCCACAGCAGAGAGCTGGCCTGGAAGGGGGGCAACCAGGACATGGATCGGTGCCCCGACCGGGACTAGAACCCAGTGTGCCGGTGCCACAAGGCGGAGGATTAGCCTAGTGAGCCGCGGCGCCGGCGAAGTGTGGAGTTTAAGGCTCTCCTGTGCTGTGCAAAGTGTGCTCTGCGAAGCCGTGTTGCGCTGTAGCGACACGTGCTCGCGCGTGCGCGGATCCGAGTCCGGGCGAGGAGCCGGCCGTTGACGTCTGTGTCCCCGCAGCTTCCGAGAAGTGCAGGACTACCTCCAGGACTACCTGTCCCTGCTGGAGAAGAAGTCCTTCTTGGTGGAGGACAAGACCGAGCTGTACCGCCTCTTCCTCAACTGCCTGGAGGTGGGCGAGGCGCTGGGGCACGGTTCTGCCGGGCGGGGCGGGAGAGGGCGGCCTCGGGACACGGCCTCCGCCTCGGGACACGGCCTCCGCCTCGCCCTCCCACCCGCGTTCCTTGGCCTTTGTGTGCACGTCCCTGTCAAAGACACACAGCAGCCCGGGAGGGCGCGAGACCACGTCCAGCGGTCGGTGGGGGACGGAACTCCCAGGCGAGCCAATTGTGGCTCAGCGGTGTTGAAGTCCGTGCGTGGTTTTCGCCCACGAGGAGTGGTCTCCACAGACCCCTGCCCCACACCAGGCCCTGGCCCTGGCTGTCGGGGAGTCCAGCGACCGTCCACGCTCTTGACTTGCAGTCTCTTCATATTTTTATTTCCAAAAAGATTCTCCCTGCCTTCCCTTCTCCTCCCCTCCCTTGTCCCCAAATCAGAGGAGGTGTGGCCTTCCCGCCCTCGGAGAAGGCGCCCGGGCCCTGCGGCCCTCACAGGCGCCCGCCTTCCCTGCTTGCTTGGCCCCCAGGACTCCATGCAGGAGAAGGCCAGCGCCTGCCCCAGGAACGAGGCCCTGAGCCTCCTGAGGGAGGACAGCCGCTTCCTGCAGGCCCAGCGCCCGGGCGGCCCGGGCCAGGAGCGCCCCCGCGAGGCCTCCGTGAGGTACCTGCAGGAGGTGGCCAGGATCCGCCGCTGCCTCGACAGGGCCTGCGGGCTCCTCTCGGAGCTCCAAGAGGACGCAGGTGAGGCTCCCCGGGCTGGCAGGCTCGGTCGGGCGTAGGGCAGGCTCGCCCGGGGACTGTGCACGGGGGCTCCCGCAGGGTGGCCCCTCCCCGTTGGCTGCCTCTGTCCCCAAGTCGCCTCCTCGCTGAACCCGCAGAGATGGCTGAGGAGCAGCAGAGCTACCTGTCGGAGGTGGAGCGCTTCTGTGCCCGAGCCCAGAACGACTGGTACCGCGTGTACCTGGTGCGCAAGCTCGCCAGCCAGCGCGGCATGGAGTTTGTGCAGCGCCTGTCCGCGCAGGGCCACCCGTGCCAGTGGGTGTTTCCCAGGGAAGTCGTCGCGCAGCAGGTGAGATGTGGGGACCCCTGTGTGCCAGGCCCGCCTCCCCGCACACCCAGGGAGGGGGCACATGCGGTCGCCTGGTCCTGTGCACCTCAGCATGTGCTTAGCCCAGCTTCTGAGACGAGTGTGTGCCCACGTGTGTGCACGTGCCTGCCCTGTGTACATGCGTGTGCACGTGCCTGCCCGTGTGCCCATGTGTGTGCACGTGCCTGCCCTGTGTACATGTGTGTGCACGTGCCTGCCCAAGTGCCCATGTGTGTGCACGTGCCTGCCCTGTGTACATGTGTGTGCATGTGTCTGCCCATGTGCCCATGTGTGTGCACGTGCCTGCCCTGTGTACATGTGTGTGCACCTGTGTACATGTGTGTGCACGTGCCTGCCCGTGTGCCCATGTGTGTGCACGTGCCTGCCCTGTGTACATGTGTGTGCACGCGTGTGCACCTATGTACATGTGTGTGCGCGTGTGCCTGCCTCGGCATCCAGCGGCAAAGCCTGTTTCGGTGTCGCCTTTAAGCAGACCTGGCGCGGGGACGGCAGCAGAATGTCTGCGGTTTGCTTCCCGCAGACGCAGTGAGCGGCCCGGCCCCGAGGCTGCGGTCCTCCTCCGCTGCAGCCGGCGGCCGGGCGGGCAGAGCCGAGGGCAGGGTCCGGGCTGGGGCGGCACTCGGAGTGCGTTCCGGGGTCCTGGGTACAGAGCACTCGGAATCCCGGGGCTGTTCCTCCTCACCCCCACCTGGGGCTCAGGTGACACAGCTGAAGTCGCCCGAGGCCTGGGGCGGGGTCGTAGGTCACTCAGCGTGAGGCAGCTCCGGGCCTCTGTGGCCTCCTCGCCGGGGCGGTGTCTGCTCGCCCTGGGGACTCCCGGCTCGGCCGCTTGTCAGCCCGCAGCGACCACTGCCCTGCGCGCCCCCCTCGCGCCGGCTCCCCATACGTGACGCCGTGTTCCTGGCCTTGCAGAAGGACCACGTGGGCCATCTGGATCGGTTCCTGGTGCACGGCGAGGAGTACAAGGCTGTGCGCGACGCCGTGGGCAAGGCCGTGCTGGAGGGCAATGCTCTGGGCATCGCGGCCGCTCTGAAGGTAAAAGCTGGGCTCCGGTTCTGTGTGGCACCGCGTGGCACCCCTCTCCCCTCCTGCACGGGAAGGCGAGCTCGGGCCTCCACGCACACCTGGCCCGCTGGGCTCGGCCGCAGGGCCACTGTGTCCTGCTGACCCTGCAGCTCCGTTTGGTTGTTTATGTCCGTGACTTCCCCGAGACCCCACCGAAATGTTTGAGCGGTTGCTCAGACCCGAAAGGTGCCGGCAAAGCTGCAGAATCCGTGTGTCAGCGTGTCCACGATTCACGCGTGGGCTCGCCTGCCTGCCTGCCTGTAATCCGTGTCTGCGTGTCCACCATTCACGCGTGGGCTCGCCTGCCTGCCTGTAATCTGTGTGTCTGCGTGTCCATGATTCACGCGTGGGCTCGCCTGCCTGTAATCCGTGTGTCTGCGTGTCCACGATTCACACATGGGCTCGCCTGCCTGCCTGTAATCGTGTGTCTGCGTGTCCACGATTCACGCGTGGGCTCGCCTGCCTGCCTGTAATCGTGTGTCTGCGTGTCCACGATTCACGCGTGGGCTCGCCTGCCTGCCTGTAATCCGTGTCTGCGTGTCCACCATTCACGCGTGGGCTCGCCTGCCTGCCTGTAATCTGTGTGTCTGCATGTCCACGATTCACGCGTGGGCTCACCTGCCTGCCTGTAATCCGTGTCTGCGTGTCCACCATTCACACATGGGCTCGCCTGCCTGCCTGTAATCCGTGTCTGCGTGTCCACCATTCACGCGTGGGCTCGCCTGCCTGCCTGTAATCGTGTGTCTGCGTGTCCATGATTCACGCGTGGGCTCGCCTGCCTGTAATCCGTGTGTCTGCGTGTCCACGATTCACGTGTGGGCTCGCCTGCCTGCCTGTAATCGTGTGTCTGCGTGTCCACGATTCACGCGTGGGCTCGCCTGCCTGCCTGTAATCGTGTGTCTGCGTGTCCACGATTCACGCGTGGGCTCGCCTGCCTGCCTGTAATCTGTGTGTCTGCGTGTCCATGATTCACGTGTGGGCTCGCCTGCCTGCCTGCCTGCCTGTTTGGACGCGACAGCAGGTGCTGAGACTCTGAGCCTAGCGGGCCGTGGCCTGACCTCCTCTGTGCGTCCCCGGTTCCCCTGGCATGGTGCCAGGAAGACTTGGCATCCGAGGGGCAGCAGATGGCGAGCCCGTGTGTTTGACAAGCCGGCCGGTCACCCTGGGTCTAGGCTGACGCTGTCCGGAACCTCGTTGCCCCAGCGTCCTCTGCAGGAAGAGGGTCCCGGGTGTCTGGGGCTGGGAGGGCCCCTTCCCTGGTGGCCTAAGGCTGATGTGCACCACACGCACGCCCACCCCGCCTCCCTCCGCAGGCCTGCAGGAAGCCCAGCACCCAGCAGGCGGCCCACCTGCTGCTGGCGCTCTTCCAGGAAGTGGCCGTCTTGTACAGGTCCCAGCATGTCAGCCTCCACCCCAAGCCAGAGGTGAGTGGCAACATCCGGGGCTGTGTTCAGTCCCTCTTTTTTTTTTTTTAAGATTTATTTTATTCAAAAGGCAGAATTACAGAGAGAGAGAGATCCAGGTCTTCCATCTGCTGGTTCACTCCCCAGAGGGCCACATCAGCTGGGGCTGGGCCAGGCCAAAGCCAGGAACCAGGAGCTTCATCCGGGTCTCCCATGTAGGTGCAGGGGGCTAACGACTTGGAGCAGCTTCTACTGCTTTCCCAGGCGCATTAGCAGGAGCTGGAAGGAAAGTGGAGAAGCCGGGACTTGAACTGGTGCCCACACGGGATGCTGGCACTGCAGACAGTGGTTTAACCCACTGCACCACAGTGCTGGCCCAGTCCCATTACTTTTTGACTATTTGAAAGGGAGAGAAAGAAATCGACCTTCCATCCGTGGGTCCACTCCCCAGACACCAGGTTGCAGCCAGGGTCCCAGTGCCCACCGCAGGTCCCTGTGTTGGAGCCGTCACGGCTGCCTCCCAGGGTGTGATCAGCAAGAAGCTGGGGTCAGCAGCAGAGCTGGGACGTGCGTGCAGCCATCAGGGTGGGACGCAGGGGTCCCAGGAGGCGTCTGTACCACTGCGCCCCACTCCCACCCTCCGGTCTCAGCTCAAGAAACTTCTGAGAGACACAGTTCCTGTCCACTGGTCCAGTCTCCAAATGCCTAACCTGCCAGGTCTGGGCCAGGGCAGAAGCCAGGAGCCAGAAACTCAATTCAGCCGTCCCATACAGGCAGAAGGACTCAGTACTGAGCCATCCCCGCTGTCCCCGTGGGTCCGGATCGGCAGCCCCGGGCCGGGAGTCGGAGCCGGGCAGGCAGCCCCGGGCCCTCCCGTGTTTGACGTCGGCATCGGCTGCTGGGCTGAAGGCCGTGCTGGAGGAGCTTTTTTGAGTAAAAGTCTCGAACACAAATGACGCCTCTGACTTTTACCCAGGATGGACGTTTTCTCCCTTATTAAGTGGAAGGAAGATTTCTGCTTCATTCAAAGCTTGTAGCATTACAATTAAGTCAGAAGTGAGGGGCTGGCGTGGTGGTGCAGCGGTGTGGTGGGCTAAGCCGCCGCTTGGGACTCAGTGCCGGTTCGAGTCCCGGCTGCTCCACTTCCAGTGCAGCTCCCTGCTATGACCCGGGAAGGCAGTGGAGGTGCACGCGGGAGACCCAGATGGAGCTCCAGGCTCTGGGCTTTGGCCTGGCTCAGCCGTGGCCATTGCCATTTGGGGAGTGAACCAACAGATGGAAGCGCTCGCGCTCTCTCGCTCTCTCTCTCTCGCTCGCTCTCTCTCGCTCTCTCTCTCGCTCTCTCGCTCTCTCTCGCTCTCTCGCTCTCTCTCTCTCTCGCTCGCTCTCTCTCGCTCTCTCGCTCTCTCGCTCTCGCTCTCTCGCTCTCTCTCTCGCTCTCTCTCTCGCTCTCTCTCGCTCTCTCTCTCGCTCTCTCTCGCTCTCGCTCTCTCTCGCTCTCTCTCTCTCGCTCTCTCTCTCTCCTCTCTGTCATGCTGCCAAATGAACAAATCCATCTCTCTCTTTAAAAAAAAAAAAAAGTGAATAACCTACGCTAAGGTTTCCCAAAACAGTGTGGAAACGAGTGCTGTCCATGAACACTCTCTCCTGGGGAGGCGTGTCATTGGTGGCCCTCTGACCGCCTGTGCCCTGGTGGCGTGTGTCCGTGTGCCATCGAAGCGCACAGCTCAGAGGCCCTCCGAGTCCGCAGTGCCTGTGTGATCTGTCTCGTGTTCACGTGTTGTCCCACAGCAACGCGAGGCCCTGAACGCCTTCATCGAAGAGAACCAGGCCCTTCTTTCTCCGGACATGCGAGCTTTTGCCGTGTCCCTCGTGGCCAATTCCCTGCCACTGCTGAGCACGGGCCCCGGGGACAGCAGCCTCGAAGGAGCAGTGGTGGAGCTGGCCGTCCACTCTGCAGCTGTCCTCCTGAGCGGACGCGGCGCCATCTTGGCACCCCTGCGGAACCTGGCCTTCTCCCCGGCCAGCATGGCGGTAAGGCTGGGTGGTGGCCGCGGGCGCTGTCACCGCCAGTGCCGAGCCGTGGATGTGGGGTGCGGTGGGGCCTCTCTGCCTCTGTGTCTCACTGGGCCCCGCAGCCCCCCCGCGGCGGTGGGCGCCCGCCTTGCTCTCGGTTCCTTCACAGAGAGCCGGTGTGGTTTCTTCCTGGGGTCAGGTTCAAGTTCACTTGGTTTCTCTGGGCGTCTGCCGGAGCGCGTGGGCTGTCAGTCGGCTCCCCCCAACCACAGTCTCTGCTTCTTTGCCTCTCAGGGAGCTTATCTTCCCACGATGCCTGAAGACCTGCTGGCTCAGGCCAGGAGCTGGAGAGGCCTGGAGGGCCTGCAGTGGTACAGTAAGTGCTGGCGGCCTCGGCCTCGCGGGCCGCGTGGCTCGCCAGGCCCTGGGTTAGACGCGGGACCCCGAGCTTACTCCCGAAGGTCCAGATCTGCCCGGCCCCCTGCCGGCTGCGTGGCCCAGCCACTCCCCTTCTCTCTTAAGGGAGAGCCCCCTCCGGATGCACCTGTGCCCTCTGGCATTTGCCATTCGGGGTGGGGCCAGGGTCTGTGTCGGAGCTCGCTCGTGGCCCCACACGGTGCGGCCAGGTTGTCGACCTGAGTGAACCCTGCAGCCCAGGCCGTGCTGTTCTCTCGAGAAGACTGGAGGCTGCAAAGTTGTAAAACTCGCTCCCTACAGACAAGAAACGGGAGAGAAAGGCACACGCTCGCGACCCCTCGGCCTCCGGCGTGGTCCCCGGGGTGTGGGCCAGAGTGCAGCTTTGCTGTGTCCCCTCGCAGCCGGGCGTCCTGCCCTGACAGCTCCAGGGTGTCATGGAGCCAGGCTGGGAAAAGCAGCTGGGCTCAGCGCAGGGCACCCACTGTGTGTCCGCCCCACGGGGAGAGGGTCAGCAGCAGCGGCGACACCCCAGGAGCCAACGTGTGTCCTGTTGTCCTCTTCACAGCTTGTCCCAACGGCCACCCGTGCTCCGTGGGGGAGGTGAGTCCTGTGTCCTGGGGCTCCGCCAGGCCTCAGCGGGGTGGCCTGGGGAACGCGGGCGCCTTCTGTGGGTGGCACAGGGCATGGCGACCACCTGCCCAGAGCACCAGGGACGCAGCCCCTGTCGTGTGACCCGGCCCGTACGTCCCCTGACGAAGCCACAGGCCTCACCCCAGCCCAGCGGCTTCCGGGAGCGCCCCTCTCTGACTGTCCGCCCACCTTCTTCAAGACCTCCGGCAGCACGGGGTCTGTGACTGGGTTACAGAGAGCAGGTGCTGTGCCATGGGCGCCTGCAGAGGGCGCTGTGGCATCCACCTCCACACTGCTAAGGAGCTGCCTGGGCCCTTGGCGGGTCTGTACCCCGAGCCCTTGGCGGTGCCACGTCACAGCGTAAATAAGAGACCAGGAGGGGCTCCTGATGGACGGGGCCACGAGAGACAAAGCCCGAATGCTGCATAGTCGTCTACAAAAGTCTGTTTAGAGGGCGGCGTTGTGGTGCAGCGGGTTAAGCCACTGCTGCCAGCGCCAGCATCCCGCACCGGAGTGCCGGTTCCAGTCCACCTGGGAAGGCCGCAGACAATGGCCTGAGCGCTTGTGCCCTGGGCTTTGGGCTGGCCCAGCCATGGCTGCTGGTGGCCTTTTGAGGAGAAAACCAGCAGACAGAAGTGCTGCCTCTCTCTCTCTCTCTCTCTCTCTCTCTCCCCCTCTTTCTCTCTGGCACTCTGCTTTTCAAATAAATAGCTTCATTTAAAAGAAGTCCAGCTGACGCCGCGGCTCACTAGGCTAATCTTCTGCCTTGCAGCGCCGGCACACCAGGTTCTAGTCCCGGTCAGGGCACCGATCCTGTCCCGGTTGCTCCTCTTCCAGGCCAGCTCTCTGCTATGGCCCAGGAGTGCAGTGGAGGATGGCCCAAGTGCTTGGGCCCTGCACCCGCATGGGAGACCAGGAGAAGCACCTGGCTCCTGGCTTCGGATCAGCGCGGTGCGCCAGCCGCGGCGGCCATTGGAGGGTGAACCAACAGCAAAAAAGGAAGACCTTTCTCTCTCTCTCTCTCTCTCACTGTCCATTCTGCCTGTCCAAAAAAAAAAAGTCCAAATTCACCTAAGTCTGCCCGGCTGGTGCCAAGCGTGGGCCCCGCCCCCACGCCGGGCTCCCGGCTGGTGGCGCCCGTGTGAGTCACCTCTGTCTTGTCCTAGTGTGGCAAGCCGATGGAGCAGAGCCAGTGTGTGGACTGCGGCGCCCAGGTGGGAGGGATCAACCACATACCCAACGCCGGCTTCCACGTCATCACGTACGTAAGGCTGCGTCTACTTTCCCTGCGGTCACACGTGGGCATGGCCGTGGCCGTTGCAAATGCAGCATCACACAGAGCTGCCGGGCATCTGGCCCCGACACAGGGCAGAGCGGCACCTCACCTGTCGCTGGCTCTCACCTTCCCCGGCCCTCACCTTCCCTGGCCCCGACACAGGGCAGAGCGGCGCCTCACCTGTCGCCGGCTCTCACCTTCCCCGGCCCTCACCTTCCCTGGCCCCGACACAGGGCAGAGCGGCGCCTCACCTGTCGCTGGCTCTCACCTGTCGCTGGCTCTCACCTTCCCCGGCCCTCACCTTCCCCGGCCCTCACCTTCCCCGGCCTTCACCTTCCCCGGCTCTCACCTGTCGCTGGCCCTCACCTTCCCCGGCTCTCACCTGTCGCTGGCTCTCACCTTCCCTGGCCCTCACCTTCCCCGGCCCTCACCTTCCCCGGCTCTCACCTGTCGCTGGCTCTCACCTTTCCTGGCCCTCACCTTCCCCGGCCCTCACCTTCCCCGGCCCTCACCTTCCCTGGCCACGACACAGGGCAGAGCAGCGCCTCACCTGTCGCTGGCCCTCACCTGTCGCCGGCTCTCACCTTCCCCGGCCCTCACCTTCCCTGGCCCCGACACAGGGCAGAGCGGCGCCTCACCTGTCGCCGGCTCTCACCTTCCCCGGCCCTCACCTTCCCTGGCCCCGACACAGGGCAGAGCGGCGCCTCACCTGTCGCTGGCTCTCACCTGTCGCTGGCTCTCACCTTCGCCGGCCCTCACCTTCGCTGGCTCTCAGACACTGGGCAGAGTGCAGGCGCTGCTCACGCCCTTGGATGCCGCCGACTCTCACCTGGGCCGTGGGCTCGCCCTTGTACGCACACACCTGGTGAAGCAGGTGACTCACTCAGGGGCGTTCAGGGCCGAGATCAAAGCTGGGCCTTCGTCTGCCTCAGCGGACGCGCTCCAGCCGTCAGCCGGCCGGGCTCTCCCCGCTCCTCAGCCGTCAGCCGGCCGGGCTCTCTCCTGGGAAGGGGGAGTGGTGAAGCCGCCACAGACACATCCCTTAGCGTCTGCAGGCACAGATTCCAGCCCCCAGTCCCACCCCACCCCCACACCGAAATGCAGAGTCGCACGAGGCGCTTCTAGAGTGGCGTGGGTTTCCCTGTGACTGCGGCTCCCCGCAGGTGCACCAGCCAGGCGTGGGTGACGCTGACACAGCGGCCGTGAGCTGCGCTGTCTGGGGAGGAATGACAGCGGGGGAGAGCCCCACATGTTCAGTCCAGTGTGGGGGTTTTTCCCCGAATATTTCTGGTCCGAGGTTGGTTGAATCCACAGAGGAAGGACCCAGGTACAGAGGGCTACGGTGCCCGACTTCAGATCCATAGAGCTGAGTCCTGACCCCACACTGGCTGGGAGACGGGGTGTGCTGCTCCTCGGGCCCGCGGGACCTCTGGGTCTCGGGCTGCAGCCGAAGCTCCGGACGCTGTAGCCGGTTGTCCGGGAAGCCCTCGGCTACTCATGTCTTTGCAGCGCGGTGGGTCCGTCCTGTCGCACCTCCCGCCCGCACGTGACATGAAAGCCGTGGCCGGACCTTGCATCCCATTTTTTGGCTTGAGAAAATGAGGACGGTTCCCACGTGGCTGCCAGCTGTCCCCAAACCCAGCTGTCCGTAGCCTGCCCGCTCTCTCCCACCGAGACTTCGGTGCCAGAGGCCTGCGTCCCGACCCCGGCCTGGGATCAGCACCCATGGCCGCTTTGCACCGAATGCCGTGGGGTCGGTGGGCCAACAGAGAGAAAGGCTCGTGGGAACACGGTGTGCTGTGATCACCGTGAGCCTCACGTCCAGGCGCGGGGGATCTGAGGCCCCCACGAGGCCTGGGAAGAGCCACCCTCTCCAGGCTTCCCCGTTCTCCTCTCATCCACTCCAGGAGCGATGCAGATAGAACTCAGACTGGACATGTGCTGGGGGACCCGCAAAACAGAGGCACGGCGGTGGCGCCTGACCGGGAGCTGTCCCCGGTGGCCTTCGTCCTCATCCGGTTACTCACTCATTTGGCCTTGCTCTGGGGAGCTGCCCAAGACCCCCAGGTAGAAAACCGCGCTGCCGAGCTGTCTGCCCCACTGTGGGAAGACCCTGCCGTCATTCGGTCGCTTGGGGCCTCGGTCTTGCAATGCAGAGTCCAGTGGGTGGCGTCTCCCGCGTGGCACGCGACGGCGCAGGGGGACGGCGCACCAGATTGTATCAGAGCCACAGCTGCGTAGCCCGAGCGCAGCTGGGAGTAGCGAGGCCACGTCCTCTGCGCTTTACCCTTAGTGCCAACCGTGGTGGCAGACGGGGCTGTGTGGGGCTGTCCTCTGTCACTCGGTGACACGGGCCTGGCCCACCCACCCACCTCTGCCTCTGCTGTGTCAGCCATGCCGCCCAGCTCCCGCTGGGTCCCCTCCGCCCCCCGCAGCCGCCCTGAGCCCACTCCCAGCTCCCAGCTCCCTCTGGGGCCCCTCCGCCCCCCGCAGCCACCCTGAGCCCACCGCCCACCGCCCGGCTCCCTCTGGGGCCGCAGCCGCACTGAGCCCCCGCCTCTGCCGCAGGCTCTGATGAAGATCGTCAAGCCTCGGGTGTGGGACCTGCGGGGCTTCCTGCAGCAGCACGTCCAGCGGGACCTGGGGCAGCTCACCGCCATGCTGGGCAGGAGCGCCGACGAGACCGCCAGCGTGGCCCACCTCGTCCTGGGCAGCCTGCTCCACGAGCAGCACCCCGTCTCCAGCCAGAGTACGGAAGGGGGCAGGGGGGGGGCATGGACGATGGCAGCCAGAGCAGGCAGAGGCCCTGAGGGGCTGGCGCGGGACGAGAGCTCTGCCTGCCTGGTGAGGCACGGGTGCTCGCTGGCCGCGACCTGGAGACCTAGGTGCCGTGGGGCGGCCCAGCCAAGGCGGCGCTGTGTGTCCAAGACCCCGACCACAAAGGCCCCTGCTGCCTCCACATGCCGCAGCCTGTGCTGACCGGGTCCACTTTGTCCCGGTACATAAGCAGCCTACAAAGATGTTTGCTCAGCCCACTTGTCTATTTTAAAAATTCAGGTCTGGGGCCGGCACTGTGGTGTAGACGGTTAAACCTCCGCCCGCAGTGTCGGCATCCTGTGTGGGCACTGGTTCGAGTCCCGGCTGCCCCACTTCCCATCCAGCTCCCTGCTATGGCCTGGGAAAGCAGCGGAAGATGGCCCGAGTGCTTGGGTCCCTGCACCCACATGGGAGACCCAGAAGAAGCTCCTGGCTCCTGGCTTCAGCCTGGCCCAGCCCCAGTCATTGCACGATCTCTCTGTCTCTGTCTCTGTCTCTGTCTCTGTCTCTGTCTCTGTCTCTGTCTTTCAGATAAATAAACCAATGTAAAATTCAAATCCATAGCAACCGCGAGGCCTGTAAGGCAGCTGAGTGACGTGGTTCTCTCCGAGGGTGGAAGCGAGTGATTTTATTTTCTTCGTATTTATCTGCAATGATCTTCAAGCTGCCGTGGTGGGGACAGAGTTAGTTAGAGTAATCCCAGCACCATGCTGCCCCGGAGCAGCGGACGCCTCCCCCGTCAGCACGGGCGCGTGTGTGATCCCGCAGCAGGCGAGGGCCCCACTGTCGCAGCGAGAGAAGCCCAGGACCCCAGAACGCTGCCCGCGGCGCCCCTTGTGGGCCCCGCCTGTGGCTTCCGGCGGTGGTAGCTGGGCTGGCTGAGGGTGGTGCCGGGCCCCGGGCCCCGCGGCTGCGCTCTGTCCTCGGGCAGGGCTGTGCTCTGTGCTCCTCTGTGTGGGTGAGCGGGGCTCCTGGAGCCCGACGTCTCCCCACAGAGCACCCAGTGCGTGTGGCCCCGCGTTGAGGTGAACCGGGACAGCCCCCCTCCCCCCCCCCCCGGTTCTGTTCCTGCTTCCGTTGGCTCTGTGCTGTCTTGGGAAACCCACGCAGTTTGGTTTCTTTAGGGCCTGTACATTACGACGCACAGCTGTCAACTAAGGAAAAGAGAAACGACTGGGAGAAGCACGTGGAGGCCCTCATCCTACCCGTGCTGGAGGTCAGTGACCGGCAGCTGCGGGTCGTGGGGTGCACGGGGCACAGCTGGCCGCGGTCGCCCTGGGAGTGCCACCAGAGGCCCTCGCGCAGCCCCAGCCTTCGCGCTCCCCACCCAGAGCCCCGTCCTCCCGCTGCCCTAGTGTCCTCCCTGCGGC
This sequence comes from Lepus europaeus, assembly GCF_033115175.1. Lineage (NCBI taxonomy): Eukaryota > Metazoa > Chordata > Mammalia > Lagomorpha > Leporidae > Lepus > Lepus europaeus. The sequence goes on along the minus strand of NC_084844.1, from coordinate 1,945,008 downwards.
TTCTGTAGCAGACGGTGAGAGGGCTAGGGAGACGCTCACCCAGGCTGTCCTGACGGTTGTGGATTGAGTGTGTCTCTGCTGGCTGGGCACGCGCCCTCGAGGCCCCCTGGTGGAGGCACTGGGGGTAGCAGTTGCTCCCCTCCAGAATTCTCCGGTTTTCTCCATCCAGCACCTGGATAAAACCCTGCTCAGGGTGAACGCTCTGATCAGCCAAGACGAACGCATCAGCTCCAACCCCGTGGCCAAAATCGTGTACGGCGACCCGGCGGCCTTCTTGTCCCACCTGCCCCGGGAGAGCGTGGTTCACTGCTCGAAGGTCTGGAGCTGCAGGAGGAGGATCACGGTGGAGTACCTCCAGCACGTGGTGGAGCAGAAGAACGGCAAAGAGACGGTGCCCGTCCTCTGGCAGTTCCTGCAGAAGGTACGTGGGGCCCACGCCGCCGCCTCCGTCGGGCCACGCGGCTTCCCCGGAGGTCCTGCGCGCTCCCGTACAAGTCACGCCTAGAGACCAGATTCTTTCCTGTTTTTAAAGTTTTCCAGTCTTACTGAAAGGCATAGGAACAGAGCGATCGTCTCTCCACTGGTTCGCTCCAGAGGCCCAGGACAGCTGGGGCTGGGCCAGGCTGGAGCCAGGAGCTCCATCAGGGTCTCCCAGTGGGTGGCACCAGCCCCTGCTGCCTCCCAGGTGCACGTGAGCAGGACCTGGATCGGTGGCAGAGATGGGGCGTATTCCCAGCACTCCAGCAGGGGTCCTGTCCCGAGTGGCGGCTTAGGCTGCTGCGCCACAGCGCCCGCCCCGGAGATCCAACGCTCACAGGCTCCTGCGGTGCCTGGGTTGCAGGTGGACGTGGGGCGGGGACTCAGGTAGAGAGCTGCGCACACAGCAGGCGAACGCGGGGTGGAGCCCCACACACGGCTGAGAAAGGTGGGGAAGAACCGGAGGGCCGGGAGCGGATCGCTGGTAACGCAGCAGGAGGGGAAAGGTGTCTCTGAGGACCAGGAAGCACTTCCTGTTAGCACTGATCTCTCCCTGACGGGACCAGGAAGCACTTCCTGTTAGCACTGATCTCTCCCTGACGGGACCAGGAGGCACTTCCTGTTAGCACTGATCTCTCCCTGAGGGGACCAGGAGGCACTTCCTGTTAGCACTGATCTCTCCCTGAGGGGACGAGGAGGCACTTCCTGTTAGCACTGATCTCTCCCTGAGGGGACCAGGAGGCACTTCCTGTTAGCACTGATCTCTCCCTGAGGGGACCAGGAGGCACTTCCTGTTAGCACTGATCTCTCCCTGAGGGGACCAGGAGGCACTTCCTGTTAGCACTGATCTCTCCCTGAGGGGACCAGGAGGCACTTCCTGTTAGCACTCTGATCTCTCCCTGAGGGGACCAGGAAGCACTTCCTGTTAGCACTCTGATCTCTCCCTGAGGGGACCAGGAAACACTTCCTGTTAGCACTGATCTCTCCCTGAGGGGACCAGGAAGCACTTCCTGTTAGCACTCTGATCTCTCCCTGAGGGGACCAGGAAGCACTTCCTGTTAGCACTGATCTCTCCCTGAGGGGACCAGGAGGCACTTCCTGTTAGCACTCTGATCTCTCCCTGAGGGGACCAGGAAGCACTTCCTGTTAGCACTGATCTCTCCCTGAGGGGACCAGGAAGCACTTCCTGTTAGCACTCTATCTCCCTGAGGGGACCAGGAGGCACTTCCTGTTAGCACTCTGATCTCTCCCTGAGGGGACCAGGAAGCACTTCCTGTTAGCACTGATCTCTCCCTGAGGGGACCAGGAGGCACTTCCTGTTAGCACTGATCTCTCCCTGAGGGGACCAGGAGGCACTTCCTGTTAGCACTCTATCTCCCTGAGGGGGCCAGGAGGCACTTCCTGTTAGCACTGATCTCTCCCTGAGGGGACCAGGAGGCACTTCCTGTTAGCACTCTGATCTCTCCCTGAGGGGACCAGGAAGCACTTCCTGTTAGCACTCTATCTCCCTGAGGGGACCAGGAGGCACTTCCTGTTAGCACTCTATCTCCCTGAGGGGACCAGGAAGCACTTCCTGTTAGCACTGATCTCCCCCTGAGGGGACCAGGAAACACTTCCTGTTAGCACTGATCTCTCCCTGAGGGGACCAGGAGGCACTTCCTGTTAGCACTCTGATCTCTCCCTGAGGGGACCAGGAAGCACTTCCTGTTAGCACTCTATCTCCCTGAGGGGACCAGGAGGCACTTCCTGTTAGCACTCTATCTCCCTGAGGGGACCAGGAAGCACTTCCTGTTAGCACTGATCTCCCCCTGAGGGGACCAGGAAGCACTCTCGGAGGGTGTTACCGCGTAGACATTTTCAGGTGGACATGGGTATCACCGCGTGGACAGAGGGTGTCACCGCATGGACAGAGGGTGTCACTGCGTGGACAGAGGGTGTCACCGCATGGACAGAGGGTGTCACCCCATGGACAGAGGGTGTCACCGCATGGACAGAGGGTGTCACTGCGTGGACAGAGGGTGTCACCGCATGGACAGAGGGTGTCACCCCGTGGACAGAGGGTGTCACCCCGTGGACAGAGGGTGTCACTGCGTGGACAGAGGGTGTTACCCCGTGGACAGAGGGTGTCACCGCGTGGACAGAGGTGTCACCCCGTGGACTGAGGGTGTCACCCCGTGGACAGAGGGTGTCACCGCGTGGACAGAGGTGTCACCCCGTGGACAGAGGGTGTCACCGTGTGGACAGAGGTGTCACCGCATGGACAGAGGGTGTTACCCCCTGGACAGAGGTGTCACCCCGTGGACAGAGGGTGTCACCGCGTGGTTTCCCTTCCCCAGGAAGCAGAGCTGAGGCTGGTGAGATTCTTGCCTGAGATCCTGGCCCTGCAGAGGAGTCTGGTGAGACAGTTCCAGAACGCGCCGGACGCCGAGTACCGATCCATCCGAGGTTTCATCAGCAGTCAGGGTTCAGGTACGAATGACCCCACCAGGACTGCCTGTGCCGGCGTCCCCGCAGGGTCCTTGCCGTGGCGGCACTGGGCAGGGCTGCAGGGCTACGGGGTCCCAGCCCCTGACGTCTGAGCAGGAGGTAGGCAGTGCCCAATCCCAAATCCCACCAGAAGCTCTGGCCGCAGCTGGGGAGCCCTGTGCGCGCAGGCACAGAGCTCAGCCACATAAGGCAGCCTTGGGGACACGCTGGTGAGTGCGTGGCAGAGGGCAGGGTCCCGCCAGAGCCCACGCCGTGTCCCTGGGCCCTGGCTGGGCCGGGGTGACCGCGGGGCTCTTAGTGAGCACCTCGTCCCACAGACGGGCGGCGGCACCGGCTCCACCAGCAGATCACCGTCTTTCTGTCCACGTGGAACCAGCTGAGGCGATCCCTGGGGACCAACGGTGAGTGCCCCGGCTCCCTCACGATGCACGCGGCAGGCGGAGCATCCGCCCATCTTGGACACAGACGTAGGGCACCCCGAGGGGTTGAGAGCGCATCGAGCAGAGCCCTGGGGCCCAGCCCCCGCCCTGTTCTCCCTCCTCTTCCTCTCCGCTTCCTCCCGGGGGCCTCGGCGCGCTGACAGCCCTGTCGTTCCCAGGTGAAATCAAGCTCCCCGAAGACTACTGCCGTTCGGACCTGGATCTGGACTCGGACTTTGGGGTCCTTCTGCCGCGGCGCCGGGGGCTGGGCCTCTGTGCCACCGCCCTGGTCAGCTACCTGATCAGCCTCCACAACGGGATGGTCTGCACGGTGGAGAAGTTCTCCACGGAGAACAGGAGGTGGGCGCACAGGCCAGCGGGAAGCGTGGCCGCTCAGCCGGTCCCTGAGCCAGGGGCCTCACCCCGCCCCGCCCCCAGGGTCCCTGTTTGGCTTTCAGCCGCTCAGGCTGACGGGACCCAGCCCCGAGTGCCGTGTCTCCGTGTCCCTCAGCTACTCCGTGGACGCCTCGGACGTGGCTGAGCTGCACGTCATCAGTTACGACGTGGAGCGGGATCTGACCCCACTGATCCTGTCCAACTGTCAGTACCGGGTGGAGCGAGGCGGGGAGGCCCTGCAGGAGCTGGACCTGGACAAGATTCAGCGGCAGGTCGTTGGCCGCTTCCTGCAGGGCAAGCCCAAAGTGACCCTCAAGGTGAGCAGAGCCGTGCGGCCTGGGGCTGGCCGGTGTGTGTGTGGGGACCGCGACAGACCAGGGCGAGGCGGGCCCCCCAGGCCGTGTCTGCCTCATCCCCTTGCTCCCACGTGGCTCTCGGGCTGGTGTCGCCCCACGTGGCTCTCACATCGGTATCGGCAGTACTCCGCCAGGCTTGGCTCTGAGTGTCCGTGGACTTGTTGGGCTTTTCTCGTGGGGTCAGTGGCGTCACCCTCCAGCCCGGAACACCCCACAGTCCTCACCGTCAGCTGTGCCCTCCGTGTGTGTCTGTGTTCTGGCCGCCACAGCCTGCTGCAGCAGCCGCCCTGGATCCGGCGGCCTCCAGAGGAGCCCAGTGCCGCCCCCTAGAGGGCCTTGCGGGCCTCCACCGCTTAGGGGCGGGGCCTCCACCGCTTAGGGGCGGGACCTCCACCGCTTAGGGGCGGGGCCTCTGCCACTTAGGGGCGGGGCCTCCACCGCTTAGGGGCGGGGCCTCCACCGCTTAGGGGCAGGGCCTCCACTCCTCTGTCTGCAGCCACTCACCCCTCGCCTGCCCTGCAGCCTGGTGACCGCACCCTGGCTGCCCCTTCTCCCACACCCTGCAGGCACCTGCCTCCCCTGTGCCTTTACGGGGGCCACACCCGTTCTCACTAGGACAGTTTGCTCCGCCCACTGCCCACGGGGCCAGGAATTGTCTGAACCCAGGCTCTCGGCCTCCCGATACTGCTGCTGCCTGGCCGAGGGCCTGCCATGCTCGTGGTCCGTGCCCAGGGGCTGGGGAAGGGCACGAGGCCGCAGGGACCCCCACGCAGCCAGCCTGGCCGTCGTGGCTGGGCTGATCCCTCCGCTGCCGCTCCCGCGGGCCGAGCGCAAGCCCTGCCTTCGTCCAGCCCGTGGATTTGTCACTGTCTGGGACCTGCACGCCGGCTCCACCCTGAAAGCTCTCGCGTCTCCCCGTAGGGCATCCCGACGCTGGTGTACAGACGGGACTGGAACTACGAGCATCTCTTCATGGACATCAGGAACAAAATGGCACAGGTGGGCACGGGCACCTGTGTCAGGGCGGGGCTTTGTCCCCGCTGGGACAGCCCCTGCCTCGGCCCAGCCTAGCGCTGTCTGTGGAGGGGGCGGGACGCACAGCAGACCCTCCGGTTCCCGTGTGGACACGGGTGGTCGGTCCTGGCGGGGCGGCTCCGAGGTGCCGGTCACCCGGGTGCTCAGGCGCCCAGAGATCCCGCTGGTCCTGCTCTTGACTTCGACGTCGGTGGGCAGCTTCTCCCCTCCCTCCCTGGTGGTTCCGAGGGTTCTGCGAGCTCACAGTGGTGCAGTTGTGGGATGCTGCTTGGCACTTGGCGGGCGCCGCGTCGGCTGTCCCTGTGGTCATCGGGGAGTCGGCCCTGCCTGTGGCCTTGGGCAGGGAGCCGCTCAGCTCTTAGCCGGTGGCAAGAAACAAGGAGCCCACCCACGGCTGTGTCTCCCTTCTGGCTCCCAGAACCCTCTGCCCAGCTCGGTCGCCGGCGCCATCACTGGACAGCTGCAGGCCTACAGTGACGCCTGCGAGGCCCTGTCTGTCACCGAAGTCGCCCTGGGCTTTCTCAGCACCGCCGGCGGGGATCCCAGCATGCACCTGAACGTGTACACGCAGGACGTCCTGCGCATGGCCGGGCAGTCGGCTCTCGTGGTGAAGGTGGGTCCTGCGGGGGGCAGCCCCCCCCAGGGATGTCAGCCCTGCTCCCGGCCAGGGACACCGCCGCCCACGGGACACCCCCGCCCACGGGACGCCCCCGCCCACGGGACACCCCCCCCACGGGACGCCCCCGCCCACGGGACACCCCCCCCACGGGACACCCGCCCACGGGACGCCCCCCCGCCACGGGACGCCCGCCCACGGGACACCCCCGCCCACGGGACGCCCCCTCCCCCATGGGACACCGCCACCCACGGGACACCCCCGCCCACGGGACGCCCCCTCCCCCACGGGACACCGCCGCCCACGGGACACCCGCCCACGGGACACCCCCTCCCCCACGGGACACCCCCGCCCACGGGACACCCGCCCACGGGACACGCCCGCCCACGGGACACCCGCCCACGGGACACGCCCGCCCACGGGACATGCGCACCAAACGCTGACCGTCCAGAGGGAGCCTCTGAGGACCCGCGCCGGGCGGGGCGAGGCGGGCGAATGAGAGGCTGGGGCGGAGGCGGCATCAGAGCAAGAACGTGGAGGCAGCCCTGGTCCCTGGGCTGTGGCAAGCGGGGTGGGGCCTCCTCCCCCTCCCCCCCTCCCCTCCTCCCCCCTCCTCTCCTCCTCCTCCCCCCTCCTCCTCCCCTCCCCCCTCCTCCTCCCCCCCTCCTCCCCCCCTCCTCCCCCCCTCCTCCCCCTCCTCCCCTCCCCCCTCCTCATCCCCCCTCCCCCTCCCCTCCCCCCTCCTCCTCCCCCCCTCCTCCCCCTCCTTCTCCCCCTCCTCCCCCTCCCCTCCTCCCCCCCCCTCAGGGAGCCCCTTCCTCCTGCAGGCCCTGAGCAGGTGCCAGCTGAAACACGCCATCGCCCTGTGGCAGCTCCTGTCCGCTCACAAGTCGGAGCAGCTGCTGCGACTGAAGAGGGTAAGCCCGCCCCCGCCCCCGCCCCCCCACGCAGGGCGCCCCCCCCCCCCCAGGCTGCAGCGCCCGTCCGTCTTCGCTCACGGCAGGAGCCGTTCGGGGACATCAGCCCGCAGTACAAAGAGGACCTCAGCCCGGAGGACGCCAGGCTGCTGCGCGCGTTCCTGAAGCAGCACGGCCTGGACGCCTTCCTCCTGGAGCTGCACGAGATGATGGTGCTGAAGCTCGCGGGCCTGCAGCCCGAGGACGGCTTCAACCCCGCCTGGAGGTGAGCGCCGCCCAGCCGCTCCCCGCGCCGCCCCCGCGCCGCCCCCGCGCCGCCCCCGCACCGCCCCTGCCCTGCCCCTGCCCCGCCCCTGCCGGCTCTGTGGTCGCTGTCTATTGAGCTTCCTAACGGTTAGAAAAGTCGCATATTCTCACACTAACAAGTGCACCTGTGCTGTCAAAGGGACCACCTGATAGCTCACTCTCCAAGTGCCCACAACAGCCCAGGGCTGGGCCAGGCCGAAACTGGGGGCCAGGAACGCAATCCACGTGGGTCTCCCACGTGCGTGGCAGGGACCCAGATACGGGAGCCATGACCTGCTGCCCCCCTGGGGCGCACGCGGGCAGGAAGCCAGAAGGGAGGGCAGAGTCAGGACTTGAACCCAGGACACAGGGGTCCCAGATGGCAGCTAAGCCACTCCAACACAGGCTACCCTGAGGCGTGCGGTTGTTTTAAGGATTTATTTATTTGACAGAGTTACAGAGAATCAGAGAGAGAGAGAGAGAGAGAGAGAGAGAGAGAGGTCTTCCATCTGCTGGTTCACTCCCCAGATGGCCGCAGTGGTTGGAGCTGGGCTGATCCGAAGCCAGGAGCCAGGAGCTTCCTCCAGGTCTCCCACGTGGGTGCAGGGGCCCAAGCACTTGGGCCATCTTCCACTGTTTTTCCAGGCCATAGCAGGGAGCTGGATCAGAAGTGGAGCAGCCGGGACCCGAACTGGTGCCCACGTGGGATGCCGGTGCTGCAGGTGGCGGCTTTACCCGCTGTGCCACAGCGCCGGCCCCAGGAGATGTGCATTCCGATAGAAATTTTACATTTTGATGGAAGCTGCAGCGGCGTATACATGAGAACACCTAGCGCTGGACGCTGTCCGTCTTGTTCATTTTTGCCACTCTGATGGCCAGAAGTGGCGTGTTGCTTACCCCTGTTTGTGGCTGAGCAGGTGTCTGCTGGTCAGCGTTGGTGCAGTGCCCCCCAGTCAGGCCCGTCTTTAGTGGCTGCTCTGCTGCAGCCAGATGGGCCGGGCCCTCCCCCGCCCGTGGGCCGGGGCTCCTGGGTTCAGCTCAGGTTGCAGAGCCCCTGCCCTGTTTGTGCTTGGAACACTTGTTTCATTGACCAACTGATCTTCCTGTGTGGGATGAGGCAGGGACTGAATGTTACTGATTTTTTAAAAGATGTATCTATTTATTGATTTGAAAGTCAGACTCACAGAGAGGGAGACAGAAAGAGAGAGGGGAGAGAGAGAGAGAATCTTCCATCAGAGAGAGGGGAGAGAGAGAGAGAATCTTCCATCCGCTGGGTCACTCCCCAAGTGGCCGCCGTGGCCACAGCTGAGCCAGGCTGAAGATGGAGCCAGAACCTCCATCTGGGTCTCCCACGTGGGTGCAGGGGCTCAAGCCCTCAGGCCATTTTCTGCTGCTTTTCCCAGGCTATCAGCAGGGAGCTGGATCGGAAGTGGGGCAGGCAGCAGCCATGGCCCCTGTGGGATGCCAGCATCGCAGGCAGCAGCCTGACCCTTCACGCCACAACATTGGCCCCTACTTTCACTATTTTTAATAAAAAGCATGGACTGGTGCTGTGGCATGATGGGCTAAGCCTCCGCCTGCAGTGCCGGCATCCCATATGGGCGCTGGTTTGAGTCTCGGCTGTTCCACTTCCGATCCCTGCTGTGGCCTGGGAAAGCAGTAGAAGATGGCCCAAGTCCTTGGGCCCCTGCACCCGCGTGGGAGACCCGGAAGAAGCTCCTGGCTCCTGGCTTCGGACTGGCCCAGCTCTGGCCGTTGCAGCCTTCTGGGGAGTGAACCAGCAGATGGAAGACCTCTTTCTCTCTCTCTGTCTCTCCCTCTCTCTGGCTGTAGCTCTACCTCTCAAAAAAATAAATAAATCCTTGAGGCAGATTCCCGAGTTGCCCCCCACACTGCGCACTTGCTGTTTCTGTACACACTTATCCCACTCACCGTCCTCTGGGCTGTGGACCAGGTCCTTGCACCCTGGACTTGCGAGTTTGCAATCCCGGTTCACGCAGGGCGCTTCAGGAAGGCTGTGGAGAGGGGGGATTAGGAGAGAAGTTTGTTTTAGTTTTGTTTGAACTTTTTGAAATCGCCCCGTGTACAACACGAAATGGGATTCGTGGTCCTGAGTCACGTGACTGGTGAGCCTGGCCGCTGGGCCCCGCGCTCCCCCGGGTGCCAGTGTCAGGGGCGCGGGGCTCTGCTGATGGCCAGTCCCCCGCGTCAGGGAAGACGGCTGAGCGCTGCCCTGGTCCCTTGGTGTTGCAGCCTGAGGGACACCCTGCTGTGCTACCTGGACACCAAGGAGTGCGAGCTCCCGGGGCTGGAGGCGCAGTTCCCGGAGCAGATCCTGATGTCGAGCTGCGTCGCCGTGTGGAAGGCAGCTGCCGCACTCAAGCAGGAGCGCCAGGTAGCGCAGTAGAGCTGCGCCCCGGTGCCGCCCCGGGCCGTGGTGATGGAGCCCCTCCGTGAGTGACGCCGTGAGTGACATCCTGAGTGACATTGTGACATTGTGAGCGACACCGTGAGTGGGGGTGACGGGGCCCCTCCGTGGGCCGGGCCTCAGGGAGCGCTCAGGAGGCCGTGGCCACAGCGTGCCACGTGCGCCACGTGTCCCGGCACGTTCTCTCCGCGTTGTGCGTGCTGTTCACCAGGGGCTGAGACGACGGGGAGCAGGGAAAAGGCGCCCCCTTTATCGCAGGGGACGAACGCGGTCGCCTCTCGGCCTCACACCCAGGACGGGGCCGTCCCCAGCCTGGGGACGCGGCCACCGAGCCCTCCGTCTGGGGGGGAGGGGACGACCCCTGCTTCCCTGCACTCACGGAGAGAATCTGGGCTCCTGCCTCGGCCCCGCCCCTCACCTGGGCGCTGGGCGCGAAAAACCGCCAGGCTCTTTGTCTTCTACAGATTCAGGGCGAGCCGGGAGCCTCTGGGCCCCGCGCTCCGGAGGAGCCCAGCCCCGAGCTGTCGGGGACGCTGCCGAGGTCTCCGTCTCCCCACGTGGGCAGGGGCTTTGAAAAGTGCCTGGAGAACGTGGCTTATGTACGTGGACTGCAGCATTTTTCGTGCCAAAGTGTATTTTTAACTCCGCTTTCCACAGACGTTTTGAAGTCTCCCCACCTAAGGGCACGGATCGATGGCCAGAGGGCCCCCCCGGTGTCGGGTCTGAAAGTGCCGAGTGGGGGCCGCTCCCGGGCGCCATGTGAGGAGCTGAGGCGCAGCCCCTCCGGGGTCGTGGCCAGGGCATCCGAGCTGAGGCCCAGTGGGTGCACAGACCAGGGCGGCCTCTGTCCGAGCGTCGCCTGAGCTGGTGTTGTCCTAAGGGTCACCTTCCTCCCACACCTGCTCTGGGCCCCCCCCCCCCGGCCCGCGTGGAGCTCGGCACCTGCTAGCGGTGAGACCAGCACAGCGGTGTAGCGCAGGTCAGGGGCCACGGCTTCCACCCTCATTCCAGGGAGCTCGTGACTCGGCCCGAGTCGGGCCCCTGGAGTGGGACCCCAGGAGAAGACGCCCGCTGAGCACCGGCCACGGACTCCCGCGGATCCGACCCCGGGAGAAGCCCCCTCAGTGCCCCCTCGTGGTGGGGGTGACCGAGCCGGCCTGAGCAGCCCAGCCACGCCCCACAGACCCTGCCTCCGCCCGTCCAGGGGGAGGGGAGGGGTCCTGGAACTCCTTGGCTACCTCAGCGCTGGGGTGCAGCTGGGCCTGGGCGCCCACCCCACCTCCTCACCGCCCACGCCTTAGCTGGGGGGTCAGGCGCCAGTCTCGCTCCTTCCCTCTGCCCCCCGCTACGGGTTTCCAGTCGAAATGCTTTCAAAGCCTTACCTCCGAGCTAGCGTCGCCTTGTTAGTGGGAGCACGCAGCCTAGCGCCGGCTGTGGACGCCACTGTCCCTGTCACCCTGTTTTAATAAACCCGCATTGTTCTGCTCAAAGACTCCTCCTCCCTGCGGCAGCGCCTCCACGGCCCACAGGCACCCGCGAGGCTTCTGGGTGCGGTGTGGTTCCTGCTGAAGTGTTCTGGTGCCATGGCTCAGCGGGTGGGGGGAGCCGGTGCCTGTGGACCAGATGGCAGTGCTGCGGCCCACGTGGGGCTGGCGCGGATGCAGCCCGCCGGGCCCCGCGTAAGCGGTGTCACCGCAGACAGCGCGACCCTGCTGCCCATGGCAAGGCCCGAGCGTCTCGGCTGCGGCGTGCGGAGAGCTCCCGCCACAGGCAGCAGAGGCAGCGGGAGGGAAACCGGGGCCCTTCGGCGGCCCATCCAGTGTGTCAGAAACACCACGGGTAGCCAGGAGACACTGCACCGTCTGCCTGGCCAGCCCTGCCCCGGCCCTCATCCTCACTCCCACGGAGGTCCGTTCTCCACACGTCGCCCTAGAGCCCGCTCCCTGCCCGGAAATCCGCACAGCTGGTCATAGCCTCCTTTAAGAGGTCGTCGCGGGGCTGGGGCCGTGGGGCGGCCGAGCTGCCGCCTCTGATGCTGGCGCCCCACGTCCAAGTGCCCTCTGCTTCCAGTCCAGTTCCCGGGATCAAGCGCCTGTGTCCCTGCCGCCCACGTGGGAGACCTGGGCTCCTGGCCTGGGCCTGGCCCCGGCCCTGGCTCAGTTGGGGAGTGAACCAGCGGATGAAAGATCTGTTATCTTCCAGGCAGATGAAGATGAGTGAGCATCTGGGAAAGGCCTCACTGTGTATACTTTCTTCTTTTTAAAATTTATTTTATTTGTATGATTTACAGAGAGAGGTAGAGTGAGAGAGAGAGAGAGAGAGAGGTCTTCCATCCACTGGTTCACTCCCCAAATGACTGCAATGGCCAGAGCTGAGCTGATCTGAAGCCAGGAGCTTCTTCTGGGTCTCCCACGTGGGTGCAGGGGCCTAAGAACTTGGGTCACCTTCTACTGCTTTCCCAGGCCACAGCAGAGAGCTGGGTCGGAAGTGGAGCAGCCAGGACTTGAAGCGGCGCCCATATGGGAGGCTGGTGCCACAGACAGATCTGCCGGCTGCCACAGCGCCGGCCCTGGAGACAGACTCAGTGGTAACAAGGCACTGTTAGGCCAGCAGGTAGAGGGGCCGGCGCCGTGGCTCACTCTGTTGATCCTCCGCCTGCAGCACCAGCATCCCATAGGGGCGCCGGGTTCTAGTCCCGGTTGCCCCTCTTCTAGTCCAGCTCTCTGCTGTGGCCTAGGAAGGCAGTGGAGGATGGCCCAAGTGCTTGGGCCCTGCACCCACGTGGGAGACCCAGAAGAAGAGCCTGGCTCCTGGCTTCGGATCGCCGCAGCGCTGGCCGTGGCGGCCATTTGGAGGGTGAACCAAGGGAAGGAAGACCTTTCGGTCTCTCACTGTCTAACTCTGTCAAAAAAAAAAAAAAAAAAGACAGCAGGTAGAGTGCCCGGTGCAGCCCTGCCACGGCGCGCGTGGTCAGGGAGGCAGCTCTGCTGTGTCCGTCAGCTGGGCCCTGAAGGGGGGGAAGAGAAAGTCCCGAGGCCTCTGGATTCTGGTTGCCATTAGCATTTAAACTAATTTGCATTTCCCCACCCCTTGGGGCTCATTAATTCTGCTCACACATTAGGACAAGGCCTGCTCCTTATTTACTTTGTATTTGTTTATGTTTACTTAAAGGCAGAGAGCTGTTCCATCTGGGAATTCACTCCAAAGGCCAAGACAGCCAGGGCTGCGCCAGGTGGAAGCCCGGAGCCAGGGGCTCCATCCTCGGTCTCCCACGTGGGTGCAGGGGCCCAAGCACTCCGCCATCCTTTGCTGCCTTCCCAGGCCACCAGCAGGAGCTGGGTGGAGGCGGATTGGCCTGAGCCGGCGCTGCTGTGCCACAGAGCCAGCTGCCTGCTCGCTTCGGAGGGTGAGGGAGTGTCCTGGAGAGACATCAGGGGCCAGGGCAGCCATCAGGCCCCGGGTGGGCACGGGCTGCCCTGCCTTCACACCTGGACTCAGGGGAGGGTTAGCCCCAGTAGCTCCCTGGTAGGTCAGGCCACAAGGGACTGAGTGACCACACCTGAGGGTCCATGGGTCCTGGCCACTCTAACAACAAAGCGGGCACAGGACCGCCCAGCGGGACCTCGGGGAGCCCCATGGCTCCCAGTCCCAGCCCAACGACCTTGGGCAAGGCGCTCAACCTCCTGCACGCTCCGGGGAGGTGCTGTGTGGGTGAAGAACGTTCCCCGGGACCTGCGTGGCGGCACAGCGGTTATGCTGCCACCTGCGGTGCAGGTTCGAGTCCCGGCTCCTCCGCTCCCCATCCAGCTCCCTGCTGATGCGCTGGGAGGGCAGTGGAGGCTGGCCCGGGTGCTTGGGCCCCTGCACCCGCGTGGGAGACCCGGAAGAAGCTCCTGGCTGCATCTGGAGAGTGACCCAGCGGATGGAAGGCCTCTCCTCTCGTAACTCTGACTTTCCAATCAATCAATAAATCTTGTCCCTGACGCGCCGGGAAGCCGTGACCCCAGCGCCCGGCTCGGCGTCGGCCCCACGGGGGCGCCGGGCCTGCCAACTCCGAACGCGCCCCCATTTCCCTCGGCGGGCGAGGGTCCCTGCGCGGCAAGATCCGGCCCCGGTGAGCCGACCCCGAGGACCCACCGAGGCCGGGGAGCGCGGCTGGCTGTGGCGGGACCCCAGTCGTTGCTCTGAGGCAGCGGGGTCCAGCCGCAGCCCGAGCGGCCTGCCCGGCGCGCTCCCCGCAGGGCCGGGGGCCGCCGCGCCGCCCGGGGCACAGCCGAGGCGGCGGCGACAGGGACGCCCGGGCGGTGCAGCGGCTCCTCCCGCTGGCCACGGCCCCGGCCGCCCGCGGCAACAGATCCAAGCCACACGGCGCGCAGGGTCGCCTCGGAGCCGGAGGCGTGCGTGTGCGGCCGCACAGGGCGCCGCGTCCACGCCACGAAAGTCTCGGGGCCGCGGCGCCATGACAACGAGGAAGGCGGCGCCTGCGCGCGCGGCACCGGAAGTGACGTTTCCGGAAGGGCGACCGGGGCCCAGCCATGGCCCAGAAGGCAGCGGAGCGGCCCCCGGAGGAAACCCTGTTGCTCTGGAAACGGTACTGGGGTCCGGGAGGCGCGGGCGCGGGGCCACGCTGCTCTCCGCCGGCGCTCGGACCTCGTATCACCGGCTGTGGACCGGCGCGGCCGGAACGCGAGCCGCCGAGGCTGGGAGCCGCTTCCGGCGCCGGGGCGAAAGGGCCTTCGGGAGTTGTAGTCCGCCGGCGGCGCGGTTCTCGCTTCCGGCCCCGCGTGTCCGGGGCGCGCGTGGGCGGGGTCCGCGGGCTGCTCGCGGTGCGGTGCGGTGCGGCAGGGCTGGCCCCGCTCTGGGCGGGAGGGAGGTCGCGCGGCGTTGGCAGTGGCCGCGGCCCGCTGTGACCCGTCCGCCCTCCTAGGGAGCAGGCCCGGCTGCGGGCCCGCGTCGTCGACCGGGACACGGAGGCGTGGCAGCGGGACCCCGGCTTCTCGGGGCTGCGGAGGGTCGGGGGCGCCGACGTGTCCTTCGTGAAAGGGGACAGCGCCAGCGCCTGCGCGTCCCTGGTGGTGCTCAGCTTCCCCGAGCTCCAGGTAACCGGGCGGCGCAGCCCCCAGGCCCGGACCCTCGCCGGCCCGGCGTGGCGTGGCCGGGGCCTCTGAGTGGAGGAGAGACGAAGGGCGTCCTCTGATGGTCAAGGCTCCACCTCCTGGTCTTCCCCTGCGTCTGGCGTGGTCATGGCTCCTCACCCCGGGGGCGGCGGCAGCGCACCCCTGGGTGCCGTCCCGGGGACCCCGCCTTCCCCTCACGCCCACCAGCTCTGTCCCCTGGGCACAGCCCCCCGCCCTGCAGAGCGCTGCCCCTGAAAAGCCAGGGGCTACCAGGGCCCGGGCCACGTGGTAAATGCAGCCACGCCCGCTGCTGCCCTAACCTGCGGCTCGGCGCCCAGCACGGCGCCCGCCCTCCCCCTGCCCGGCCACGCGGGTCTGGCTGCCCGGTCTCTGCTCTGCTGGAATCTCCGTCACGTGGCCGACGCCTGCCCACCCCCCACCGCCCAGTGTGGGCCAGGAGCCCCCCTCTCGGTTCCCTCCGGTCAGGCTGCTGGCACCGCTGCCCTCCGCGGGCAGCTCGGGATGTCAGCGTGGTCAGTGGTGAGGGCCTCTGCCAGGTGGCCCTGTCAGCTTCGTGCTGTGACCTCGTGAGACCTGGTCACCTCCCCAAGGGCCCTGTCACAGTGCCGTCACCCGTGGGTTAGCATGCCAGCGTGTGAATTCGGAGCGGACACGGGCGCTCAGACCGCAGCCGTCGGGAGTCCTCTTGGCTGCACCGGCGGGAGCCAGGTCGGCACCAGCCGCACTCCGGTCAGCCGACCCGAGTCTTGTGCACACCGGTGCGTGCGCCAGGCCTCTGCTGCCCGGGTCTGCGTGCCCCCCTCATCCACCGCCTGCTCCTGAGACACCCCCCCCCGTGGCTCTGAGCTCTGCGTGGAAGGACCCCTCCCATGCTTGGGGGAGGAGCCTGCCGGCTGTGGGCGGGCCCCAGCGCTGCCCCCTCCCCCAGGCCCTTGGCCTCGGCCTCCTTTTTCTAGCTTGGAGGTGACAGTCGTGTTAACGCCCAGCTGACAGGCTCTGCTCGGGAGTAGGTCATGCGTGGAGGCAGTGAGCCCCTCCGTGAGCGCCAGACCCACTGAGCTGCACACCTGGAACCCACGATGTCTGTGGCGTCTGCGGTGCATTTCAGTAAAGCTCTTAACAAATGCACGTGGGCAGGCCGGCATTGTGGCAGAGCCGGTGAAGCCGCTGCCCCGGCGCTGGCGTCCCATATGGGTGCTTTTCGAGTCCTGGCTGCCCGCTTCCAATCCAGCTCTCTGCTAGTTTTCTGGGAAAAGCAGTAGAAGATGGCCCATATCCTTGGGCACCCACACACACTCCCAGGCTTGGGTGGCCCGTGCAGACCACCGGCTCCCAGCCCTGGCGCCCACGCCGCCGGACGTGCAGATGTCCCGAAAAGTTGAAAAGAAATACGTTGAGTGCCCAGGTAGCTTCGTGACTCAGCTGTTGCTGATTTTGCTGTGTCGTCCGTGCGTGTGTGTGCGTGCGTGTGTCCCAGGGTGGTGGCAGTGCCCCCCCCCCGGCCATCAGCTCCTGAGAATGACATTTGACATTGTCCTAGGTAACGGCAGTGTCGGAGTCGCACCTGGGTAAAGCCATCAGCCGCCCCCCACGGCGCGTTCCCGCCGTGTCTGTGGGAGCCCCGTGGTGGCGGGGCTGCTGGGGCTGGGTCGGGCTCCGGAGGTGTGGAGCCGGCTGGGCCTGGGGCTGCCGCCTGGGCTGCGGGGGTCCGGCTGTCTCCTGCCCGTCCCCAGGCGTGGGCGACGGAGTTTCCCTCCTCTCCTCTTGGGCCGGCAGCGTGAGCAGTCACCGTCACCTGTGGGGACTCCGGCCGCACCCAAGCCCCACACGTGTCCTGGGCACAGTGCTCCACCTGCCGGGTTCAACGTGAACCCGGATTGCCCTGTCTGCCGTCGGATCGGACCCTCCGCACGGGGGGCGTCGGCACATGGCATACGT
The DNA here is from genome assembly GCF_033115175.1 of Lepus europaeus. Taxonomy (NCBI): domain Eukaryota; kingdom Metazoa; phylum Chordata; class Mammalia; order Lagomorpha; family Leporidae; genus Lepus; species Lepus europaeus. The sequence goes on along the minus strand of NC_084844.1, from coordinate 1,928,516 downwards.
TCCCCACTGAGTTGCTGGCAAGAGCGTTGGGAGCTCCAGACCGGTACGGGGGCAGCTCAGGTGAGCCAGCCCGCCTGTCCTCAGGGGCGTCCAGCCGCTGACCAGGTCCCACAGGAGCCGTGCAAGTCGTGATTTGAAAGCCAAGAGATTGGGGTGACTCAGTAACGGAAATGTGGGGACATGGAAGGTTCTGGAGAACGTGTCTCCACATTCAGGCAGCCGGACCCCGACGAGACCCCTGGGGTAGGAGACCCGGGCTCTGAGCAGCTCCCTGTTCGTGCTCCAAGCAGCCAGTGCTGGGGCCTCCCTCGTCCCTGACGCTGTGGGTGAGGCTCTGCTGGAGAGGCCCTGGGAAGGACCCGCCCTGCTGAGTCCTCGGGTCGTCCAGGCCGACCCCGCGGCCACCTCTGCCCCTCCACTGCCCCCTGTCTGCGCAGGGCTCCCGAGTTGTTGCACCTGCTGTGCGGGGGGCTCACGAGGCCACAGCTGCCCCCTCCTCCTGTTCCGGGGTCACCGCAGCCTGGGGTTTGCTTTTCGAGCTCCCCCATCCCTGGGACCCTGTTCCCTTGCCGAGTCTCCGGCTCTGAGAGCGAACCTGCTGCACCTGCCGTCTCCCTGAAGCCAGTGCGGCCGCCCTTGCCCTGGGGGCCTCTGTGTGGGCGCAGCCTCTCCCCCCCCACCCCCCACCCTGGGCGGAAGCACCGGAGTGCCGGCTGCCGCGCCACCACCAGCGCTGTCCTGCTCCACACGGGCTCCAGCACCCTGTGCAGGCGGGGTGGGCGGGGCTGACCCTGGCCAAGCTCCTGACAGAGACCGGGCCCAGGTGGGCACCCTTGGGAGGACGTGGAGTTGAAGCCCCACAGCCGGTGCGTGGGCAGGTCATGTGTCCCTCAGTCCCGTCCCCTGCACCTCCCGCCCCTGAGTGAGGCACGGTGGGGGCCCAGGGAGAAGCTCTGGGGCCCAGGAGGAGGAGGGGGCTGGTGGCCGAGGGCCGCCTGCTGACCGGCGCGCCCACACCCACGCCCGGGACAGGTGGTGTACGAGGAGAGCCGCATGGTCCGCCTGACCGCCCCCTACGTGTCCGGCTTCCTGGCCTTCCGAGAGGCGCCCTTCCTGGTGGACGCGGTGCAGCGGCTGCGGGAGAAGCAGCCCGACCTCATGCCCCAGGCAGGTGCCTGTCCCCAGGGTGGGGGAGGGCCCTCCGCTTCCCCCCACCTGGGAGGGGGCGGCCCCCGCAGAGCACATGAGCTTCCTGGAAGAAATGCAGGACCCTGGCCGAGGGGCGAGCGCAGCTCAGCTGACCGTGACCCCCTGTGGTCTGCAGGTCCTTCTCGTAGATGGGAACGGGGTGCTGCACCACCAAGGTAACCCCCCAGGACGGCCCCCTCACACTGGCCCGGGGCCTCTGCCTCCTGCCTGGGCTCACTGTCACCATCAGGACCCGCGGTGCCCCCCCCCCTGTGCTGCCCACAGGGCCTGCAGTGGCCGGTCTCTAGCTGCCCACCCAGAGCCGGCTGGTCAGGCTCTCATCCATAACCTGGGCAGGGGCACCTGTGCCCTGTTCCCTGGGTCCCTTCCCAGACGATAGCCAGGGCTGGGCCAATGCCAAAGCCGGGAACCAGGGAGTCCATCCGCGTCTCCCACTCGGGCGACAGGAGCCATCACCACTGCCGGCCAGGGTCTGCGTCAGCAGGAAGCCAGAACTGGGCGCTCGGACATGGGACACGGTGACGCAGCTGACACATGGCCCACCAGGCCAGACGCCCGTGGCCGACGAGCTGATCCACTCTCATAGACAAACCTAGGAGGGGCGGCGTGGCCCTGCTGGCCGGCAGGTGTGGTCAGGGCCAGCCGCTGCCCTTGGACCCGCGCTGCTGGCATCACAGGCCTGCCGTCGGCACAGAAGGAGATCCAGATGGAGAGGGTAGCACAGAGCCCCAGGGGTGGCTGCCGGGGCGGGGGGCATGCTGATCTGGTCATCCACCCCACCCCGTACCCTGCAGTCGGGACAGAGAGGCCTGGGTCTCGGAGTCTGGTCTCCACCCAGCTGCGCCCTTGGGAGACTCCTGGAGAGGCCCCGCCGGCCCGTCATCCCGCACCTGTGTCCAGGCCTCTGGCCTCCCTGCTGCCGCCTCCCAGCCTCCCCTCCTCTGCCCCCGGCAGGCTTCGGGGTGGCCTGTCACCTCGGCGTCCTCACTGATCTGCCCTGCATTGGGGTGGCCAAGAAACTGCTGCAGGTGGATGGGCTGGAGAAAGACGCCGCCCACAAGGAGCAGGTGAGGGGGAGGGGCGGGGCGCTGGGGTGGACCGGGCCTGGAGCCCCCGAGGGGTGTTGCTGTGCCCAGGGCTCACTGACCTCCTCAGGGCCCCTCCTCTCCTCCCCCCACCTGCCTGTTTCCCAAGCTTTTCCCTGTCTCCTAGATTCAGCTCCTGCAAGCGGGGGGAGAGGCCTTTCCGCTGATTGGAGGCTCTGGGACTGTCCTGGGAATGGTGAGTGGCCAGGGGCTGGCGGCAGGCTCACGCATGCGCACACACCCCCCCCCCACAGTACATGCGTGTGCGTTGTGCACACGGGCATGCACACGTATACACGTGCACACAGCGTATGCACAGGTGCATAGACATGCAGTCGCACTCTCACACATACGTACTTGCACACTTACATGCCCATGCAGGCACACACGGGCACACACACGGGCGTGCCCATGCCCACACACATGCACGCTACCAGCACACGCACTTGCACCTGCGCACACCAGAGCTGTCCATTCCTGCCAGGCTCCTCTGACCCCAGCTCTCCTAAGAGGTCTCTGGGTCACCTTCCCTCCAGCCCCCTCCAAACTCCAGTGCCCGGCAGAGACTGGGCCCCTGAGGCTGGCCGCGCCCAGCTCAGCCCAGCCACCGGGACGCGTCCCGCAGGGCCATGACCTCCCCTTCTGTGCCGCAGGCCCTGAGGAGCCATGACCGCAGCACCAAGCCGGTGTACGTCTCTGTGGGCCACAAGGTGAGCCTGGAGACGGCCGTGCGCCTGACCCGCCACTGCTGCAGATTCCGGGTCCCGGAGCCCGTGCGCCAGGTACAGGTGTCGTGGGGGCGTGGCCTGAGCCGGCACCTGCCGCTCGCCACCTGCCCTTTACCCACTCCCCATCAGCCTGGGGGTGGGGGTGCAGTGGGGACAGGAGGATCCGCGTGGAGGACGCCCATGGGCGGCACCAGGCGCCGGAGTCAGGAGAGAGCCAGGGACGTGGCCCTGTGGGGCCCGTGGAGCCTGTCCTGGGGCCTCGCCACCTGGCCCAGGGTCGCCTGTGCCCCGTGCATGGCCCCACGGCCTCTCTGAGTCCCCTCCCGTGCTCTACCCCCAGTGTGGTTTGCAGAATCGGTTACTGTAGGCACGGAAGGGAGCCGCTGTCCTCGGGCCGGGGGCGGGGGGCGCTGTCCTGCAGGTCCAGGAGGAGGCCTACTGGGAGCGGGGCGCGGTGGCCCAGGAAGTTTGGTGTGCTCTGGGGGAGGTGTGGCCTGCGTCCAGGCAGCGGGATGGGGAACAAGTGGGTACAGCTGAGGTTGTCGGGGCTTCCAGAGGCTCCCCTGAGGCCTGCTGGGTGGGCGAGCAGGTCTCCCTCGGTGCGTGCCCACGGCCTGAGCGGAGGCCAGTTCTGGGAGCCACACGGCCCAGGGCCCCCGGCTCCAGTGCAGTGCCCACGCCGGCCTGCAGGGGGCAGCCGCAGCCCGCACAGGACTCGCAGGCCTCAGCATGGGCTCCTCCGTCTGGCCCCTCCACGTCCACAGCTTAGCTGCAGCCGAGGGTGAGTGGCCCTCAGGCCTGTGAGGTGTGTCCCCGGCCCCCAGGGGGCTTTTCCTCTTCCTCTCCAGCCCACCCGTGTGGTCCGGGGAGGCAGGCAGGAGACGCCCCCTCCGGGCTCTCAGCCCAGGGAAGAGCCCGTGGGCGGGCGGGGCGGGTGGGCTGCTGCGGCTGTGCTGCGGGCCCCGTCCAGCAGGCCTGGCTGTCCTTGCAAGGGCATTGTCCTCTTCTGACTGCTCTCCAGTTCCTAGGACAGTGAGGCCTGGGCCCCCCACCCCGTCACAGACCCTGCCGTGCTCCTACTGCCAGGCGGGTCGGGGGCTGTCCCCCAGAACACCCACTGCCTGCGCCCCTCCCCGTGCTGCCGGAGAGCCCCGTGGGGTGAGCTGTCCTGAGCCAGGGTCAGCGGCCCCAAGGCACAGTGCAGCCCCTCTGTGCCGGGTCGGGGGCTTCTGGGGCCAGGGCCTCAGGGCTCCCCGCTGCGGTGGAGCCCCGTTCCTTGTCCCACCTGCCGGGGTCCCTCCCTGCACCCCTCATTGTTGTGGTAACTGCAGAGATGAGTCGGGGCTCAGCTGGGGACACAATGAACCCCGGAGTGAGGTCTTCCGAGAAGGGGCTTTGGGGATAAAACCGCACAGCCGTGCAGTCCGGCTGCCGGGGTGGCCCGAGCCCCTGCTGGCCCACCCCTGGCCGACAGCTCGGGCCTGCACGCGCTGCCTCTGCAGGCCTCAACCCTGAGGCTCAGCTTTAAAAAAAGGACAGAGGGGAGGGGGAGAGGCACAGAGAGAGGTCTGCCCTCTGCCGTTCACCCCTGCACGGCTGCAACAGGCCGGGCCGGGCCACAACCAGGAGCCCGGGACTGCATGCGGGTCTCCCATGAGCGTACGGGGCCCAGGCACCGGGGCGTCTTCTGCTGGCTTCCCGGGCGCATTAGCAGGGAGCCGGGCCGGATGCAGAGCGGCTGGGGCTCGAACCGGCCCTGCGGCGTGGGATGAGACTCTCGGGCGGTAGCACCGTAGTGCCGGCCCACCCCGGGGGTCTTGGCAGCCCCCCCCAGCACACTGACGAGGCTGCCACTTCTGCTCCTGGGCCCTGGGACCCGAGGGAGCCTGCAAGGGCACTGGGCACTGGGCTGTTGTGCACGGGAGGGCGTGTCCGGAGGCCAGCCCCGCCCCTCACTCGGGCCCCTTCTGTCTCCTGCAGGCCGACATCCGCTCCCGGGAGCATATCCGCAGGACCCTGGGCCCCCCCGGGCTGCCTGCGCCTGCGCAGGGGCGGTGAGCACCTTGGGGCCCCGTGGACCCCGTGTGGGGCGTTGGTGGGGGCTGGGCCGTCCCTGCTGCAGGGCCAGGCCTGGCAGGGCACCGCTTCCGGAAGCTGCTAGGAGACCCAGGGGTCCTCACGAGGGGAGGACGGCGGTGTGGGCCCCACGTCTGACAGGAATGCTCTAGGAACAACCCCGTCACACACACACAGCCCTGGGGCCAGCCCATCTCCCCACAGGGCCCCTGAGCCTGCAGGGCGCTGGGTGGTGGGCGCCACAGACAGGGCGTGGCCTGAGGGGGCGGGCGCCACCCAGCCCTGCAGGGACAGCTGCGTGTTTTGTGCCCTCCGAGCCTCGGCCTCCCCTCTGCACCCGCAGCCACTATGCCCTCAGCTCTCGTGCAGACTCGAGCCCCTAGCAGCCATGCGCAGAGGGAGGCCGGGACCAGTGTGTGACCCACTGCCCGGAGGGAGGCCGGGCGCAGGTGTGACCCACTGCCCAGAGGGAGGCCGGGCGCAGGTGTGACCCACTGCCCGGAGGGAGGCCGGGCGCAGGTGTGACCCACTGCCCAGAGGGGGAGGGAGGCCGGGGTGCAGGTGTGACCCACTGCTCGGAGGGGGAGGGAGGCCGGGGTGCAGGTGTGACCCACTGCCCAGAGGGGGAGGGAGGCCGGGGTGCAGGTGTGACCCACTGCTCGGAGGGGGAGGGAGGCCGGGGTGCAGGTGTGACCCACTGCCCAGAGGGAGAGGGAGGTCAGGGTGCAGGTGTGACCCACTGCCCGGAGGGAGGCCGGGTGCAGGTGTGACCCACTGCCCGGAGAGGGAGGGAGGCCGGGGTGCAGGTGTGACCCACTGCTCGGAGGGTGAGGGAGGCCGGGGTGCAGGTGTGGTGCAGGCTGTGCTTGGCAGTCAGGGCTCCGAGCCTCTGCACTGGCAGAGCTGCCTGGACCCTGCCTGGGTCTGCCCCGCCCCCCTCAGCACTGCCCTCTCTTCTTGGCTCCTCGGCCGCCGGAGATGCTGTCAGAGCTGGGGGGATGGGTGGCTGGGACCCCCGGGTTCCCTGCGTGGGGGCCAGCCAGCCTGACTGCAGGGTGGAGCCTTGGCCAGTCTCGTCCTGCCTGGCTGTCTGGCCTGGGCCCATCAGCGGGCCCCAGGGATCCAGACCCAAGGCAGCTTCCGGGACCACCTGGAGCGGGGGCCTCAGGGCCGGCTCTGGCGTTGATGCTGCCCCTCTCTCTCAGTGTCACTGCACAGAGGCCACAGACACATCGCACAGGCAGCCCAGGAGAGCCTGCGGGCGAGGATGGTGCGCCCCAGCACAGACCTAAAGCTCCACCCCCAGGCCCCGGGAGTGGTGGAACTGGACGCCGTGAAGACCCCGCCACCCCTCTCCTGTCTCAGGACAGTGCCCCGGGGCTGGTCCCTGGGGACGGTGGGGGGCTGCCCTGTACACAGGAGGAGCTCCCAGCCCCAGAGACCGCTGACCACGCCGCCCTGGGGAAGCAGCAGGCACAGCCCCGCTCCTTGTGAGGTGGGGTGGGGTGGAGGAGCCGTGGCCACGGCGCCCCGGGCTGGGCCAGACCAGAAAGCAGGAGCGGCACCGCCCCGAGCAGTGCAGGGGAGCCGGGGTCTGGTGCACAGGTGGACCCCGAGCTGCCGGGACAGCCTTGGCCTCTGCTCCACCTGCACCATTGGATCTGTACCTCTGTGCAGGTTCACTGTGGGGTTCATGTGTAAGCCAGACCCCCCGCCAGCCGCACTGAGCCACCTCTGCCGCTGGGAGGGGTCCAGGCTGGGGTGGCCGCACTGGTCCGGACCCTGTCCTGCTGTCCCACCCCAGCCTGGCTGCTGAGTCAGAGGCCCCGCCCCTGGGCCCTGCTGCTGCCTGTTCCAGGCACGCCCTGGCGCTCCCAGCAAGCCAGAGCTGGAGGGCTCACGGCGGGCGCCACCATCTGCCCCCCGACTTCTCCCAGAGCTTTCCCTCCCAGAGCTCCATCAGGAGCTGGCCCTGCACAGGGCTGGCTGGGGTCTGCCGCCTCTTGCCCACTGGCCTCTGGCGGGGCTCAGAGCTCCCTCCCGTGGGCGGAGGCGTGGGAGGGGCTCGGCAGGTGCTGGCCCCAGTGATGCCATGACAAAAGAGGCTGACCCCTTACGTCACTCTGCAAGGCCATGCTGGCTCCCATGAGAAGGTCAGGGTCACCTCCGAGCTCCACTGAATCCCCTCTGTGCCCGCTCCGTGCCCGCGGGAGGGCCGCCTGGGCCGGGTGCCCTGTGGCGCCCCCTCCCGAGGAGCAGGCCAGGGTGGTGGCAGTCCTGCAGAGGTGTCTGCGTGGCCGTTTTGAGCTAGAACTCAGCATTTCGGCCCCTTCAGAGTTTAGTGGCCGCGCTGTCTCGGGCAGCCCTGCCTGCTGCCCCCAGGAACCCCGCGCCCATTGGCCGGCGCTCCCACGGCCCCTTCCCTGCGGACCCTCTCCCCGCCTCTGGCCCAGGGTCCCCTCAGCGGGCCTGGGGGCGGGGCTGGTGTTTGCAGCACTGTTTCCCTCGCCCCTCCATCGGCTGGTCCAGTTCAGTCGGTGTCCATCCATGGCTGCTGGCCGTTCGGGTGGCCGCCTGGTCCGGCTTGGTCGGTGTCCGTCCGTGGCTGCTGGCTGTTCAGGTGCTCGGAGCGCTCCCTTGGGTTTGTGCGTGGAGGGAATTTCTGGGCCACACGTCAACTGTTTCTCTCTGTAGGAAACCCTAATTGTTGTCCACGTGTATCCTGGGAGAAGCGTCTGCCCGGGTCCTGATTGGGTTGCTCTCTGTGACTGTGTTTGAGAGCCCTGTGTCCTGGGGATTCGATCCTCACCAGTTACATGGTTTACAAACACCTTCTCCCGTGGTTTGTGTTTTCATTTTTAAAAAGCTCTGTTTATTTATTCAAAAGATAGAGTTACAGAGAGGCAGAGAGAGATCTTCCGTCCGCTGGTTCGCTCCCCAGACGGCCACAATGACTGGGGCTGGGCCAGGCCAAAGCCAGGAGCCAGGAGCTCCTGCCAGGTCTCTCACGTGGGTGCAGGGGCCCAAGCACTTGGGCCATCCTCTGTTGCTTTCCCAGGCGCGTTAGCAGAGAGCTGGATTGGAGGCGGAGCAGCGGGGATTTGAACCGGTGCCGATCTGAGATGCTGGTGCTGCAGGCGGCGGCTTTACCCGCTACGCCACAGCCCTGGCCGCTTGTGCTCTCCTTGTATCTACAGTTCTGGAAGACCAGACAGTGAGGGGCCGGCTCTGGCGAGGGTCCCTGCCTGCGTCGCGTCCTGGCGATGGTCTCCTGGGTGAAGGAGAGATGCGGTGTATGGTGAGACGAAACCGGAGTCAGGCTTCCTAGCAGCCCCTCCAGGACCTCAGTTCCTCCCAGGGCAGCGCCCCAGGGGCCGCCCACCGGACCCACCTCCTCTTCACACTGCGCACCCTGCACACCCGCCCCCCCCCCCAGGAATCCTTGGAGACACACGTGGCTCCTCCCCCCGGACCACACGGGCCCAGCACCATCCCATTCTTCCGCCTCCCTGTGGTCCGGGCACCATCGCAAACCCAGCTGACCGCCGTGGATGTCTGGACTGTGAATTCCGTTCCCTGGGTCTTTGTGCCAGCGCCCACCGCGCCAGGGGCCGAGAGTGTAAACCCGGAGGTGTCTGAAGCATCACCCATTCTGAAGCTGCTGTGGGGGAGCTGGGTTCTCAGGGTGTAGAAAGACAGCAGAGTCTTTACAGGTGTATTTATCTGAAAGTCAGAAGCTACAGAGAGGGAGAAACAGCTCTTCCCCCCACTGGCTCATCCCCCAGATGGCTGCAGCGGCCAGCGCCAGGCCAGACCAAAGCCAGGAGCTTCTTCCAGGTCTCCCACGCGGGTGCAGGGCCATCTTCCACTGCTTCCCCAGGCCACAGCAGAGAGCTGGATCAGAAGTGGAGCAGCCAGGACACAAACGGTGTCCATATGGGATGCCGGCGCTGCAGGTGGCGGCTCTACCGGCTACGCCACAGCGCCGGCCCCTACAACTAACCCCTGTATCCTGCAACCCTGCTGTGCTGTTAGCTCAGAGTGTGTGTGGGGGGCTCTCTGTGAGGTCACGTCTTTGCAGGCACAGAGAGCTTTAGTTATACGACTTCCTTTCCAATCCGAATGCCTGTTTTCTTGCCTGATTGCTCTGGCGAGGCCCTCTAGGCTACGGGCACAGTGGTGACGGTGACATCCTGGTGTCCTGCTGTCCGCCCACCCCTAATCGGTGACTCTGGGAGGCGCCTTCATCATGGCAGCGCTGGGCTTTCTGATGCCCCTCCCTGAAGGGCGATTGCCACTGCTCTCAGCTTGGCCATGGCATCACGCCCGTCTACACTGCTGAGTGTCGCCCGTCTACACTGCCCAGCGTGGATCGCTGACCCTGCAGGGTCCCCCTGCCCCGGGCCACAGAGCCAGGATTCAGGTCAGGCCCCGCCCACACCTGCCATCCCGGCTCCCCACAGACCTGGCGGAAGCCCACCAAGTCTGGGGTGAGGCACAGTGTGGCTTGGGCGGGGGGTTCAGGGCTCCTGGACTGCGAAGGGAGGAGAGCTTAGAAATGGCAGAGCCCGCACACGCTCAGGCGCCAGAGCCCCCCAGGGCTGCTGGAGGGACCTAGGGCAGGGGGGAGGGACTCCAGCTCTCCACCCCTTCCCTCAGCCCCTCCCCAGTCGCAGGCGGCCACTCCGGGGCAGGCGGGCGAGACCCCCACCCGCTCCCTGGCGCTGGGGGCCTGAGTGCCGAGGCGTCTGTTCTTCCCACAGAGCCTTAAAAATAGGGCCGAGTGACGTCCGTCCGCGCAGACCACAGCCCGCGCCCCGGGCTAAGAATATTCCTGAACCTCTTAATAATTCAAGTGAGACCCAAATAGATCTGCGGGCTCACCTGTGGGCCCCTGCCCCTCCCGCCCCGCGCCAACAGGGCCGGAGGAGCTGGGTGGCCTGGCCTCGGCCTCACCAGGCCCCCTGGGTGCTGCCCAACCAGCGGGACCCCAGCCTGTCCTCCCCCGCCCCATGACAGCTTCCAACAGCACAGGACCCAGGGCGGGAGGGGCCCTGCCTGAACAACCTGGAGCCGGGGCCTGCTCCTGGCGTCCCAACCCCACCTCCTGGGGAAGCCGCCTCCTAGCCCAGCCCAGACATCCTGCCTGCTGCTCAGAGGCCCCTGAGGCCTTGGCCTGGGGCTCTGTGTCCTGCGGCACAGGCGGCACAGGCGCTGGGGCCAGGCCAAGTCCTCTGGGCACCGGGTGCGCTTCAGGAAGCGCCTCGGGCCCTCAGTGGCACTGCCTGGGCCTCTGCGCCTGCAGAACCCGGGCCTTTGAGGCGGCAGGGAGTGTGTGGCTGGAGCCCCCAGGCCCGGCCCCTCCCCGCAGGGGCGGGGCCCCAGTGCGCACACCCCTCCGGTAAGGCGCTGGGGGCTCCCAGGCAACGCGGGGGCGGGGAGCAGGGGTCCCAGCAGCCCCTGCAGCAGTGCCCCGAGCTGGCCCTGCATGGACTTTTACCGAATTATTAATTAAAGGCAAAGGCAGGGCGGCGCTGACAACCAAATGAATCGCACGCGGGGTAATTAGGCGAGGTGTCGGGGAATGATGGAGCGCGGGCCGCTATCCCCGGCTCACCTCCCGGGAAGCAGGAGCGCCTTCTCCCCGTTCCCGCAGCGTGGGCGGCGGCGGCGGCGGCGGCGGCTGCAGCGGGGGCGGGGGCGGGGACAGGAGCGCTGCAGGGGCCACCCATCCCCAGCCGCACAGGCCTGGACCCCTCCCCTCCTACGAGGGGATTCGATGGGGCAGGGGCAGAGGCGGGTGGGAGGCAGAGGGAGGAAGCAGGAGGGTCCGCACAGGTAGGGGAACAACTCAGGACCCGCCATGGGGGGCGGGGTGCAAGGGGGGACTCCAGGCAGAGAGGCCGCAGCCCCGGGCCCCTCCCAGGCCTGCAGGCGTTGGTTTTTCATTACTCGCGCGCCCTGTATTGCTTAGTCAAAGCCGCAGGTGTCCAGGCTGGGAGTGGTCACGTGACCTCTGGGGCAGCCCCGCCCTCCCGGGAGCCCTGGGCAGTGGTGGCCACAGAGGCGAGGTTTTCTCCGCTCGCCTGGTGCTCGCACACCTGGCCCACACGTGCGCGCACACGCACACACGCTCGTGCTCTGGTCACCGTTGACTCAGACCCGTGTGTGTCCCCAGCGCCTTGCACACACGCGTCCCCACCGAGCACTGCATGCTCCCCCCACTTCTTCCCTGGTGCGATCGCTCATTCTTCCTGGACTTCATAACGGCCTCGTTTTGTTTATCTGCGTGTTGGTTACTCACTCATGCTGGCGCTGGGCACTGGGGGAGGGAATCTGCGGTCAGAGTAAGAGCCGCAGGCCCCGGACGACCACTGCTGCCGTGGACCCTCTGAGCTCAGCCTCCACCCACCTCCGGGAACTTGTGTAGTCACCCTGGGTGCAGGACCAGGATGGTCAGGGTGGCCGGTGGGCCACAGCAGCGGGCCGTGTCACTTCTGGTGCCAGGCCATAGCACACTGTGACTTTTGGTGTGGGGGGCGGCGCTCCCTCTCTTTCCCAACCCACTCCCCCCCGTAGGGAAGTCAGCTGTACCATGGCGTAGGCGCTCAGAGATGGGACCAGAAGCCTCCTGCCATGAACCATGCCCCGCTCAAGCCTCCAGAAGCCCGCAGCCCCGGCCATCACCTTGTCGGCAGCTCACGAGACCCCGAGCCAGAACCACCGGGCTGGTCTGCGTCCACACACCCACCCCTCTCCCCGCAGAGCCTGGGCGAGACAGCGCATCTTCATTTGGGGGTAATTTGCTATGAAGCCACAGATCGCTGGCAGAGGCACTCCTGGACTCCGGTCTGGGTTGCCCGGTACACCTGCCGCCCCCTCTACCCCCAGGGTCTCTCCTTCAGCCTGGGAGGCCCCGGCTCCTGTATTGAAGCCCCCTCCTTTGTGGGCCCATGCACGCCCGCCTGCTTTAACCAAGGGCTTCCAGAGAGAACCAGAAGACAGCGCTCCCAGCAGGAAGGTCGGGGAGAGGGGAGATTTTAACTGCCCACGAGAGTCCTTGTCTTGGTTTTTGTTTTGTTTGAGTTTCTAAGGCGCACAGACACCATGCTCTGAGCTGTCAGGTGTCCACGAGCGAATCCCAGCTGCCCAGGGATCCGCCTGTTCCTCCTGGGAGAGCGCGTGTGTGGGAGGTGGCTGCCGCTGTCCTCGGTGCTGAAGCCAAGGCTGGTGGGTCCCAAGGCGGCCGGGGGAGACCTTCCTCCAGCCTCTCTCCACCTCTGCCTGCTCCCTGCTCTCAGCCTGGGGTGTGGAGCCAGGAGACCCCGAGGGGCAGCCACCAGGCCTTCCTCAAGACCACCCCCTCCAGCCCTGCTCCTGGTCCTGGCCCTCTCCCCAGGGGGCTCTGCAGATGGCTTGAGCCTGGGGAGCAGCGTGCAGGTCTGAGAGCTCTCCAGGTTACACACGGCAGGAACCAACTCCAAGCAAAAGTGGGGCCCTGCGAGTTCACCCCAGGGCGGAGCTGCCCTCTGTGGCCCCCCACATGGAGCGGCTGACCCTCCACCAGGCCTGTCCCTGGTGTGGGCTCCGTGGCTGCAGCCCCAGGGTCACTTGCTCTCACACTCAAGCCCACCTTGGCCAGCCTGGTTTGAGTCACAGGCCTTCCCTGAGTGTCACCGGGGCCTCCGCCCCCTGGTGGGAGGGCGTGGGAAGGGGTCTCAGTGGAAATTCCAAGCACCTGTCTGGGGAAACTGAGGCTGGGAGCCTTCTGCAGAAGGGCGAGGGTCGCCAGGGCTCCAGGGGGTCGTCTCTTCCCACCAGCGCCCGACTTGTCTCTGGGTAATTCTCTTCCAGTGCCAGCAGGGACCGTGTGATTCAGGCTCCATTATTAACCTGCCAATCTTGTTTCTGGGGCACAGACGCTAACAGCTTAGGGGACCCACTTGGCATATAACGAGGTCTCCATGACAAATTACTTGGGCATCAATTAACTGCCTGGGGAAATGTCAAACAGGACTCGTCATGCTGGCCGGGAGGAGGGGCCGGCTGACCCGGAGTGGTCAACCCCATCCGGACTCGGCCTCCAGCAGGGCTGGAAATGAGGAGCCCAGAGAGGGGCGGGGCCTCTCCTGCACCTGCAGGGGCTCCCTCCCGCAGCCTCAGCTCTGCCTCGTGCCAGGCACCTGCGCGTGTGCAGCCCAGTGTCTGCGGCATGCATGGCTCTGCAGGACCCAGGGTGGGTGGGCGGGGGGAGAGGAGGACAGGAACGCATCCCAGAGCTGGGAGCTGAAGGAGTGGCAAGGTCCCAGGGGAGAGTGCGGGAGGTGCCGCTCGAGGCCTGGGGCAAGGAACCCTGTTGGCAACAACCGGCAGCTGCAAGCAGAAACCGGCCTCTGCGGTTGGCAGGCCGGGAGATTTTGAAACTTTTAAAACCTGAGCCTCTGCTTTCTCGTCTATAAAATGGGGTTAATAGCCCCAGGCTCCCAGAGTGGCCCAGGCCAGCGGCATGAGCTCCCCTCCCCCCTCCCACGGGGACCCAGGGTCGGGGTGGAGGGCGGGTGTCAGGGCGGTGGAGGCATCCTGGGGAGGTAGCCTGGGCCGCACCTGCCCTGTGGCTGTTGCTCCCCTTCCTGGCTGTCCCACACTCAGCCCCACGTCCGCCCCCCCCCCAGGCACTGCCCAGCCCAGGCCCCCTGGTCCCAGCCACCCCCCCCCCACGACGGAGTCGATGCCCCATCCCGGTCTAGCCGGTGGGTGATTGGCAGCTGCCACCTCCCAGCCCCCAAGCCTCATGCCTATTCATGACACTGACATATGGCACCTCGGCGGGGGGCGGGGGGGCCGAGGAGGCTGCCAATTGAGAGAGAGCAGCGTGTCCCCATTCGGGCCCTGCCGAAGCAAAACAAACGCAGGATGCGCGGGGCGCAGAGGCGGCCCGGGGGCGTGCGCGTGTGCGGCCGTGTGCGTGTCTGCGCCGCGCGCTGGCTGCGGACGAGCGGGGGCGGGAACCGCGCGGGCTGCGGGCCCTGCAGTCCGCCTCGGGTCTCAGGCGCTGCCGGGCTCTCGGCCGCGGGGGTCAGGCTGTCCATCCCCCCTGCCGCAGGCCGGCCCTGGTCCTCCACTCGGCGGCGGGCACGGAAGCTGGGCTGCCCCCTCCCCAGCAAGCCAGAGGCCCTGCAGCCCCGCGGGCAGGTCCCTGCGATGTTCTATTTCTTCCTGGAATCAGGACGTTCTACCGAACTGCAGCCACGGTCCCCAGGGCGCGGCGCCAGGCCCGCGGCGGCTGTCCCGAGGTGGCGCCGCCCCACTTCCGTGCGCGGGGGGCGCTGCGGCGCCAAACACCTGCCCCAGCCCCTCCCCAGCTCAGCGGGACCCTCCCTGCTCCTGGGGCTGGGACAGGACCGCCTCCTGACGCAAGGCTGCGAACCAGGCCTCTTGGCCAAGTGGCCGCTTACACCCCGAAGAGGGTCGGTGGGCCCAGGGCCGTGGGCATCCCGCAGGCCGAAGGTGCCCTGTGCTGCCCTGCAGCTGCCAGCATTCTGGGCAAAAAGTCACCGGGGCTCAGGGAGGTAGCTGGGGGGGGGGGGGGCTCTTGGGCTCTGGACCTCCTCCCACCCCACCCTCCAGCAGGCCCCTGCGGGGCAGGCCCAGGGGCTGGGGTTGGGGGCGGTGCCCCCACCCTTGGCCTTTCCTGGGGTCCCACTCCGCGGCAGGTGCAGCCTGCTAGAGCGCGCCCCTCCCCATCCACTCCCTCCAGGGCAGCTGGGCCAGGGGCTCCCTCATGCCCACCCTGGCCCCCTGCTGGGTGTCCTGAGCTTCCCAACCTGGCCCAGGATGAGGGCCCCGCCCGGCCCTGGCTGGCAGCGCTGGCCACGGCAGGCACCGCAGCGATCCGGGCATCTGCTGCTGCCGGCTGGGGCAGATGGGCTGCTGGTGAGCTAAGTGTGTGCGGGGGCAGGGGTGCCATAGGAACCCCTTCCCGCGGGGAGCGCGGGGGCGGGCGAGGCAGGCTCCTGCCTGTGCGGGGAGCGCGGGGGAGGGGCGCTGGCTGTGCCTGGGCTCCCCGGCTGGGGCGAGGCCCGGGAGCTGCTTCCCGCACCAGAGGCGCAGGGTCTGCGGGCCCAGGCGTGCAGACAGGAGCTGGACGCTGGGGCCCCCGGGCCAGGGCCCCTCAGGGTGGAAGGAGCCCTTGGCTTACCTTCCGGAGTTTCGGCAGGGCGGGGCCACACACACATCCCTGTCGGGGTGCTGGGCAGGGGGGCACCACACAGACCCAGGGGTGTGGGCAGTCGTCCACTCTGACTCCAGAGATTGGGGGCCACTGGGCGGAGCGGGAGCCACGGGGAGGGGCCTGCAGGCTGCTCTGCCCCGCCCCAGCCGCCCCCCACGTCTAGGACCCCTGGAGACCTCCCCCCAGAAGGACGAGGGGTGGGAAAGCCAGCCAGAAAACAGCCTAAGCCCCCAGCAGCCCTGGGTGTGCATTTGTGGGGCCCCCAGGAGGCCCCATGGCCAAACAACCGCCCACAGGCACGGAGGGTGTCTCCCTCGTGAGGCCACTGAGCAGCGCCCGGGCCTGTGCCCAGTCTGGACACCACGTGCTGGAGGCCACACTGACAGTCACAGCAGCCATTCTCCCCATTACACAGACGAGCAGACTGAGGCTTGGGCTGGGACGCTGCGCGTGGGGCTGGAACGTGAGCCCAGAGCCCTGGCCACTCAGGCCAGCCCCAGGAGTGCCTACCCTTGGACTCACTGTCAGGCCACACCCATGGGCAGACCCACGTCCTCTGGGAAAGGCTGCCTGGGGCCTCCAGAGGCACAGGGGAGCCTGGTAGGGGGGCTCTGAGCCACCCCATCTCAAGGCTGCCCCCACCCCTCAGCCACCTTTTTGGTGTCTTTATTTTTCTTTCCAAAGTTGGCATCGCCACTGACCCCTGGCCCATGCCTGGAGGCCCTCGAGGGCCCAGCCTGTAGTGGCCAAGGTGCCTGAGGCTCCCCAGAGGGCCTCACCTGGGTCCAGTTCTGGGCAGACTCACCTCCAGCTGGCACGGTCTCTGCTCAGTGCCACCTGACTCGGGCCCGGTGCCGAGACATCTGTCCACGGTCACCCTCCCCAGCTGCCTCATGACCCGAGGTGTGTCCTTGTTCTGCGTGGGGCCTGGGGCCCGGGAACGCCCCTGGGGACAGAGGGCCTGGAGCTCACTGTCCAGGGAAGCAGGGCAGGTCAGCGCCATGCTCCAGGTCACGTGGACTCAGAAGGGCTTTGCCTCAGCGAAGGACACGTCCTGACTCTTGGGATTTCCCCGGGGTCAGGCCCCTGTCCCCAGGAGCATCCAAGCAGGGCAGGATGGCAGTCATGGGATGGAGCTGGGGGGGGAGGGGGTCCGTGCTGGGGACCTGTGTCCTAGATGTGACCTAGAGAGGGGCACGGCCGGTGGCTCCTCCTGGCCCCTGCCTTGGGAGCTCCCAGAGTGCCAAGGCGCACAGCGGAACCGAGGTGCCAGGTACTCGTGGCACCTGGCATTGGGACACCCCTGACGGTGCAGGCGGGGCCGGATGTGGTGGAGAACCCCATCCGGGCGGGCCTGCCCACACCTTGCGCCCCCCGCCCTGGCCCCGCCTGCTCTGTGCCCATGTTTTAGGTCCTCTGAAGTGGACTGGACTGTGGCCCTGCCAAAGACACGTCCCCCAGCTCCCTGGGACATGACCTGCCTTGGCGGACGTAATGAGGTTGAAGACCTGCAGATGCAGCCGTCCTGCTCGAGGGCGGGCCCTGGCCGTCCCTGCAGGAGAGAGAGGGAGAGCGGAGGCTCAGCCTGCACCAGGGACCGCCATGTGCACCCAAGGCACCAGGACACATCCACCAGCCAAGGGGCACCAAGGATGGCCCTAGTCTCGTGGCTGGACAGAGGCCAGGCAGACCTCCCCTCAGAGCACGCAGAAGGGACCCATCTTGTCACCTCGAGACTGGGAGACCCCGGGGGGAGACCATGACCTGGCCCAGCCAGTGTCTGCCTGGCGCCGAGGGCAGAGTAGGGGCCTGAGGAGCTGTGGAGCCGGAGGGGGCTCTGCCCTCCCAGGGCAGCCCCAGCGGCCAGCTGAGTGCTTGTCCCGCTGAGCACAGCTGGCCTTTGCCCTCCGGACCCCCAGAGGCCGGCCAGGCACAGTCCCCTGGGAACTTTGGTGGGAAGCATTCTTGGTGCAGTAAGGGGGTGCCAGGCAGAGCCCACCCCCCCCAGGCAGAAGTCAGAACCCTGTCCCGCCTCCCTCTCGGCAGCAGTGCAGGCAGGCGCCCCGGGCACCATGGCTGAGGTCCACGGGAGGCAGAGAGCCGCCCGCGATGCCGGCATCCCAGACGGTGCCAGCTTGAGCCCTGGCTACTCTGCTTCCAATCCAGCTTCTTCCTGCTAACGCACCTGGGAAAGCTGCGGAAGCTGGCCTACTAGGTCTCCCACGTGAGAGACCCAGAGGGAGCTCCAGGCTTCGGCTCGTCCCAGCCCTGGCCACTGCAGCCATTTTGGGAGTGAAGCAGCAGGTGGAAGATTCTCTCTGTAACTGCCTTTCAAGTAAATCTTAAGTTTTTTTTAAGATTTATTTATTTATTTGAAAGGCAGAGGCAGAGAGAGAGAAAGAGAGAGAGAGAGAGAGAGGTCTTCCATCGACTGGTTCACTCCCCAGATGGCTGCAACAGCCAGAGCTGGGCCAATCTGAAGCCAGGAGGCAGGAGCTTCTTCTGGGTCTCCCATGCAGGTGCAGGAGCCCCAGGACTTGGGCCATCTTCCACTGCTTTCCCAGGCCACAGCAGAGAGCTGGATTGGAGGTGGAGCAGCCGGGACTAGAACTGGCACCCATATGGGATGCCAGCACTGCAGGCGGCAGTTTTACCTGCTACGCCACAGCGCCGGCCCCTGTAAATCTTAAAAAGCGAACAAACAAAACCCAGTGAGCCATACCAGAGAGCAGAGACCCAGAATCCCCCTCCTAGCAAGGCTGGGGTTGGAGGTGCTGGCACTCGGGACAGCAGGTGTGGCTGTGGCTGTGGCGGCTGGCTGTGTAGCCACTGAGGACAGCTCCGTGGCTCTCTGGAACATTCTGTGAGCCTGCCTGCACCTGCCGCGGTGCCTTTCCTGCGGGGCTAAGCAGTGTGCTGAGGGGTCCCGGGATGGGGGCTGTCATGGGGAAGGCACCGGGGGCTGCCTGCAGGCAGTGGCAGAGGACGGGAGCCTGCCCAGACAGACTCTGGGCGAACAGGCCCCTGCTGACCCCAGCTGGACAAGAGAAAGCAGAGGGTCAGGAGGACCTGGCCCCATCCCCACCCCCCGTTCTGAAGAGGCCTTAACCCTTGCCTGGCCAGGCACGCGCTCCTCTGTCCCCCCCCCCCCCCCCGCCGGCCGCAGCTCTTGGTCCCCTCAGCGCCCACGTCCTCCTCGTCTGTACTACCCCCTTCGAACAGATGAAGTCATCCTGAAAAATAATCAAAAAATAGAAAGAAAAAAAGCAGTAAGGAAACAGGACTTTTCCCCCTCGGACAGGAACGGGAACGCACGGGGCCTGTTCTGGTCCAACGGAGACTCAGGCCTGCACCCCTCGGGCCCCCAGGCCCCACAGGGGGCTCTGCAGGGGCCTCCCCCACAGCCTGGCAAGGGTCAGCCCCGAGAAGCCCCAAACCCAGCACCCATGCCCTGGGCACGGTGGCCGCTCGAGTCCCGGGACGGCAAAGGCGGGGAGGCGTGGAGGCCCCGGGTGGACACGGGCTGCGGACAGCGGTGGCTCCTGGCGAGGCCGCCTCTCCAGTCCGGCGCTTCCCGCGGCCCACGCCCTGCTGCAGACTCTCGTTTGTTTATTTATAATTTAGACTCAGCGGCTTCCAAGAACGCTCCAGCCCCTTGCTGGAAAGCTGCTTCCTGGAGCTCACTGCTCCTGTCAGGCCTGGGCTCCACGCCCGGCGGTGCTGCCCCATCGCTCTCCAGCTCAGACCATGTGGCTGGGCTGCCGGCCCCCCAGATCCACCCCCACACGGCTCTCCTGCTCCCCACCGCCCCGGCCTCCCCCAGACTCCATCTCGCACGCAGCCGGCCAGGATGACCAAGGCCAGGCCCCTGGAGGGGCACTGTTGGCACCTCTCTCCAGCCCAGGTGTCCACTGCCCCTGCCTGCCCCGACCCAGACCCTGCCCAGCCTTGAGGGGTGCAGCCAGGAAGCACTGAGGTCTTGGATGACGGGGACGCTGATGGCCGAGGCAGCGGCTTTGGCGTGAGGCGTCTGTGGGTGCCCCCAGGGCCTGGCTGAGCCCCAGGGAGGGCGAGGCAGGACGGACTGAGCAGCTGGGGTGACAGGTGCCACTCTGCCGACGAGGGAGGCAGGGAGTCTGCGCCGTGAGCCTGTAGCAGCTCTGGAGACACAGGCTCAGGCACGGCCCCCGGCAGGGAGCGGGAAGCCCAGGTCAGAACCCCTCCAAGGCGGCGTCGGGGGTCGCCTGGAGGTGGGGGGATGCCAGGAAGAGTCACTGCAGCCCCACGACCCCATCGCCCCTGCATCTGGGAAACCTGTTAGGCGGTGACTGCCAAGTGCCACACCAGGGTCACCATGGGGCCACCGGGAGCCCCCTGGGCCCAAGTCCACAAAGGCTCTGCCAGGAAGTCCTGGGACTAGGCTGTTTTGGTGGCCGGTGCCAGCTGAGCCACCGAAGGGGACCCTGACCACTGGAGGGCTGAGAAGCCCAGTGGGGGCGGCCAGACGTGGGGCCAGCAGTCTGGAGCAGACGTCCCCACGTTGATACTGGGGCCAGCCCGCGGCCCCTCCACTCCTTGTCCCGGACCCCCCTCAGCCCCCGGCCACCCCTGCCCCCGCCTGGTGTCTTCCCGCTTACTCTCCAGGTTGTGGAGGGAGCGCAGCGTGGGCTCTGGCCGGCGGGCCTGGCTACGCCGCCCTGGCAGACCCGTGCCCTCGTTTCATCCGAGCCCTAACCCCGCCTCCATCCAAGGGAGCTACCGACGCCCACGGTGTCCACGCACACCCTCCACCTGCAGGGTGACACCTCCAGGGCATGCCCTCTGCCGAGTCCAGAGCCCCAGCTGCCGCAGAGCGGCCGCTGCCAACCGTGGGCCGCCCCCCTGGCCACCGTCCTTGGTCCTAGAGCTCAGTGGCCTGGCAGCGTCAGCCATGGCCAGGGCCCAGCCCCTCCCTGCCTCAGCTCAAGGAGACACTGCCCAGCAGAGCGGGGCCTGGGGCGGCAGGGTCCTCGGGGGTCACTCGGGGTGAGGGCAGGTGCCTGGGGCCACGGCGGGGATTCTCTGCCGCCTGACGGGCACGCGGCGGTGTGGCCCTTCCTCGCTGCCAGCTCCCCTCGCTACCGAGTTCCGTGGGTCGGCAGGTGTCCCGGCCGTGGGGGTGGAAGCAGACCAGATGTCCGTTCCCAGCCTCAGTGCCCGTGCCAGGACGGTGCCGCCCGGCCCTTGCTGACTCAGCCCTGGAGCCCCCGGCTTCGGAAGCGGAGACAGCCAGGCGACTCCCTCCCCCGAAGGAGATGCCTTGGAGAGGCCACAGCCCAGCCCAGGAGCGAGGGGCAGCCGGGGCTGCGCTCCCAGGGACCCGGCAGGCAGACGGCAGCCTGCCCGTGCGACCAGCTCCGGGCAGCCGGAGGTCCCGACTCCGGGGCGTGGTTCCCAGCGGCCCTGCCGCCCGTCTGGCTTCCCGCCAGAGCTTTGTGTGCTGGGCCGAGCGCACGCTTAGCCAGAGCTGGCCGCTGACCCCAGCCAGGGGCCCACGCCTCGTGAGCCTCAGCTCCTGGCTGTGGAGAGGGAGGCCGCGGTGTAGGCGCCGGGGCAGAGCCGCGACGCAGGGCCGCACGCCCTCCGCTCCCTGTCCACGGCACAGGGTCCAGCCGCTGCAGGCGGAAGTGGCCGCCAGGGGACCGCTGGGCAGCCTTGCAGAGATGCACCCCTGCAGCTGACCCCAGCTCCCCCGGCGTCGGCTCGGCCACGCCAGCCCCTCTGCAGCCGCCGAGGGGAGCCCAGCTCTGCCCCCGCCTCCGCTGACCCAGCCCGGGGCTTCGTCTTCGCCCCTCCCTGTAGAGGCGTGGACGGCGGCGGAGACCCTTGTCCACCTGCCCGGGCCGGCACGCTGACCGCACACTGGTCAGACAAGGGGCGCGCCGAACGGCCACGCCCGAGCTCCCGCGGACACCGCAGCGGCAGGCCGGTCACCCTGAGCGGCTTTTTAGAGGTCGATGGACACTGGGGCGGCCAGCGGGCACAGGAGGGCGGGGCGGCGGCCCGAGCGGCCAGCGCGAACGCCTGGAGGCGGGAGGGCGGCAGCCGGGGCAAGGACCGGGCCTGCCCGAGGAGAACGCGCGGCCGGACAGAGCCGGCGCGGGGCAGTGAGGAGCCCCGACCACGGCGCACGCGGCCCTCGCCACTTGGCCGAGGCGCTGGGGCCGCCAAGTCTCAGAGGCGCCAATAGTGGGCGCCCGGGCGGAAGTCCCGCCCCCTCGGGCCTCGCGTGGCTGGCGTCGGCCTGAAGCCAGCGAGCCTAACTCTCGCGAGAGGCCACTTGAGTCCCCGCCCCCCCACAGCGCCTCCACCAATCGTGAGCGCCTGATCGCGTTGCCAGGGCAACCCCGCCCCGCCGCCGCCGCCGCCGCGTCCCGGGAGTCTGCGCCGCGGCGCCGTTGTGCGCTCCCGGGCTTCGTCCTGAGCTGGTGGAGCGGCCGCGCCTGGGAAGCCGCCCAGGGCGTCCCCGCGCCTCCCGAGAGCGTCCACCCCGGGCGTGTCCTTGCCGCCACTCGGCCCGGGTCCGAGGTCTGGAAGGGGCGGCTCCCCGGCACCCAGGGCCCGGTGGCCCCGCCGGGAGGGCGGCGGGAGAGCGCCACTGGCCAGGGCTCCCTGGGCCCCGGCGTGGTGTGGCCTCAGCCCTGGCTCTGGACGGGCCGCCTGTGCCCCGAGGGTCCCCAGAAATGGGAAAGTAACGCGATGCCGGTTGCAGAATTAGCCTTAAAGTAATTACAATGTAACCGGCGTGTTCGGTCGGGAGCTTGGAAAACCGGCACTATTGTCCCCAGAGGACGAGGGCCAGCTCGTGTGGACAGGGACAGTGAGCACCGCGAGAGGACAGGCCGACAAACCCGCCCCAAAGGCAGGGGGAGGGGCTGCCCGCCAGGAGCTGCCCTTTTATACCCACAGTGGCTCACTCTGATTGGCCGCCCCTGAAAACCAGAGCTAGACTTAACCAATCAGGGGAGGAGCGGGGATTACAGGCTTGGTAAAGCCTGGTGCTGTTAGCAGATCCAGCCGCCCGCCACATTTCCACCCTCCACCCCCAGAAGGGGCCCCAGCCGCCGGCAGGGGTGCGGGGTGACACCTGCTCTGGCTGCTTTGTAAGGGGCCCCAGTAGAACTCAGGTTCCCCTGGTGGTGGTGGGGCTTCGTCGGAGGGACCACCCGGAGTGTGACGACTTGTGGTTGCTCACTCCCCAGAGACCCCGGCCTGATGGCACAGCGGCACCGTCGGGCGGTTCCTGTGGGTCACGGCACGGTTAGCTTTTTTAGTTAGAGTGTGGGAGCCACAGACGCAGCCGTGCGCGGTAAGCCGCGGTGGTGTGGACTTTGGTGATGGACAGGAGGACGTGTTTGGTGGTTTGTCTACAGGACCGGTTGAGTGCGCAGACCGAGGAGTACGGCGGTGGGTGCGCAGGGGCAGCTCCTCGGTGCTTACAAGAGGAGAGACCACAGTTCCCAGCAGGACCAGAGCGCTTGGTGTGAGGACGGCTGTGGACGTGTGTGTCCCTAAGGCGGTGGTGTTGAGACGCCTTTCATCACACGCTGTCCGCCCTGTTACACAAGACTGTGGCGGGGGTGGGGTGGGTGCTGTGGCCTAGTGGGCTGGGCTTCCACCTGCAGTGCTGGATCCCACGTGGGCACTGGTTCTGTCCTGGCTGCCCCACATCTGACCCAGCTCCCTGCTGTGGCCTGGGAAAGCAGCGGAAGGTGGCCCAAGTGCTGGGGCCCCTGCACCCTCGTGGGAGACCCGGAAGAAGCTTTGGTTTTGTAGCCATTTGGGGAATGAACCAGAAGATGGAAGACTTCTCTTTCTGTCTCTCCCTCTCTGTCTGTAACTCTACCTCTCAAGTAAATTTAAAAACATAAATAAATAAAAAGACTGTGGTGGTGACACCTGATGGTACCAGGCGATCTGGGAGGCGTTCGGGTCCCACTGTGCACCTGCGGTGTTTCCGCCTACGTCTGGAGGAGACTGGGTCAGGAGCCGCTCCTGCGGAATCAGGGGCCACTGGGCTGGGTTTCCTCAAAGTCTCCCTCAGGCATCCCACGAAGGCAGAGGGATTTTTCCTGTGGCCTGTGGTCAGTCTGAGATAATTTAGAGTAATTGACGGGCTTGGTTTTAATTCTCTGTGGGCCCTCTTCTTCTTCTTCTTCTTCTTTTTTTTTTTTAAGATTTATTTATTTGAAAGAGTTACACAGAGGAGAGGCAGAGAGAGAATCATCCATTTGCTGGTTTACTCCCCAAGTGGCCGTGGGTGCAGGGGCCAAGGACCTGGGCCATCTTCTACTGCTTTCCCAGGCCACAGCAGAGAGCTGGATTGGAAGAGGGGCAGCCGGGACTAGAACTGGCACCTACAGGGGATGCCAGCGCTTCGGGCCAGGGCGTTAACCTGTTGCGCCACAGCGCCGGCCCCTGCAGGCCCTCTTCTAACAGACATTGAGACGCCACCCTCCCCAGTCGTCTGCAGGGTTGTTGGGGTTACGGTCGGGGTCTTTTGGGGGGACTGTTCCCTCTTGTTCATAGATCGCAACTTCAGGGTCACGTCCGTGGGATACACACAGCCCATCCCCAGATCCCTCCGCACGCTCCTGTGACCTTGTTAGAGTTTGGCCAGGGAGCAGCTTGTTAACACGTGCACCTGTGCTAAGTTCTGGAAGCTTCTATGCAGTGAGCTGGGCCGTCTGCAGGTCGCCCTGAATCTGCCCAAGGTCTCGCCGAGGAGAAGGAACCTGGACGTGTGAGGGTCCCCGCCCTCCGGCGTTTGCTGAAGAGGTGGCTACTGGGCAGAGCTAAAGATCTGGGGTGCGGGCTGGCGCCGCGGCTCACTAGGCTAATCCTACGCCTTGCGGCGCCGGCACACCGGGGTCTAGTCCCGGTCAGGGCACTGATCCTGTCCCGGTTGCCCCTCTTCCAGGCCAGCTCTCTGCTGTGGCCAGGGAGTGCAGTGGAGGATGGCCCAAGTGCTTGGGTCTGCACCCCATGGGAGACCAGGATAAGCCCCTGGCTCCTGCCATCGGATCAGTGCGGTGCGCCGGCTGCAGCGCGCCAACCGCGGCGGCCATTGGAGGGTTTACCAACGGCAAAAGGAAGACCTTTCTCTCTGTCTCTCTCTCTCACTGTCCACTCTGCCTGTCAAAAAAATAAAAAAAATAAAAAATAAATAAATAAATAAAAAGATCTGGGGTGCGGAGTACCAATGAGGGGAGTGGGCGGATTCTAGGGAGGTCATCGTGTCCTGCAGGAGACAGCGCAGCCACAAAGCTTGGGCCACTCAGACAAGAGAGCTCTGGGTAGTCCTAGAGCATACAGACAGCCTGGGCGTAAGGGGCCACAGCCCACTTCCCTGCTCTGGGACAGGAGAGATCCGGCTGCAGAGTCGTGTTGGAGTTGGGGGCCAGCCATCTCCACGCTCTGAGTTGTAACCAGGCCAGGCAGCGGTGCAAAGATCGGGCTTTTGTGGATCCCGGTGTCGATGCGTCCCGGGGGTGAGCCTGCTCTTTGCCTCCCCGGCGGTGTACCTGCCAGACCAGCACGCGTCGGGATGCCCAGGTCCCACTACTGGCAGCCGTGCTGGACCCAGCTCCTGCCTTGTCACTGCTTTGCCCCGACAGGGAGAGAATCAGGTGTTCGGCTCCTCCTAACCTTGAGCTGTATCTTAAGGAACTGAATTTGAAGATGTGCCAGGGGCTGGCGCTGTGGTGTAGCGGGTTTAGCCGCTGTCTGCAGGGCCAGCATCCCATATGGGCACTGGGTCAAGAACCGGCTGTTCTATTCCCGACCCAGCTCCCTGCTAATGCGCCTGGGAAAGCAGCAGAACGTGGCCGAGAGCTGGGCCCCTGCATCCACGTGGGAGACCCTGAGGAAGCTCCTGGCTCCTGGCTTCAGCCTGGCCCAGCCCTGGCTGTTGGAGCCATGGGGGAACGAACCGGCATATGGAAGAGTTCTCTCTGCCTCTGCCTCTCAAATAAATAAATCAATCTGGAAAGAAAATGTGCCTTCACGGAAGAACCTTTCAAAGACTGGCACCCTGACGAGCTGTCGGGGCCTGGGGTCCACTCAAGGAGCCTTTGAAAAGCACCAGCGCGTGGCCCTGGCCTGAACTCCAAGACCTTGGCCCCATCTCCACTTCAGGCCGATCCCCGCGGGAGCAAACTGAGGGGCAGGACCAGCGTTCCCAGAGCCGAGAAGTGGAGAGGGTGGGCTCAGGTGCACAGCCCGTGAGGACTCAGAGAGAGCAGGTCACAGTCTGGGGTGGAGTAAGGAGTCACTGTGGCATGGGGACACGGGGACACGGAGCCCACGGCCTCGCTCCAGACGCTGCCCGGTCTCAGCGCCGCTCCCTGCAGGAAGTGTGCTGCCCAGCCCAGCACCCCTCTGGCCGTCGCCGGGGCCTGCTGTCCAGCCGCGAGGATTTCAGGAGGCACCAGAGGTGGCCCTGGCTAGGATCCATTGGTCGTCTCAAGGTCTTCTCCCAGTCCCCCTCGGGGCTGATCCAAGAAAGAGGGGATTGGGACAGTCGAGGCTCTAGGGGGTTGGTCAGGCCCCGGTCAGCGAGCCTGACCTCTGCCTCTTGAGAGCTGTAGCCGTGCTAACTGCTTTTAACTGGCTGACAGGGACTGGGGTGTGTGTGTGTGTGTGTATGTGTGTGGGGGAGAGAGAGGGAGGGAGAGGGAGGGAGAGAGGGAGAGAGAGAGAGAGGGAGGGAGAGGGGGAGGGAGGGAGAGGGAGAGAGAGAGGGAGGGAGGGAGGGAGAGGAGGAAAGGGAGGGAGGGAGGGAGAGGGAGGGAAGGAGAGGGAGAGAGGGTGAGGGAGAGGGAGGGAGGAAGAGGGAGGGAGGGAGAAGGTGAGAGGGGGAGAGAGGGAGGGAGGGGGAGAGAGGGAGGGAGGGAGAGGGAGGAAGGGAGAGGGAGGAAGGGAGAGGGAGGGAGGGAGAACGAGAGGGGGAGAGAGGGAGGGAGAGAGGGAGGGAGAGAGTGAGGGAGAGGGAGAGGGGGGAGGGAGAGGGAGGAAGGGAGAGGGAGAGAAAGGGGGAGAGAGGGAGGGAGAGGGAGAGGGAGGGAGGGAAGAAGAGGGAGAGAGGGAGGGGGGAGGGAGGAGGAGAGGGAGGGAGGGAGGTGCTGTGGGGACAGTGAGGCTCTGAAAAACAGGCAGAAGCAGCCTGCTTGCTCACTGGTCCGGCGAGGTGAGGGAGGCCGGTCTGAGTCAGAGCCGAGCCACGGCAGCCATGCCGGTGCGGAGGGCGAGGGCGACCTCGGCTCTTGTCTCGCACTGAAGAGCGGTTTCCACACGGACCGGGACGGTGAGCAGAGCAAGATTACGGAAGGCGAGGAGCCTCGGACCGCCGCAGTCAGGCGGGGCTCCAAGCGAGGAGCTGCCCTTTTATACTCTGATTGGCCTCCCCAGAAAACCAGACCTGGATCTAACCAATGGGGGCTGGGCCCCTGTCTGAGTCTCGGGACCCAGGACTGAGCTCCCACCGGCCGAGCTCTGCACCGTCTGTCCCGTTGCCGGATGCCCAGGGCGCCCGGCCTGGACAGCTCACCTGGCAAAGGAATCGGCCCCAGCCGAGGCAGGGGCTCCCCAGCCAGCCCTCGCCTGTGTCATCAGTGGGAGGACTCGGGCCCCTCCGTGAGTGCCCGAGAGCTGCACAGCTTGGAACAGCAGCAGTGAGGTGTGGGCCGGGCTGGCTCCACCCGGAGGCCCTGAGGGACCAGCTGCCTCTGTGTGTCCGAGGGGACCCTGCCTCCTTCCCGGGGCGGCTCCCTGGGGGTCTTTGCTCTTCTCGGGAGGACGCCAGCCCGATGGGATTCACCTGACTGCATCTGCAGACTTCCGGGTGGGTGGGAGTCGCGGGGGAGGGGAGGCGCCCATCCCAGCACAGCCCCTCCCCACGTGTCCTGTACTCAGGCTTGTGGGAGGTGTGCGCTGGACACGGCCTTCCCCCTCCTGCAGGGTCCCTGGTAGAGAGGAATGGGGAGAGCTCCACGGGCAGTCTGGGCAGGGGGCGCCCTCCCCGCGGCTCCCCGGGTCTCCCCCCTCCTGATCTCCTCCCCTTGGCTCTGCCTCTGATTCCGGCTCCGGGCACTCGGCTCCTCCTCTCCCCCAGGCCCTGTCCCTCTGCCTCCCTGCCCCTCCCGCGTCGGCGGGGGCATCCGGGGGCCTGGGAGGTGTTCCGAGCGCAGCTGGCCTGAGCCCTAGCACAGGAAAGCAGCCAGTTCTCACTTCAAAGCCTGCTTCTGTTTTTTTGTGTTTTTTTTTTTTTCTTTCTACATCTGTGCTAACAGTCTGGGATTCTTAGAGAACCAAAATTCTGAAGAGCAAAGCCGGGAGCCAAGAATGTTGGAGCCAGAAGGGATTTCTGTGAGGCGCAAAAGTGAGGGGACTGGGCCTCTGCCCGTGGGGCCCACAGCCCGGGGTTGGGGGGAAGCCCAGTGGGCAGCGCACATGGCACGGGGGAAGGCACGTCTCTGGCAGGGCCAGGCCACCCCAGGGGCAGGCCGGGCCCTCCGGAGCACAGGTGACAGCAGAAAGGGCTTTACCGGAACCGAAAGCCTGGCCAAAGCTCCGGGTGCTGTCACCAAAATAAAAAGACGCCACCCGGAGCCAGAGGAGACCCTCGGCTCACGTGTCTGGTGGAGGATCGGTGCCGGCTCCGGCCCACCCAGGACTGCAGAGAGGTGACAGCGGCCGGGAACGCATGACAGGTGCCCGGCCCTCACGGGAGTGCAGCCCCTCACAAGCAGTGCGGGTGAGGCGAGGAGGCACAGGGGCGCCAGTGGGGCAGAAGCCGGCATGGCTGCCGTGAGAACAGCTTGGCGGTCCCCGCTCCAGCTAAACATAGAGCCAGCAGCCCCACGCTGAGCGCGTGCCCACAGGGACAGACGCAGACGCCCGGGGCCACGGCAGCCCCGTCCACAGCGGCCCAAGGGTGCAGCCCACCCCAGCGACCCTGCTGTAGCCAGCGAGGTGACACCCGCTGCAGGAGGCGGGCCCTGAGGGTGTGCGGCTCTGCGGGGCGCCTGTCACCGGTAAACCCAGTCAGGTCTCCAGGGCTGGGGGCGGGCGCTTTGTGTGGGACAGGGCCTCTGTGTGGGCAGTGAGGAAGTAGGGGGGGGCCAGGGGCGGCGGCTGCAGTGTTGGGAGTGCAGTCACTGCCGCTGGCCTGTGCCCTGCAAAGTCGTCCACTTTATGTTTACTGCAATTTAAAAACTTGGTAGCAGGCTGTCCCCCCCACTCCCCCCCCGCCACCAGCTTGCACTGCGCAGAGTGAGCGACGGGGCTGGTGAGTTGCTTCTCATCAGCAGAGTGTCCAGGGGGCCGGCGCTGTGGCACAGTGGGAAAGCCACTGCCTGAAGCGCTGCTGTCCCATTTGGGCACGGGTTCGAGTCCCGGCTGCTCCACTTCCCACCCAGCTCTCTGCTGTGGCCTGGGAAAGCAGTAGAAGATGGCCCAGGTCCTTGGGCCCTGCACCCACGTGGGAGACTCCAAAGAATCTCCTGGCTCCTGGCTTCAGGTCAACTCTTATCTGGCCATTGCAGCCATCTGGGGAGTGAACCAAGGGATGGAAGACCTCTCTCTCTCTCTCTCTCTCTCTCTGTCTCTCTCTCCTTCTCTCTCTGTGTAACTCTGACTTTCAAATAAATAAATAAATAAATAAATACATCTTTTTTAAAAGAAGAAGAAGGGTTTCCAGAGAGGCAGCCACAGCCGCACGAGTGACCCCAGGCAGTGACCCAGGAGGAGGGGCTCGGAGCTCCAGATGTTCTGGATGGTCCTGGGGCCTCAGCTTCTACGGAGTGGGGGAGAGTGGGGAGCACCCCAGCCTCCCTCCCTGGCCCAGCCCCCTCTCTGCCTGTGCCCCAGCCTCCCTCCTGCACCCCAACAAGGCAGCACCCCAGCCCCTCCCTCCTTGTACCCAAGCCCCTCCCTCACTGCACCCCAACAAGGCAGCACCCTAGCCCCTCCCTCCCTGCATCCCAGCCTGGCAGTGGCCCAGCCCCCTCCTTTCCTGCGCCCTAGCCTGGGTGGGGCTGCACCCTATCCTCTCTCCCTGTACCCCAGCCTAGCAGCACCCCAGCCCCTCCCTCACTGCACCCCAGCCTCCCTCCCTGAACCCCGACCTTTCTTCCTATGCCCCAGACTGTCCCCCCACTCCCCAGCCTCTCTCTCAGCCCTGCCCTGGGTCCGGGCTGCACCTGCAGGCAGAGCCCCAGCCTCACCTGCCCGCGCTGCCCCGGGCTGGGTCTGTGCCGAGCACGGCTCCCCTCGGAAGCCAATTTTCTGCAGTGAAAATGTTTTCTCTGTACCCACTTCAGCAGATGGCCCCCCACCTTGGCCTGAATTGAGAAGCACAGAAACCAAACAGGGGACAGACGGCTTCCTTGGCAATGTCTTCCAGGCACACAAGCGTGCAAGCTCACACCCGCCTCCCCCTCCCCCGCCTCCGTCTCCAGCACACGCTGGAGCCGCCCAGGCACCCGAGCTGGGCCTCCAACGCCCGTGCCCCTCCTGCCTGCAGACCGCGGCCTGGCGCCGGCCAGGCATCTGCCCAAGGCGTGGTTAGCACTCAGCAGTGCCCCAGGCCCTGGCGTGCTGCACCTGCCAACGGCCCTCTGCCCTCCCCAAAAGGGAGACACTGACTGGCAGGGGGTGCAGACCCCCGATTCCTTAGCAAGTTGAGCAACTTCTGGGGAGACACCTTGATCCAGGCCCACCACAGGTGCCCGGGAAAACGCACTGCGGGGGTCCGAGGGCAGGGGGTCTGAGGACCAGGGAGCCCCCCGAGGGAAGGTCACCGCGGTGGGAGACCCTGGGGAGGGTGGACCCTGTGCCCGCCAGACCAGAGGTGGGGCAGCAGCAGGCGGCCAGGACTGGGCTCCCGTGTGGACGGGGAGGGTCAGGTGCCCTCCCCAGGGGGACACTGCTGGTACCTGTGGGTTGGAGCACCTAAAAGGCTGTAGAGACCACCCCACCCTTCTCTGCTGCTCGGGGAGGTGGGGGGAGACCGAGGCCCGGGACAGCACCGCCCACTTCATGCCAGGGTCCTTCCTCAAGGAACGGGGAGAAAAGCCACGTCTGTCCGGGCTGTGAGGGTCTCAGGACCGTTGACATGGACGCCGGACGGGACAGGAGGGTGGCCGCAGGGTACAGGTGTCAGGACCTTGACATGGACCCTGGACGGGACAGGAGGGTGGCCGCAGGGTGCAGGTGTCGGGACCGTTGACGTGGACCCTGGACGGGACAGGAGGGTGGCCGCAGGGTGCAGGTGTCGGGACCGTTGACGTGGACGCCGGACGGGACAGGAGGGTGGCCGCAGGGTGCAGGTGTCGGGACCGTTGACGTGGACGCCGGACGGGACAGGAGGGTGGCCGCAGGGTGCAGGTGTCGGGACCGTTGACGTGGACGCCGGACGGGACAGGAGGGTGGCCGCAGGGTGCAGGTGTCGGGACCGTTGACGTGGACGCCGGACGGGACAGGAGGGTGGCCGCAGGGTGCAGGTGTCGGGACCGTTGACGTGGACGCCGGACGGGACAGGAGGGTGGCCGCAGGGTGCAGGTGTCGGGACCGTTGACGTGGACGCCGGACGGGACAGGAGGGTGGCCGCAGGGTGCAGGTGTCGGGACCGTTGACGTGGACGCCGGACGGGACAGGAGGGTGGCCGCAGGGTGCAGGTGTCGGGACCGTTGACGTGGACGCCGGACGGGACAGGAGGGTGGCCGCAGGGTGCAGGTGTCGGGACCGTTGACGTGGACGCCGGACGGGACAGGAGGGTGGCCGCAGGGTGCAGGTGTCGGGACCGTTGACGTGGACGCCGGACGGGACAGGAGGGTGGCCGCAGGGTGCAGGTGTCGGGACCGTTGACGTGGACGCCGGACGGGACAGGAGGGTGGCGCAGGGTGCAGGTGTCGGGACCGTTGACATGGACCCTGGACGGGACAGGAGGGTGGCCGCAGGGTGCAGGTGTCGGGACCGTTGACGTGGACGCCGGACGGGACAGGAGGGTGGCCGCAGGGTGCAGGTGTCGGGACCGTTGACGTGGACGCCGGACGGGACAGGAGGGTGGCCGCAGGGTGCAGGTGTCGGGACCGTTGACGTGGATGCCGGACGGGACAGGAGGGTGGCCGCAGGGTGCAGGTGTCGGGACCGTTGACGTGGACGCCGGACGGGACAGGAGGGTGGCCGCAGGGTGCAGGTGTCGGGACCGTTGACGTGGACGCCGGACGGGACAGGAGGGTGGCCGCAGGGTGCAGGTGTCGGGACCGTTGACGTGGACGCCGGACGGGACAGGAGGGTGGCTGCAGAGCTCGGGCGTCAGCGGCATCTCCAGAGCAAGCCAGGCTGGCCGGGACGCCACAACCCAGGAGCCGAGGAGGCTGCCAAGGGACCGACTACGAGGACACACACACTTGTCCCTGTCCCAGGAGAGGACGCCAGAGACAGACCTGGGCTCCCCTCCACCCCGGGGCCCTCGGGTGAGGCCCCCTCCCCGACAGGGCACCTGGGGGCGCTGGGGAACGGCCCCCAGGAGCCGGCTGCGCACTGACCGCTGGCTTCAGAGGCCCTTTCCTCTGTGAACAATTCTTCTCAAAGTATTATTATTGTTATTATTGTTATTATTATTATTATTAGACAGGCAGAGTGGACAGTGAGAGAGAGACAGAGAGAAAGGTCTTCCTTTGCCATTGGCTCACCTTCCAATGGCCGCTGCAGCCAGCACACTGCGCTGATCCGAAGGCAGGAGCCAGGTGCTTCTCCTGGTCTCCCATGGGGTGCAGGGCCCAAGCACTTGGGCCATCCTCCACTGCCTTCCCGGGCCACAGCAGAGAGCTGGCCTGGAAGAGGGGCAACCGGGACAGAATCCGGCGCCCCAACCGGGACTAGAACCCGGTGTGCCGGCGCCGCAGGCAGAGGATTAGCCTAGTGAGCCGCGGCACTGTCCTCAAAGTATTATTAATTAATTAATTTATTTGAAAGGCAGAGACACAGAGAGAGAAGAAGAGGAAGAGAGAGCGAGAGCGAGAGAGAGAGAGAGAGAGGGCTTCTATCTGCCGGTTCACCCCTCAAATGGCCACAACAGCCAGGGCTGGGCCAGGCAGGAGCCAGAAGCTCCATCTGGGTCTCCCATGTGGGTGGCCGGGACCCAAGCATTGAGCCACCACCACAGCTTCTAAGGAAGTGATTAGCAGGAAGCTGGCTTAGGAGCTGGAGCCAGGACTCGAACCTGGCACTCCAGTGTGGGATGTGGGTGCCTTCCCCAGTAGGCCAGCTGCCCGCCCCCGCCTCCAAGGCCCTCTGAGCTGCCTGACACCGGCCACAGCACTGGAGCCCAGGTGCGACTGCCGGCTGGCCCACGGCCCAGGCTCAGGGACTCTCCCCCAGTCTGGGCAGTGTGTCCTGGTGGGTTGGGGTCTTGGTCCAGCCAAGGGCCTGAGGGGCAACGTCCTGCTCTGACAGCCGCTGGGAGGGAGCTGGAGTGGGGCCACCCTGGGTGCACCTGTTCTCAGCCAGCTTCCTGGCCTTGCGAGGTGAGACCCACGTGACAGGGACAGACACTGCCCCTCAGCCGGGCCAGGCGACAGCCCTGAGCCGGCAGTCACAAATCTGGGCTCTGGCTCAGCGTGGCACAGCCAAGATGCGAGAATGGTTTCTTTTTTAAGGATTTGCTTATTTATTTCTTTACTTATTTGAAAGGCCAGTGACAGAGCGGAGAGAGACACAGAGAGATCTTCCAAATGGTTGCCACGGCCTGGGCCGGGCCCCCTCTGAAGCCAGGAACCAGAACTCCATCTGGGTCTCCTCATGGCTGGCAGGGACCCAGGCACTCGAGACATCACCCACCACCTTCCTAAGCGAACGAGCAGGAAGTTGGAGCGGAAGTGTGGAGTAGCCGGGACTCGAACCTGGCACCCTGATAGGGACGTGGCCGTCCCAAGCAGCAGCCTCCCCTGCAGCACCCCAAACTGTGCAACTTCGACCAAGCTGCACCGGGCCCCTGGACCTCAGCCCTGTGGGTGCAGCTGGACGGCCTCAAGCCTTTCTCGGCCTTGGTGTCAGCTGTCCCGGGCAATGGGGAACCCTCCAACTCCGTGCCCCAGGGTCACCAGACGGCTGTGCAAGGTGTGTGTGTGCCCCGTCCCCTGCAGGTGGGGGTCCCCTGAGAGCCAGGCAGGGAGAACACCGTGTGTTCTAGAAAGAGACATCGCGAGGAGGCCACGTCTTTCTTCACTCTTTACTGTGTAAAAATAAACTCAACAATTCATGTCATTTCAGCAAGAAAAAGAAAAAAAAAAAAAAAGCAAGAATACCAGTAGAAATAGTGCATTTCCAGAATTGCTGATGGGAGGTGGCAGGTCCCACGGCTTTCACCCATTTGGTACCAAAAGGCTGCAGATCGTATGAAGAGTGCACAGCTTTGGTTAGCAGATGATGGAAGGGAGGGACAGTGGACACTGTGACATCAGCGTTGGGGCTTGCGGTTGGTTTTGGCAACACGACAATGTGGGACTCTAAGGATTGGGCTGTTTCTCCTCGACGACTCGCTCCCTTCCACAAATGCACATCAGTCCACGGAGCAGCCACGCGCTTCCCGACGCAGCCAGGCCTCTTCTCGGGCGGGTCTCCCAGGGGGAACCACTGCTTCCAGCCACGCCCTGGCTGCTGCCAGACACCGGGGGCTCCGGCCTCTGGACACCGGCAGCGGCACACAACCTGGGCACGGCCCGCTTCCGCCGTGCGTGGACCCGCAGAGCCGCGCCTGCTCCACGCGAGAAGCCTGCGCCAGGACCAGTCCCGCCCCTGGGGCGGCGGTGAGCCCCACGCCAGCCCCCTCCCCCCGCTCTGCCCCCGAGACACCCCCTCGGTCCCAGGTCCCAGGGCTGGTGACAGAGTGATCTTTGCAGTCTTAGAAAATAAACCGGGAATCTACAAAAGGAAGAGAGAAGCATACAAAAATGGATCTTTCGTCCAAAATACGTGCTTTCGGGCCTACGTTTTGGCGGAGCCTGGAGGGGTTTCTGAGGGCGATAAGGGTTGAGCTAATTTATAGGTTTGTCCTTTTCTTTCATAAAAATACTCTTGTTTGGTAATAAACTTTTTTCTTCTGCAGTAAGAGAAATAACACTGTGTTATCAAAAGCGAGAAGGCCCGCGATCCCCGGGGGGTGCCCCCCCAGGCACTGGAGCCGGACGCCAGCGAGAGCAGGCAGGGGCCTCGGCAGCTGTCGCTTCGTGGTTTACAAAATGGCTTACCTGAGAGGCGTGTGTTGTTCAGTGCAAGAGGGCACGTGTGTCAGATTACGGAGCAGGTGCAGACTACGTGGACTGGGTCGTGGCTGTGTCTACCTTCTCGGGCCAGCCAGGTGCCTGGTGTTTTTACACAGTGAGGGAGTCGCGGGCTGGGGCGCTGAATGCCGGCGGCTGCCGCGGGCGCCCTGGGCGCCGGGACTCAGACATCAGCTGGGGGGGGGGGGTGCTCTGTCCCTCTCGTCAGGGCAGAGGATGGCTTGTGGTCCTGAACAGACGGCTCCCGCCCCGCCACGCTGGGTGGGCGGGCTGGGGCCGGGAGGGGGCTGGTGGGAGGTGCTGGCAGGAGAGTGCCCGGCACAGTGGGCTCCGGGCCTCGCCGCGACAGCTCCAAGATGGCTGAGTGAGGGTGGGGCTCCCTGGTCTCGAGAGGCCGTCCAAGCTCTCTCGCTCGCTCTTAACCTACACGTGGGGAAAAATGCTTCTTGGTGTGGGCGGGGCGGGGAGGGGAGAGGGACCTTGACCCCTCTCTGGACCTCCCCCGGGCACCCTGGGCCTGCTCACCTAGCCGTTTCGGCAGCTACATGGGTGGTCACGGAACACGGGGCGGCACTCGGCACACAACACAGAACTGGAGAAGTCCATGCAGGCACGGGGACACACGTCGGACGGAGGGAGCGAGGATCACACCACCGAGGGACATGCAAACGGAAAAGACCCCTGCAGACCCAAGGGTGCCACACCCCGCCGGGCGCCGAGGAAGCAGTCGTAAGCAGCAGCCACTGGGGGACGGCACACCCTCTGCAGAGCGGTGGCCGGGACCGTGCAGACACCCACGAGAACGGCGACACGGGACACGGGCACAGACACACACAGACGCACTGGTTTCTGACACGACGCAGACCTGCGCCGAGGGAGACAGGTGCCCCGGGAAGGAACAGAAGACGGAACACCTGCTCCTCCTCCGGCAGCGTCTGCAGCTGCAGCGGAGCCAGACGGCGCGGAGCTTCTAGAAAGGCCTGTCCGCCTGTTGCCAACGAGAGCCTGCAGACGGCGGCCGGGGTGCCCTCGGGGCGGGCGACCAGTCCTGGGCACGGCCCTTGTGAGCGCTCTCGCTTTCACGCCACGCGCGCACACGTGCACACACACACGCACACACACACACACCCCTTCCTCCCCTCCTCAAACGACTAGCCGGAGGTGCTCACGCAGCTCGGTGGGGGAGAGGAATGTTGAAGGTTGTGGACACTGCTCGGGTCTCCCGTGTCATAGGCCGTGACGGGTCGGGGCCTCTACAGGAACGAGTCCGGTGGGACGAGCGGTGGGTTTCAGTCACCCCTTCCTAGGGGCCCGAGCCAGCTCACGAGGGGGAGCATGGGCAGGACCCTCCCACCCACTGGCTGGACTCAGGTCTTGGTGGCGTGGGGGGTGGGAAGGCATGGTCCTGGGACACAGCAGGGTGAGCTGGGCGAGCTGGCCGAGCCTCCCGGGCCCGCACTGCCCTCAGATGCCAAGAGCAGGGTTGCTGACCCAGCACAGGGGACAGGGGCCTGGGCCCTCAGCAGCTCCCCCTCCACACGGGAAGGCACAGTCCCAGGGTGGCCAGAGAAAATCTAACACCAAAAAAACCTCTCTGCATCGAGGACCCCGGCTTCTTACAGCCACTCCACGGGGCAGGGGCGTCGCTGTGCCCCGGCTTACACACGGAGGCAGGCGGCCGCGCTAGGAGCGGTGCCGGCCCCAGGCGCACAGGCAGCTCCAAGTCGGCAGATACAGCCTGCTCGCCCACCCCGAGACTCCCGGAGCCACAGAGAGGAGGAAGTGACACACTTGATTGGAAAAGAACTCCCCCAGCCACACTCACTCACAAGCAGACAGTCACTCACTCACGGCACATGCAGACACTGTCACAGATGCACACACTCAGATACACACACACACAGGCAGACAGGCACACTCACAGGCAGACACTCTCATTCAGATGTAGACACACTCAGAGACAAACACAGGCACAGGCAGACACACGGGCACACTCAGGCACACACAGATGTTCACACAGATACATCACACACAGACAGACACAGGCACACGGGTACTCACAAGCATAGGCAGACACGGGCACACTCAGACGTAGACACACTCAGACACACAGGCAGATACACACACGAGCACAGGCAGACACAGACGCTCTCATTCAGACGTAGACACACTCAGATACACAGACACACTTGCACACTCACAGGCAGACACAGGCCGACACAGACGCTCTCACTCAGTCGTAGACACACTCAGATACACCCTCACACACACACACAGGTATGCACAGACACACGGGCACGCTCCCAGACCGTCGTAGACACACTCAGATACACCCTCACACACACACACAGGTATGCACAGGCAGACACACAGACACACTCCCAGGCAGACACAGACGCTCTCACTCAGATACATCACACACACAGGCAGACACATGGGCACACTCACAGTCATAGACACACTCAGATACATCACACACACAGGCAGACACACGGGCACGCTCCCAGATACTCTCACTCAGATGTAGACACACTCAGATACACCCTCACACACAGGCAGACACACTCTCATACAGGCAGACACAGACGCTCTCACTCAGACGTAGACACTCTCAGATACACTCTCTCACACACACACACACAGGAATGCACAGGCAGACACACGGGCATGCTCCCAGATCAGGCGTAGACACACTCGGATACATCACACACACAGGCAGACACACGGGCACACTCCCAGATCAGGCATAGACACACTCGGATACATCACACACACAGGCAGACACACGGGCACACTCACAGTTGTAGACACACTCAGATACATCACACACACAGGCAGACACATGGGCACACTCACAGACAGTCGTAGACACACTCGGATACATCACACACACAGGCAGACACACGGGCACGCTCCCAGATACTCTCACTCAGACGTAGACACACTCAGATACCTCACACACAGGCAGACACACTCTCATACAGGCAGACACAGACACTCTCACTCAGACGTAGACACTCTCAGATACACTCTCGCACACACACACACACACACAGGAATGCACAGGCAGACACACGGGCATGCTCCCAGATGCTCTCACTCAGATGTAGACACAGATACACTCTCACACACAGGTATGTACAAGCAGACACTGGGCACACTCACACTCAGACACAGTCACACACACACTCACGGGCGCTCAGGCTGCACTCACAAGCCCTCTCACCTACTGCTGCAATGTTCGAGACATCCACGCCGCGGCCGCCCGCTCTCGCTGGGAAGCAGTCGGGGCCCCTGCGTGGGGAAGGGGCTTCCTCGGGGGCGGATGAGCCAGGACTGCTTCAAGTGCGTGGGGAGGACAGAACCAGGCTGTGTGTGTGTGCGTGTGCAGGGGCCATGGCCTTGACTCATTCCTGGGGGCAGGGGGAGGAGAGACGGACAGGTCATCACCGCACAAGCAGGGGGCGCGGGCACGAGCCGGGCGGTCAGTTGATCTGGCGGCAGGCCTCGAACGTCCACTTGGTGGCTCCGCCGTAGATCTCGATGTTGGACTCGGCCCAGGCGATCACGTTGCCGGGCAGGGCCTTGGTGCTGCAGGTGGCCAGGTTGTACACCTCCCCCGGGGTCAGCTTGCGGTCCCAGATGTTGAAATGGGCCAGCTCGCCCACAAATGCCTGTGTGGCGTCAAATCCGCCGCCCAGAGTGTCCTTGGGAGGAAAGCAGATGCGGGGGCTGGAAGGGATCCACAGGGGCCCTGTGCCCGAGTCTCGGGGTCTCAGGGTCCCCCGGTCGGGGGCTCTCCGGTCCCTGGGTCTTCGGCTGTGCGTCCACCCCTCCCCCAGGGGTCCCTAGCTGCCCTGGGTTGGGATCTTCTCCTTGGGGGGCACCTGACCCCCTGCCCCTCTGCCCATGAGTGAGGGGCCGGGGGCTGTGGTCAGTCAGGGTGGGCTCCCACTCAGGCGCCACTCTGCCAGCGACAGCTGCCCAGCAGCCAGAGGAGGCCTGAATTCTCTGTCCCTCAGCTCCCTCCCCGGTGCCCAAGGGGACGGAACCACTCCCAGGGCCTGAATTATTTATCCTAAAAGCAGAATTGGCCCTCCCAGGCCAAAGGAAGTGTGGCTGTGCTAGGGAGAGGCTGAAACCAAAGCTCCCTCCTGCTCCAGCCGGCCTGGGCCCAAGCGCTGCACAACCTCCCAGGGGCCCCACTTCCATCTCCCCCTCCCCACGGCCAGCCACACCTGCTCCTGGCCCAGCACCAGCACGCCCTGCGGCTTGATGGGGTGGTAGGGTGCCAGGTTCTCGCCGCTGCCGCCCTGGGTGCCGTCCTGGTAGGCCTCCCAGACGCCGTCCCGGGTGGTCCAGGTGACGCAAATGTGGTGCCACTTGCCGTCATTGATCACGAAGGGCAGCTTGGCCACCTGGGCAGGAGGCGGGGACAGCTCAGGGCCAGCCCCCTCCACTAACAGCTGTCCCTCTTCCTCTCTGTACTGATGGTGGCCCACTCACGGCAGCCACCAAACTCCCCCGGCACCTGCCTTCCAGACCCTGCACCTGCACAGAGGCAAGAACAGAGCTTCCCGGCTGCTGCCCAGCCCGGGTTTTAGCCATTCAGGACCCGCGCAGGGCGCGAGGCAGGAGGATTAGAAAGCTGGCAGCTAATCCAAGGCTACTGGGGTTGAGCCGGAGCTGAGTTCACTAGAAGGGGGGTGTCCTTGGCTGCATCTGGCCTCCTTCCCAGAGTGGGGAGCTGTGGGGGATACGTCCGGACGAGGGAAGGGTTCTGCACCTTCAGTGCCCCTGAGGGCCCCAACCACAGCAGAGCCAAGCCAGGCCCAGGGCCAGCTGGTGGCGGAGGGGCCCAGGCCTCACATCAGCAGGATGGAGAACGGCCCCGTGACCCACCCCCACCCGGGGGCCTCTGTCCCGGAAGGTCCCAGCTCTGCCTGTTCCCGAGCACAGGGGGGTGCTGGCCCCCCTTCTGGCCTCCCCCTCCCCTGGTCCCGCCCAGCAGGCACTCTCCCAGGGCCCCCGTGGTGTCTGGGTGCTACCTTGTCATTGATGAGGATCTCCATGGGGTTGTTGCCCCACTCGATGAGCACCAGCTCATTGGCCTGGCCGGGCACGGCGTAGGAGAAGGGCGTGCCCACGCCCGGGGCCGCACTGGACTTGAGCCACATGCACACGGTGAAGGCGTACATCTCCGGCAGGCTCTTCTTCACCTTGGCGTACATGTAGTTGGTCCGCAGTGGGAACGTGAGCTGGAACTTGTCTCCGGGGCGGCTG
This sequence comes from Lepus europaeus, assembly GCF_033115175.1. Lineage (NCBI taxonomy): Eukaryota > Metazoa > Chordata > Mammalia > Lagomorpha > Leporidae > Lepus > Lepus europaeus. Next base: position 1,888,579 of record NC_084844.1, on the reverse strand, counting down.
TCTTTCTGACCTGCGGGGACAGGTGCACCTGACAACGTGCTTACTGCTGCCCGAGTCCTTGCCGTCCCCGCCAGACCCTGGGACGCACCCGGGGCAGGCTCCCGTCTCCGTCCTGTGGATGCACACGGAGTGACTCACAGAGGCCAGGCCACAGAGCCAGCAGGCCACGGAGCTGACCCAAGGTCTCCACACCCCAGCTTGGGCTGGCTCTGCTCCCACATGGTGTGGTCCCTGGGGAGACCTTGGAGAGATGGAGGTGCAACGCAGGGTGGGCTGTCAGCACCTGCACCTGGCCGTGAGGTGGGCACCAGCGGAAATGGGGCCGGCCAGCCGGTGCACACCCTGTCCACCACCTAGGAAAGAGGCCAGGTCCTCTCGGAGCCGTCCCTCTGGGGGGCTGCCCTGGTTCTGGGATGTGGCGGGGCTCTCTAGAGCCTCTCGCACGCGCTTCCTGGGTGCCTCTCTTAGATCCCCTCCCTGACGGCCAGGCCCCTTCCCCATTGGCCTGGACAGGCTGCAGCCCCGTCACTCACCTGCTTCCGGTTCATCGTCAGGAGCAAGGGCTCCTCCCCCACCTCCTGCTCCTCCAGGGCCCCTCCCTGCAGCCCTGCAGCCGGGGCAGGGGGCAGAGACGCACCCCCCTGCCTGGAGCCAGGCCCCAGGGAATCCGCCCCCCCCAGGGCCCCCGGTGATGCTTCAGGAGAACGCACACGTTCAGGGTGAGCTTGCGTCTCCTGGAAACCCGGGTTCCTGGGCTGATGGCATCCCCGGTGCTCGCCAGCTTCCTGCCTGCCACCAACCATCTCCAGAAACAAGGGACCCCCTCTTGGTGCACTTTGGGCCTGGGGTGACTGACGCCAAGCCAAACACTCTCATCAGCAGTGGGCACTGAAACCAGGCCCAGAGCCCAGGAACACAAACCCTGGCCGGTTCCTGGGTGTCCAGGAAGGACCAGTGCCCCTGGCTGTGACCCCCCCCCCTTCCTGAAAGTCAGGTGCTGGGGCGCAGAGCAGCGCCTGACCCTGCGCGCAGCCCCTCCCCATTGCCCCCTGCAACTGGGGCCTGGGCAGGGGCAGCCCCTGACCCCTCGCGGGGGTCTCCCTTCCCTGCATCTCCCCCACCCCGTTCCCGCTCCCCCCCCCCCCCAGGTCTCGGTCTCCCTCTCTCTCTCTCCCTGCCTCTCTCGATCTCTTTTCAGTTACATAACGCGCCTTAAGATGGCACTGTTTAAATCCGGCCGGCACATTTTGCGGTCCGAGCAGGGTCACGTGGCTCGGCTCCGAGCGAGGAGCGCCCCCCGCCCCCCTCCTTTTACAACCTCGTTTGATTCCAGGGCACAGCCCTCCGAGCTGCGCGCCGCGCCCGGCCCCGCGGCCAAAGCAGAGGGGGCGCGGGGCGCCAGGGCGGCCTCGGGCCGCTCCGCGGGGAAGACCGCCGGGCGACAACCCACGAGCGCGCCGGGGGTGCTGGGGAGCGGGGACGAAGCCCTCTCCGCGGCCCCTCGGGCCAGGCCCTGGGGAGCCCTCCCCAACGGCTCTCCGGTGCGGAGGGACGCGCGCCGGACGCGGGCTCCCTGACCCCAGGCGGGTCCGGGCGGCCACAGCGAGTGCGGAAAGTTACTATAAAGACGAAGCGTCTCAGCCCCGCGCAATCCAGACGCCGTGCGGGGTCGCCCTCACGGGCGGCGGGAGGCACCACGCAACGCCTTCCAGCGCCCGGCTTCCCTTGGGGGAGGACGACCCAGCGCAGCGGCCGGGCGCCCAGAGCCTGGGCAGGGTCCCGGGCGCGCGCGCAGGCAGCCCCTACCTTTCTCCAGCTCGCTGATGCGCTGGTGCAGCGCGCTCAGGGCGCTCTCGATCTTGACTCGCTCCTCCGTGTCGTTCTTGGGCGCCCCCCTGCCCTCCTCCAGGGCGTTCACGCGGGACAGCACCTGGCGCTCCAGGTCATCCATCTGGCTTTGCAGCAGATCGCGGAGGCTGTTGGCCTGGCTGGAGGAATTGAGGCGGCTGTACTGCTGCGGGCGCAAGGGCGGGGAAACCGGTTACGCGGGCAGCCGGGCCGTGCCCGGAGGCCCTCAGGGCGCCTGCGGGGGCGGCCCGGTCCCGAGCTCGAGCGAGGGGCCACGCGCGGGGGGCCCCGCAGGCTCTGGCAGCCGGGGCGAGGCGGGGCGGGGGTGGGGGGCGCCCCGCCGGGGCGGGAGTCGGGGTGGGGGCGGGCGGGGGGCGGCGCGGGGCGCGGACCTCGAGGTTCTCCAGACGGGTTTTGAGCGACTGCAAAGTTTGCCCGAGTTGGCTGAGCGTCTCCGCGGCTGGCGTCCGGGACAGGTCGCCCATGGTGTTCTTGCCGGAGCCGGGCTGCTTGCGGCCGCCGGCCGCCCTGGCCTCGCCCGCGCCGGCGCCCGCGCCCGTGTCCAGCGTGCTCTGGCTCTCGCAGCGGCCCAGCTTGGTGGTCAGCTCTCGGATGGTCTCCTTCTGGCTCAGGATGGTCTCCTTCTGCCGCAGCACGGTCTCGCGGAGCTGCAGCACGCTGCTTCGGAGCTCCTCGGAGCCGCCGGTGGCCACGGACGCGGCGCACATGTCGGCGTCCACCGGCACCGAGGTGCAGATGAAGCGCGTCGGCCCGAAATCCTGGGCCCCGCTGCCCAGCAGGCAGAGCGCGAGCAGCGCACAGGTGCGCGCGGCACGGCCGGCCGGCATGGCTGCGGGCACTCGGGGCTGCGGGCCCGGCGCGGCGCGGCTGGGGCTCGGCTGCGGCCGGGAGCGGCTGGGGCGGTCGCTCCGCTGGCGGCCCGCGCTCTGGGCGCCGCGCGATCCGCACCGCCGCGCTGTCCGACCCCGACTGCCGCCTGCGCTGCGGAGCCCGCGCCTTTTATGCCGCCGCGGGAGGGGCCTCGGCGCGGCCGACGTCAGCGGGGGAGGAATCCCGCTTTAATTGTCCGAGGCCCGGGCCCCCGGAGCGGCGGGGGTCGCACGCGATGGCGGCTGGGGGCCTCCTGCGCCCGCCCCCTCCCGCCCCTCAGGTCGCTCCCGCGCTGTCGCCCCCCGCCCCGCCCCCGGCCCGCGCCGCTTCCCCGAAGGCTCTGAGCGCCCAGAGGTGGGGAGGAGAGGGAGTGGTCAAGGATGGCCACCTGCGAGGTTGTACCCGAAAGTCCGACGGGAGATGGCATTCGGCTGCACCGAGCGCCCCGCGGAGCCCGGGTCCCCAAGGACGCCCGCGTGGCCACGGCGCGCAGTGGGGCCTCGCGTCTCCGGCCCGTCCAGGGAAGGGTCGGCGGGGCCGCTCCACATTTCTCCCGGGTCTGTGTGGGATCGGGCCCTCCCGCGACCCGGCTCCCCTGCGCCCACCCGCCCCTGGGGGCGCCATGCCCGCGCTGTGCGGGAGGGGCGCGCGGCTTCTCGGAGGCCGCCCTGGCAGAGCGAGCCCTGCCTGTGGGCGGAGCGGGCCCGGTTCCGGGCAGACGCGGCCGCCGGTGCCCAACTGTCCCTTCGGGCCGGGCGGGGGCGGGGAGCCCGCGGCTCTCCCTGTGCCCCCCCCCCCGCAGACGGAGGCGCGGGTGCGCTCGGTCGGGGTTCGGTCCCCGCCGAGGCCCAGCGTCGAGGGGCTCCCAGAGGCTGGCAGGCGGCGTCTCCGGAGCCCAGCGCATCACTCGCACACCCACGCTCGCGCCTTTTTCCTGGACAGCGGCGCCGCGGGACTCGGCAGCCTGGAGACCGGGGCCAAAGCGGCTGCCCCGGGGGCATCGCGGTCGGAGCCGAAGGCGCCTCGGAAATGGGCCCAAGGCTTCCCCGTACGGAGACGGAAGCTGAGGCACTGAGACCCCAAAGTCGGACTCGGGGAATCAGAGCGACCCCGGGCCACAGCCTGGGTCCACCCGCGGGGACGCAGGGCCCGCTGACCACGGCCCCCGCACGCTCTCCTCCCTCCCTCCGGCCGCCTTTAGCTGGAGGTCGCGATGGGCCGGGTGGGGGGCGAGCGGTGGTCCTCACCCGGGGAGACCCCCCCCCCGCGCGCCCCCGGCAGCTCCCGGGTGCGGGGACTAGGCGTCTGCCGCGCGGTGGGAGGGAAACCGCGGCCTTCCTCCCGCCAACCCCCGCTCCCGGCACTCCGGCCGCTCGAGCTCCGGCTAGTCCTGGGTGCTGGGCTGTGCGGGCCCTGCACGTCCCGCGAGCCCTTCGGTCGCCGCTTCCGGGCGCCAGAGGGACCCCGCAGCCCGCACGCGGCGGTCCTTGGCTCTGCGCGGGTGGGTCGCGGGTTCCCGCCCCCGCCCGCTCGGCTCGCGCCAGGCGCGCACTCTTGGCCCCAGGGGCCAAGGGGGCGCGGCAGCTCCTCCGGACTCGGGGACCCCTCCCCGCCCCAAGGCTTCGGCAACCCGGCCCTCCCTCTCTCGTCCGGCTGGAGGCGGTTCCGGACCCGGCGCTAGAGAGACCATCCCAGCCGAGGGCGCGTGGACGCACCAGTTGCGCCCGGCCCTCCCGGGGATGCGGGAATCCTTAGCCAGGCCTCGGCACCTCGGCGCTTGGGCCAGGGGCAGCGGTCACCCCTCTGCAGAGGATGGGCGCCGTGCGCGGGGCGGGGGACCTCTGGGACGCGTTGAGCCCGGAGGGACCCCATCACCACCAGCACCGTCAGGGAGCGCGAACCTGGCGGTCCGGTCTGCAGCTGCCGTGGTCCGCCAGGAGGCGCTGTGTGGGACACCTGCGGCCGTGGTACTCTGCGGGGCCGCTCGCGCCCCAGGCCCCCTCCCCATTGCCTCCCCCGCCCCCCCCCCCCCCCCCCGCCGCCGCCACCGGCTGCAGATCTTTTTGAGCTGAACTCGAGGCCCCGGGAGGGTGGGGATTCCATCCTGGGCCTGTAGGGGCCCCTGTGCCTCCCTAGTGCTTTGGAAACCGAGGGGCCCACCCTGCCCACAGCCATCAGAGGGGAACCCATTCACAAGGAAGCGGTGGGGGGGGGTGCAGGGCTTCCTCGGGTGTGGACATCCGGGACACCCCCCCCCACATCGGCGCATAGCTGGGGAGGGGAGGGGAAGGAAGTTTGTGAAAGCTCCTACCTGGGGCATCTGCAGCCACCTGTGGACCCTGTGAGCACTCGGCCCTCCGAAGCACGAGTATGGAGGAGTGAGACAGTCCGACGAGAGGCGGCTCGGCGTTTAGCACCTTTGTCTTTAATATAATTGATTTGATTCTAACCTACATAATTTCAGTGTTACTGATGGCCATCTGGCAATCAGCTTGGAAACTGGAAAACTGAATAATCGGCTGGGCACACGGCTGGTGGAAGAGGATGGAGGGGCCTCGGGAGGTTGGACCTGCTGGGGGGAGGCCAAGGGGCAGGTGGCAATGGGCAGCCTGGGCTTCCCTGGCTGGTGGCCAGTGCAGATACAAGAGGGCCGGATAGAGACAACCTCACTGCCCACCAAGGACGGTCCCATGGGGCAGTGAGAACCCAGGCAGGGGTGTGCCTGTGCCGGGGGCAGGTGCTGTGTCCAGGACGGGTGCTGTGCCAGGGGTGAGAACCTCCTTCACCCTGCGGCGTCTCCAGGGCTTGTCCTCTCCCAGGGCCAGGCCAGGAGCTTCTCTCGGGTGGGCATGGGGAGGATCAATAGGGGGCCCCAGCCCCCTCTCCACTTGGCTCCAGGACGAGATGGCTGCCCCTGAGAGGTGAGGGCAAGAACAGGCTGGGGCGAGGCTGAGCAGGAGCCCTCGGTAGCCTGTGTGGGCTGTTGGATGCTTCATGTGGGGCCTGTGGGGGGAGGCAGAGAGGGCTCTGGCAGCCAGGCCATGTGCCCCCCACCGCGGGAGCTCCCCAGGCCCAAGGGGGTGGGCGTGGGGCTGCTCTGGCCTCTGAGTCGATCTCAGCCCACCGGTGCCTCTGTGTCACTCTGCTGACAAACTAGCCCACCAGCTCTGTGTGACAGCTGCTGCTAGGGGAGGCGCCTGGCCTGAGCCTTCCCCTCCGTCCTGTCCCCAGACAGCCCTGCCTTTGTCACCGGAGGTCGAAGACAAGGGCCGCTCCTCCTTGAGACCCCTCTGTCCTCACGAGTTCGTTTGGTATTTTAAGATGCAGCTGGGTCACTGTCCTCCCTCACAGAGGAGGGGCCCACAGGAAGCCCCAAGAGGCTCAAACCCTGGCCACCCTACACGGTGCCCAGCACAGGAGCCCCTGCAGGGCAAGGAGCTCTGAGACCAGCCAGGCTGGCCTACCCACGCCTGGTGTGCCAGCAGCTCCTGCCCCACCGCAGGGCGCGGAGACCCCAGCTGCAGGGGAATGGCCGGCAGTGGGAGCCAGCTGGCTCCTGCCTTCGCATTCCCTGCTGCCAGCCAGGGGTTCCCCCGCTGCCCGGGCTGCCTTCCCCCTGAGCCAGCCCGGGGAAGCCCCCCGCCAGCTGGCCGGGACAGGGTCCTGGGTGGTCCTCTCCCCAGCCTGCCCTGGCCTCTTTCAGGGCTGAGCCACATTGAACGCAGAGCTCGCCGCTCCTGCTCAGCGTTGACGGGAAAGCCCGAGCCTGCCCCGTCTCCAGGGAGGATGCTCTCCTTCCTCCCTAGCAAGGGTTCCCGGCACCAGCAGGAGCCTGGTGCTCCGTCGGCAAATACCTCCAGAGCCTCTGCAGAGGACAGGCTGGGCCGGGGGGGGGGGGGGGGGCTGGCCGGGGGCGGGGCCGGGGCAGGGGGGCGGCACGGAGAACCTGATAGGTGCAGCGCGCCCTCTGCATCTCAGCGCCAGGGCTGAGATGAGCCCGTGGCGGGGAGCTGGGGTCCAGCCGTTCATCACTGGCAAGGTGACCCCCCAGGGAGGGGTCTGGGAGAGTGGGTGGGGGCTGGGAGAGACGGGGTAGAGACGGAGGGCATTTCACTTTGCCAGGAGTAAAGGATCAGGCAGGGGCCGCAGGAGACGTGGGGGAGTCATGGGTAAAGTGGACAGACTGGGGGACTGACCTCCACTGTGGGCGTGGGTTCAGTGGCCAGGGCCTGTTCTGGGGGCCCTGGGGGAACAGAGGGAGGCAGGCTAAGAGGCTGTGGGGGGCAGTGAGGAGGGGGTTTTGGCAGGAGCTGGGGACAAAGGGGGCTGACCCGAGGAATCTGGGAGATGAAACTGACAGGGCTCAGTGCAGCTTGGGGGTGAGGAGTGCAGGAGGGGAGGGACCTGGGTGGCCACTGGCTCCACTCCTGCTTGGGGCCGGCCCAGAGAGAAGGTTTGGGGGAGGGAGGAGACCCGCGTCCACACTGGGCCCTTGGGTTTGGAGTGGGAGGGGCAGGCGGGACCAAGGCCAGGAGGGAGGCTGGGTGAATGCTGGAGCTCACGGAGCATCTGCTGTGGGTTTTATTTTATTCTTTTATTTTACTTATTTATTTGTTGGAAAGCAGACAGACAGAAAAATCACCCATCTACTGGTTCACTCCTCAAACACCCATAACAGCCAGGGCTGAGCCAGGACAAAGCCCAAAGCCGGGAACTCCATCCCCGTCTCCCACGTGGGTGCAGAGGCCCAAGCACTTGGGCCATCTCCTGCTTCCCCAGGCCATTAGCAGGGAGCTGGATCGTAAGCGGAGCAGCTGGGACTTGAACCATTGTCCCTATGGGATGCCGGTGTCGCAGGCTGCAGTTTTACCCACTGTGTCATATGGGATTTGTAACCTATATCTCAACCACTAAGCCGAAGGCCCCAGCCGGCCTTCCTCCCCAGCTAAGCCAGGGAGAGAGACCACCAGGGACATGACAACAGGGAGAGATTTGAGGACAGCGGCCCGGGACTGCTATTGTAGCTTCCCTGATCCCTGCACTCAACAATGATGATGACAGTGGGTGCCGGGATGTCCTGGCGTGTACCAGAACTCCCAGAATGCACCAAGGTACCCTGGCGTGTACCAGGACTCCCAGCGTGTACCAGGGTTCCCTGGCGTGTACCAGGACTCCCAGCGTGTACCAGGGTACCCTGGCGTGTACCAGAACTCCCAGCTTGTACCAGGGTACCCTGGCGTGTACCAGAACTCCCAGCTTGTACCAGGGTTCCCTGGCGTGTACCAGGACTCCCAGTGTGTACCAAGGTACCCTGGCGTGTACCAGAAGTCCCAGCTTGTACCAGGGTTCCCTGGCGTGTACCAGAACTCCCAGCGTGTACCAGGGTTCCCTGGCGTGTACCAGGACTCCCAGCGTGTACCAGGGTACCCTGGCATGTATCATGATGCCCTGGCATGTACCATGATGCCCCAGCATGTACCACAATGTCCTGGCATACACCAGGATGTGCCAGTGTGTGCCAGGACTCCCAGTGTGCACCAGGATGTCCCAGGGTGTACCAGAACTCCCAGCATGTACCATGATGCCCCAGTGTGCCCCAGGACGCCTGGCGTGTACCAGGACGCCCTGGTGTGCACAGGACGCTGGCGTGCACGGCACCACCCGTGCTGCTTGCTTTCAGCACTCCTCTTCCCTCCCCTCCCACATGAGCTCACGAGCGCAGAAGCCAGGTCTCAATGGCTCTGGAGCCCCCCCACCAACACCAGTTTGCATTAATTGGGGTCCCAGGTAGGAGATTCCTTTCAGCCAACGGCATCTGCCTGGTGCCGTGGGCGTGAGTACCCTGCCAGCCCGCCGTGTCCTTGCACATCAATTTTACCATCTGCCAAACGTCAGGAGAGGGCATATGAAATATAAAATGAGTTGAGGCATAAAAGTGTTTCAGAATAAAAATGGTATGTACCGGCAAGGGATTACGGTTATTACAAGGTCTGCGCGCAGGTGCCATCACTCATGCCGGGCGGAAAGAGCCTGGTCTCCTTCCACAGGGAGCGGGCGGCCCTCGCGCTTCCTCCTCTGGGGGCAGCTCCATCGGCACAGGCCTGGGGTGCTGAGCAGCGGGCTGCGGGATGATTGACAGGCGTCAGAGCTAACGTGCCATGCACCTGCACAGGTTGCGTTTTCCAAGGTTTCCCCATGCGTCAGCTCATCTGATTTGTAACAAACCTGGGAGGGGCACAGTCTTATGTTTTATTTTGCCCATTGTCCAGATGAGCAATCAAGCCTCACTGTGTGTTGTGCCTTAGCCCAAGTAGTGCAAGACCTGGCCCGAGAGCCATCCATCCCTTGGGAGAATGGTCTTCCAGTACCTGCCGTCTGCCGGGACGCTTCCCAGCAGCAGAGACACAGGAGCTTTCCACCTAAGTTTCTCAAAAGTTGATAGATAAAGTTTCCTTGGTCTTATGGATTTTTTTTTTAAAGACTTATTTATTTGAAAGGCAAAGTGACAGAGAGAGGCAGGGAGAAAGAGAGAGATCTTCCATCTGCTGGTTCCCCCCCCCAAATACCTGCATCAGCCGGGACTGGGCCAGGCAGAAGCCAGGAGCCTGGAGCTCCACCCCGGTCTGCCAGGCGGGTGTCGGGGACCCACATACTGGAGGATCAGCTGCTGCCTTTCCAGGTATGTCAGCAGGAAGCCGGGTCGGAAGTGGAGAAGCCAGGACTTGAACCCGTCTGATATGTCCCAACGGCTTGCTCTACTGCACCACAGCGCCCGCCCCAGGGCTCTTGTTGAGACGTTGGCGTCTGCTGCCCACATGAGGATCTCTGTCAGCCGGCGTCTGGCCGGGCCCAGTGCTGGACTCTGAACAGCGCTGCAGGCTCCCAGGGGAGAACCGCAGGGTGTTTCCCAGAGAGCCCCTCAGCTTGTGGCCAACAGTTGGCCACCCTGAACCACTGCCAACGACGACGCGGTGCAGAGGCCGGCGCTGGGGTTAAGCTGCAGCTTCCACACCAGCGCTGCCCATCCGAGCACCCGTGTGAGTCCGCGGCTCCACTTCTGGTCCAGCCCCTGCTGATCCAGCCCCAGCAATGGATGCCGGCCCAAGTGCTTGGGCCCCTGCACCGATGTGGGAGACCTGGATGGAGCTCCTGGCTCCTGGCTCAGACCTGGCTATCACAGCCATTTGGAGAGGGAACCAGCAGATGGAAGTGCGCGCGCTCTCTCTCTGCTTTTCAAAGAAACAAAAAATTGAATCACTTTTTTAAATGCCGTGGGGGACACCCTCCGTTGGGTGGGAGGGGCATTGGAGGAGAGCTCTGGGGACTCAGCACGGGCGATGCCACACATGCTGTGGGGCTCTGGGTGCCACGTCATCCTGCTGTGAGGACTGGGCCTGCCCAGCGAGGGTGGCCGTGCGGGAGGCAGGGAGCGGGGCCAGACTGTGGGGGGTGGTTTGTGGTGCTTCCCCCTCCTCCCTGGAGAAGGCAGGGTGAAGGGGAGCTTCGGGGGTGGGGATGGGGCTCAAGCATCCCTATCTGGTCAGTTAGGAAGAGCCCAGGGCAGGGAAGGGGCGCGGCCTCCCCTGGGCTGTCCTGGGCCGGAAGAGCTGTGCTCCCGGAAGATGCTCACTTCCTGTTCCGTTTTCTGCTCTGCGGCAGGAGGCTGTGGGAAGCCAGGAATGAGCCCCCCCCTCCCCGCACCTCCAGCCTCCACTCTCCCCGCCCCCCCACCTCCAGCCTCCACTCTCCCCGCCCCCCCCACCTCCAGCCTCCACTCTCCCCGCCCTCCCACCTCCAGCCTCCACTCTCCCCCCCCACCTCCAGCCTCCACTCTCCCCGCCCCCCCCACCTCCAGCCTCCACTCTCCCCGCCCCCCCACCTCCAGCCTCCACTCTCCCCGCCCCCCCACCTCCAGCCTCCACTCTCCCCGCCCCCCCCACCTCCAGCCTCCACTCTCCCCCCACCTCCAGCCTCCACTCTCCCCGCCCCCCCCACCTCCAGCCTCCACTCCCCCCCCACCTCCAGCCTCCACTCTCCCCGCCCCCCCCACCTCCAGCCTCCACTCTCCCCGCCCCCCCCCACCTCCAGCCTCCACTCTCCCCAGGCCCAGCAGGGCCCCTGAGGGTGGTTGTAGCTAGAAGCTCGGCCTTCGGCCTTCGCAGTGCCTGCCTCCGAGGCTCCGAGAGGGCCTGGCACCCTGCTGCCCTCCCAGGAGGGACCTGGCCAGCTGCACGAAGCCCGTGCTGGGCTCCTTGGTGCCCCAGCTCCCGCCTCCATCTCCCTCGCTAGCTGTGAGCTCCCGTCTGCATGCCCATCGCCACGTGGGTGCTTGCCAAGTGCTCCCACGGGCCAGGGTGTGCTGGACACCCCAGGGAGCAGGCAGAGAGCCAGACCCTGTCTCCACGCAGCGGGAAACGGACCTGAAGGAGGGAGGGCAGCAAAGTGCAAGGGGCTGTGCGTGGAGGGCTCCTCACCTCCTCCACCGTGGCCTGCGCGGCCCCTGCCCTGGGCGCATCCAGGGAGCCCCTTTCTTTCACGTCCCGGCCTCTCCGATCCAACACTGCTCAGCGTGGCCTCATGCCTGCCATGGGTGGGTACGGGGGCCACGACTGAGCCCACCCTGAGCAGCACCGTGGAAGCCTCCCTCCCTCCCCCTCCCCTGCCCTGTGGGCGGGCGCGTGCTCTGGGGTGGGGCCCCGCAGCAGTGAGCCCCCATTGTCCCCAGCCGGCCACGACTGAGCCCACCCTGAGCAGCACCGTGGACAGCCTCCCTCCCTCCCCCTCCCCTGCCCTGTGGGCGGGCTTGTGCTCTGGGGTGGGGCCCCGCAGCAGTGAGCCCCCGTTGTCCCCAGCAGCCAGCGCCCCTGTGTGATTTCCTCCTCGTGTCTCACACCCCAGCCTCCCCCATCCCCTGGACCCATTCTCAGCCCAAGCACTGCTGTTGAGGAGCCCAGGGAGAGCCGGGAAGTGTGGGGTTCACAGCAGGGCCCCCAGCCAGCCTTGGGGGTCAGGGGGGGCCGTGCCGGGTGCAGCCCGTGGAAGCCCAGCTCTGAGGCAGGAGTGGGAGTTGGCCTTGGGGCTTGGGGTGGGCCGAGGGGCAAGAGGGGGTGGGCGCGGTGGTCGGCAGGGCCTTCTTTGGTTTTGGGCGGTGACTATGGAGCAATCCCTGGCGACGTGGCGAGTGGGGAAGACGGTGCGGCTGCTCTGGTGCCTGCAGTGACCACAGCCAGGAGCCGGGGGGGTGCGGAGGACACCCCCACAATGTCCAGATCGGCCTGTTGGCCCCTGGCCTCGGGTCAGGCTCAGACACTGCTGCACAGTAGCTCTGACGACACGCGTGCCCGGGGCCTGGGGAGCCGACCATGTGCACCCTCTCTGGTCTCAAAACCTTAGACACGTCACTCACACCCCAGGGTCTTGGTTTCCGGTCTGTGAAATGGGGACTTGAGTCAGAGGTGGTGGTGACCGGGGAGCCCACCGTCCACGGTGCTCTCGGGGCGGCGGGGGAGGGGCTGTGGGGGGGAGGGGCTGGCTTCCAGGTGGGCTGTGGCAGCCCTGGAAAGGCCCGGCTGCCCCGTCCAGGGAGGCGCCCACCTTGCCCTGGACCTCCCAGACCGAGCCGGGAGCTGCTGGGAGGGCGACTGGACGGGACAGAGAGCTGGCTGCCAGGAGGCTGGGCAGGCAGCGCGTGGATGGCCCTGCCTGTGTGTGGAGATGCCGCCGCCCCCAGGAGAGCGGAGGGAACGGGAGCCCGGGGCTCTTACGTGCAGTGCTGCGGCTGCAGCCCCCCCACTCCGTGCCCCTCGCCCTCTCCCCTCCCTGGCCTGGGTCTCACAGGCAGCTTCGTGCTCCCTGGCCTTTCATTTCAGCCCACACTCACGCGGGAGCCTCGGCTCCCCCCCCATGACTGCCATTTATAGCCGGCAATAATGGAAAGCGCCTGTTTTGTGCTCGCCGGGCGACAGAGGCGCCGAGCCCTTTGTTGCAAATAATTAATTTGGTCCCCTATTGCATAACATCCTAAAAAGCTTTCCGGGGCGCGTGCCTGCCGTCTGGACACCGTGAACTCATCAATACTGCATCGCACCGGGCACTGCTGCTATGTGGTTTCATTAAAAGTCTAATTTGTGGCTTAAATCTGCAGTGTTCCCTTTGACAGGGCGGGGGTGAAGCCTGGGAGGACAGGCTGGGGGGGCGGGTGAGTCCGCCTGGGGGAGGGGGAATCCCAGGCCCCAGGGGAGGGAGGGCCTTCCTGGCTGGAGCGGCCCGCCCCTCTCTGATTGGCCGGCAGGCTGCTCCTGTCGCTGGAGGGAGGGCGCGGGGACCATTCACAGAAATCTGGCTGCAGCTTACTTACAGGAGGAGGAGGGCTGGGTTAGGGAAGGCTTCGTCCCTGAGCACGCAGGGTGGGGAGCTGTGTGGCCCCGGGCGAGGTGCCCACCCTCTCTGGGAGTGGGTCACACCCACTGTCCCCTAAAGCTATGAGATTACTGCACCAGAGTGTGGGGAGGGGCTTGGCTGGGTTCCTCCCTCCTGGTCAGGGCCTTCAGTGTGGCGGTGGGGCAGGCTGCTGGACGGGACAGCAGACCCCAGGGCCCCTGCTGGGGGGATCCAGGGAGCCCCTCCATCCAGGCCTCACCCCTGAGGGTGGGGCGAGGGGCTGGCTCGCAGACCCAGGCCTGGGCTTTCCCCTTCCCTGGGGCGCGTGTGGAGGGGTGTGTGCCCCTCTGCACTGGGGCAGCAGCGGTTGGAGGCGCGGCCTCTCCCGGCCAGCCTCTGGCCCGTGCTCTCCTACAGGGTGATTACGCTAAGCCTCATGGGGCCAGCTGGAGAGAGGACAGATTGCTTTGTGACATTGATTTGCGGCCGTGGCATTTAGAGCTGGCCCTCGGGTGCGGCCGCGGCGGGGGTGGCTGCCTGAGCAGCCTCCCATCCGGCTCCCGCACAGGGGCTCTCAGGGGGCCCCAGCAGGCGTCTCACGCAGGGCCCCGCAGCCGGCCTCCCCTGTGCCGCCCGCCTCAGCTCCGCCTGTCAGAGTTCCCAGTGCCCCGACTGCCCACGGGGGACTAGGGGCCAGGGCTGGGGTCAGGGGGTCTTAGAGAGGCATGTGGGTGCTGGGCCAGCCCTCCCTGGGCCAGGGGCCCTCTTCAGGGCTGTGTAGCTCAGATGTGGTGACACAGCCCGGGGGGACTCACAGCCGGGGCCGCCCAGGCCGCTGCCACCTCTCAGAACGGTGCACGCGGCAAGGACACCCAGGCCACGGAGAGATGGCAGCCCAGGGTGGGGTGGGGGTGGGGCTGCCACAGCTCGGCCTCACTGCTGTCCTGGGGACTAAGACTTGGCTGCGATGGCTTCCCGCCTGCTTCCAAGCCCTCCCTGGCCCTGGCTTGGCTGTCGAACACCCCAAAAACTGTTTGGAGGAGTTGCTGCAGAACCCCATGTGGGGGCCCCTTGCCAGACACCCAGGGCTGGCGGGAAACCCGGTGCCCATTGCAAGGCACAGAGCAGAGTCGGGCAGCCTCTGCTCGTTCCCCGGACCCCCAAGCAGAATGCTCAGAGACGGGGAGGAGGGAGCAGCATGCGGTCGGCTCGGTGCGGGCCGTGGCTGGTCCTCTCTCTGGGCGGTCAGGCCTGGGGGCCGCGTGGGTCCTCTGTCTGGGTCTCAGGGTGGTCGGGTGTGGGCGTCCGTGTGCTCACGCCCTGTGAAGCTCTCCAGGCGGAGGCTGGCTTTACGTTCACCTCGGGGGCACTCCGGGGGTCTCCAGTTCAGGTCTCTCCTCTCCGATGCCTCCCTTAACACTGCCAAGGAGCTGCGGGCCCAGGGAGAGACGGGAGCTTCTCCCCAGGTGAACACCACAGGCCCTGAGGGTAAGGGGCTTGACTTCATCTTCCAGCCCCACCCCCAGACAGGGCTGGGGGGGGCTGCCCAAGGGGCAGCCTCAGCATCTGCCTGGGCTGTGTGACCTTGGACAGCGGCCATCAGCTCCGGCCCCCGCTGGGGCTGAATCAGCACACAGAGCGGAGCTGGCTGGTGCTCCGGCCTTCCCTGCCCTGGGCGTCCAGGGAGGGTGGCAGCTCGCGGGAGGGGGTGGGGATGGGGCTGAGCTTAGGGGGTCTTCAGGCCGAGCGGGGCGGGGTCCCCTCTCTAAAATGTGGATTAAACGTTGCATCGTGATGTGGCCGTGGCCGTGACCGTGTTAACTGTCTGTGTGACACACCCTCCAGCGCCTCCTCATCTTCCCAGGCTCCAGCCCCCCCAGCAAGCGGCCCCAGTCCTCTCCCGGGATCCCTGCAGGCCCGCGTTGCTGTGAGCAAGGCTGCGCAAACGTGGGTGCCGCGGGGGCCTGGACAAGGAGGCTTCCTCCCCTTTCCCCGGCACGACAGCCCCGGCAGAGGGGCCCCAGCCTCCCCGTCCCAGCAGCTCTTCCGAGCTGTTGGTGCCCCGGCCTTCTGGAAGGCTCTGGGAGAGGTGAGTCCAGCCACAGAGACTTCCAGATGGAGTCCTTGCCCGTGGCCTTGTGCCACTGGCAGCCACGTGAAGCATTTGGCAATGACAGACCACGGGACAGCTGGGGCGCTGGTGGCAGGGGGGTGGGCCAGAGCACTCGGCACTGATTGTGCAGGTCCCAGGCGCAGGTCTCCCTGCCAGCGTGGAACAGCAAGGCCAGCGTGGCCCACTGTGGCCGTGGCAGGTGCAGCGTCAGGCCCACATCCTGCCTCTTCGCGGGCCCCCACCCCCACGGGAGGCCATGCCCCACTCTCCGGAGGCCACCATCCGTGGGGCTGACCCAGGCTTCTCTCTGTCGTTTTGAAAGCGTGCTGCCGCTATGTCCACAGAGGGACATAAACAACGGCAACCACTCGGCTGTCAGGAGTGCGCGCTGTTCCCGCCTGAGCGCCCTGGCACTCTGCAGGCCGGCCCTCGCCAGCCAAGTCGGGCAGAGGCGAGAGAAGCCGCCACGCTGGGCTTCTGGGGCAGACACCTCTCATCCTCCGGCTGCGGAGAGCTGGGTGTGGGAGGCTGGCAGCGCGGTGTACCCCAGCCTGGGCACCCGGAGGAGTGGGGCAGATCCACCCTGGGTGGAGCTCAGACCCGTGGCCATGTGGGTGGCAGGTGACACGTCACCATTCTCCTCCCACACCCACCCCTGCGGGGCTGGCAGGCCGGCCACTCTCAGCTCTGTCCACGCAGGTGGTCAGGGTGAGACCTACTGTGGCAGCACCACCACCACCCCTGCCCCCGGCCTGTGAGGTCTCCTATCCCCTACCCCAGCCAGACGGGGCCCCTGGGCTGCCTGACCCGATCTCAGGGTTTAACTTCTGGTTGGAGGGACCCTCGCTGCTCTGCACGGGAGTCAGAAACAGAGGGCTGGATTCCCTGGAGGGGAGGCGGGACTCTGAGGGCGCTCAGAGGGTGCCCAGGCCATGTCTCTGGCCGAGGCTCCTGGCCCTGGGCCTCCGGGCACTCTCCTTTGCTGCTTTTCTTCTTAGCGACACTTCTAAAACCAAAGCGTCCCAGCCGAGACAAACCGCCGAAGCCGCACGCTGCACGGGACTTCATGGTGTGACTGTGGCCCCACACAACCACATTCCCTGGGTGTTCTCCCAGGCCAGGGAGGCCGCTGAGCCCAGGGAATGGGTGGGCAGACCCCCAGGGAGGAGCTGAGCCTGAGGAATGGTGGGCAGCCCCTGGGGAGGAGCTGAGCCCAGGCACAGGTGGGCAGACCCCTGGGGAGGAGCTGAGCCTGGGCACGGGTGGGCAGAAGAAGGCACAGGAGACCTGGGTCAGTCGGGAAACTTGGGGAAGAGCCTTCTTGGCCAGGGGTGCTGCCCAGGATGCCTGGAGCCATCCCAGGATCGCAGCTGTCCTGGGAAGTAGGTGGCCAGCCCTGGGACAGGAGGGAGCCAAGGAGTTGGTCAAACGTCTCCCCCACCCTACCTCTGTGCTAAGATGGGGGTGAGCTCCGCACCCTGCCGCCCCTTCTGCTGGCTGCCACAGCCAGCCAGCCCAAGGACGAGCCCTGAGAGCCAGGACACAGGCCAGGGTGGACTGAGCGGTCGGCTGGGGCCTGCTCTGCCCCAGTGCCCTTCCCGGGAGCTGAGAGTGCTCTGCTCCCATCTCCCCGGCGTGTTTAATTGGTCTTTGCCAGGGCCGCTGGCACTGACCTACATGTCCCCGGTCCCCGAGTGTCCACCCTGATGGCTCTTCTTCCTCCAGGCGCCGCCTCGGCTGCTCCAGCTCCACCACACAAGGTCAGGCTGGCGAAGGAGTGGAGCAGGCGGGGCAGTCCGGCAGCGGGCACCCCACAGGGCGGTTCCCCCTGGACCTGGCCTTGGGCACAGAGACCCCGGGGACCCAGACGACAGAACAGCAGGCGATGGCCGTGGAGCCCCTCCCCGATGCCGAGTCCTTGGTGGGTCGAGGAGGGGCAGGGGTCTCTGGGGATGACCCCCCACCTGCCAGGTGGCTCTCCTGGGTGAGGCACGCTTGCTCTGTGTGTGCCAGCGCTGAGTGAGAGCGTCTCCCCTGCTGTCACCTCTTCGTCTGTGCAGCGGGGACGGGTGCTCTCAGGTGCAGGGCGCCGGACTCCCCACGGACGGTGGAGAGCGCTGAGGCTCAGAGTGGCCAGGGGCCCGGCCTCAGGTCCAGAGCTGATCCAGGCGGACCCAGGGCTCACCTGCCTGACCCCTGTGTCCCCATCCCTCTCCTTGGCACAGGTGGCCATGTGGCCGGCAGCTTTGTCCCCGGGGGAGACCCCCTCCATGGCGCCAGCTCTGCTCTCGGCTCTGGGCAGCCGAGTGTGCACTTGTCTGGCTCTGACAGGTTCCAGCCTGTTGGTCCAGACCTCATCGGCAGGGTCTGCTGGGAAGCAGTGCCTGACTCTCCTGGCGATGGGTCAGCCTCCTGCAGGCTGAAGGGGCCTCGTGGGGGCTATTCCCACAGGCCCGAGGCCCCGCTGCCTGGAACACGGAGCTGGGAAAGGACTGGCAGGGGCATCGATGTCTTTGTTTTTTAAAATGAGGCTTTTGCTGAATGTTGCAGACGGAGTGGCCCGAAAGCAGAGGTCTGGCGGAGGTCAGGCAGGTGATGCCAGCGGCCGGCCCCCCCCGTGCCTGGAATCCCCTGCCCGCCCCGCCCCCCGTGGGTTTGCCTCTGCTGTGCCTCACATCTCTGCAAGCGGACGAGCACGAAGCTGCCCTGTGTGGCTGCATCAATGGCAGAACTGAAGCCACCCGGTTAAAAATATTCCCCTTAATGAATGTTGTACGTCCTGTCTAGGATGCACAGACGCCCTGGCGGGAGAGTGGACGCACACCCAGCTGTGGGCCCGAAGGGGCAGGAAGGGCTGGGCCCGGGCGCTGCCTCTGCGCTCTCCTCAAGCCCGCCCACTCCGCGGGGACGTCGTGGCAGACGCACACGGGAACCACGGACTGGAAGCCAGGAGCCGCTTGGGGATGCGTGGCACAGCCATCGCCGATGAATGCAATGATGGGTAAGCGAGGCTTGGGGTTCTCGTGGTCCTGGCTCGCAGCGGGACCCCCACCCTGAGTGGAAGCCGCGTGGGGAGGGAGCAGCACCCGAGCACGGACGCGGAGCACTTGGAATCGAAGCGCTGACCGGTTCAGAACACCTGGCGGAGCAGGGCGGCCCTGAAGGTGTGCATTCCTGAGGACACGGCACGGCCTAGATCCAGCGAAGGAGCTGGCAAGAGCCCCAGGACCATCTGGAAGCCTCCTCTGCTCCCAGCATGCCCTTCTCCTGGAAGACGGGGCGAGCGGGCCGCAGCAGCCCGAGTGAGCCCCGCTCTGCAGCCCCCAGGGAAACGAGGGGGGGTCCTGACTTGGCAGGGGTGGGCCCTGAGCGTACAGGGGCTCCACAGCTCGCGTCTCAGCTTGGCCTCTCTGCCGGACAGCAGCCTGGTGGGCCTACAGGGTTTTCCTGGACTGAGCACAGGGTCCCTAGGGAGGGCCACCTGCCCCCGGAGGGGCCGCAGCTTCCCCTGGGCTCAGCACGGCCCTCAGACACGCTGGTGTGGGGCCCAGCTGGGTGGCAGGCAGGGGTCCAGGCCGCTCTCTTTCCATCACAGGTGGGCACCTGAAGCTGCTGTGACGTGGGGGGTGGTGAGGGGATAGATGGGTGGGGGTGGCACTCTGACACAGGACACAGGTATCCTAAGTAGCAGTTTAACCCCCTGCACCCTGTTTTAATTTTTTTTAAATATCTATTTATTTGTTGAAAGGCAGAGTTGCAGAGAGAGGTTTGCGGGGAGACAGACGACAGAAATCTATCTCCTGGGTCACTCCTCGAATGACGGCAACGGCCAGGGCTGGGGTCGGGAAGGCGGTCGGGTCCCCCACGTGGTGGCAGGGACCCCAGTACTGGAGCCGTCCCGTCTGCTGCCCAGGGTGGGCGTCAGCAGGAAGGTGGGGTCAGGAGCTGGAGCCCTGACATGGGACGCGGCGTCCCAACTGCCAGGTTGGACACTACCCCAGTCTACGTGGTTTTGTTTTCTTTATTTTTTCTTTATTTTTTTGTTTTTAACCTGGAAAATGTGAGAGGAAAAAATCATGAAATGCTTTTGTTTCTCTATGATTGGGCAAACTCTTAAAATATTAAGTTATTGATTAATAATTGATTGAAACTCATCTCCGTGGGAGCCAATCACCGGTTGGCAGGCTCTCTTTAAACTTTTAGGGCCTTTTAGCTCCCGTGGCCGCCTAACCTTTCTCTTGTCTGGTCCACTCAGGGCGGCAGGCGTTCTGTGTCTGCAGACGGGGGACAGTGGGCTGGGCTTCTGCTGGGCTCAACGGCGGCTGGTGAGGCCGCTCTGTGGAAGGAGAGTGGGGGCCCCAGCGTCCGGGAGGGGTGAGAGGCGCGGGGAGGAGGGTCCGTGCTCTGTTTTTTAAGATGTATTTTTTTTTTTTTTGACAGGCAGAGTGGATAGTGAGAGAGAGAGACAGAGAGAAAGGTCTTCCTTTGCCGTTGGTTCACCCTCCAATGGCCGCTGCGGCCGGCTCATCGCGCTGATCCGAAGCCAGGAGCCAGGTGCTTCTCCTGGTCTCCCATGCGGGTGCAGGGCCCAGGGACTTGAGCCATCCTCCACTGCCTTCCCGGGCCACAGCAGAGAGCTGGCCTGGAAGAGGGGCAACCGGGATAGAATCCGGTGCCCCAACCGGGACTAGAACCCAGTGTGCCGGCGCCGCAAGGCGGAGGATTAGCCTGTTGAGCCACGGCGCCGGAAGATGTATTTATTTGAGAGGCAAACTTATAGACAGTGGCGGAGGCAGAGAGAGAGAGAGAGAGAGAGAGAGAGAGGTCCTTCATCCACTGGTTCACTCCCCAGATGGCCGCAACAGCCAGAGCTGTGCTGATCCGAAGCCAGGAGCCAGGAGCTTCTTCTGGGTCTCCCACGTGGGTGCAGGGGCCCAAGGATTTGGGCCATTTTCCACTGCTTTCCCAGGCCACAGCAGAGAGCTGGATCAGAAGTGGAGCAGCCGGGATTGGAACCGGCGCCCATGTGGGATGCCGGAGTGGCAGGCGGAGGCTGAGCCCGGGGCGCCACAGCGCTGGCGCTGGTCCACGGTGTCTGAGGCTCAGGACGGGCTTGAGAGTTCAGCCCTGCAGCCTCCAGAGCCACCCGGGACGAGTTCGCCCTCGCAGACAGTCACTTCCTCCCATTTACCCAGGACCTAAGCCTGCCGAACACGGGGCGCAGGATGGCCCAGACCCTCCCGGCAATTTGCCTGCATGAGCTCGGTTGAGCTCCTCTTCTGTCTTCTACATCTTTATCTACTTTTCCTTTCTTTGGAAGGCAGAGACGGAGATGCCGTCCTCTGTGGCACTGGAAGCAGAGGGACCCCGACGGGCACCAGGCACTCGGCGGGGGATGAAGCCGCCACCTGCCCCTCCCCTGGGAGAGTTTCTTGCCCTCTGTGTGCCTCGCTTCCTCATCCATACGGTGTGGACAGAACCCCCTCCTGCACGTGCCCGAGGAGGCGGTGGCGCGTGCGTGTCCAGGCCTGAGCAGGGCCGGGCGGGGCCAGGCCTCAGGACCCACGCGCTGTGCTTAGAGGAGCTGCTGCCATGGGAGCAGATACGTTGAAGGCTGAACAGGACGGGCGGCTGTGTGAAAGACAGGAGGGGGTGGAATGGGTGCAGCCGCTTCCCAGAGGCCCCCCCACCCTGGGAAGATGTCTGGGAAACCGCCCCAGGGAACCCCTGCCTGGGCTCCTGGTGGAGCTGTCATTCCATGGCGGACCTGGGCCGGCACCGAGACGGGCCGGACTCAGCTGAGGTTTCCTGCTAAGGCCTCCACAGCGGCCGGAACGTGACACAGCCCTGCGTGCACTCTGCCTCC
Source organism: Lepus europaeus (assembly GCF_033115175.1). NCBI lineage: Eukaryota > Metazoa > Chordata > Mammalia > Lagomorpha > Leporidae > Lepus > Lepus europaeus. Next base: position 1,867,481 of record NC_084844.1, on the reverse strand, counting down.
TCCCGTGGAGCTGGCGTAGCCCGTGGGTCCCCTCGCCTCTCTCCACAGACCCCTGCACCAACAGGGGCCGAGCCGGGCAGCCAGGAACCAGCTTCTGCGGCACGGGGCGGGCACGGGGTGGAGGTCCCACTGTGCGCTCCGCGGCAGAAACCCCAAGGCGCCGGTTTCCCTCTCTCTCTTCGTCAGGCTAAGACAGCACTGATTTTGAAGAATCAGGTTGAAAAGTCGGACTGGACAGAGGGGTTACAGACGGCTGCCCCCGCCACTTCCCTTCCCCAGCCCTTAGGGAACCGCGTTGGCCGCGTCACCACCGGCCTCCTCCGATCTAATACCCGCTCGTCACGCCGCTCCTGATTTATCGACGTGGAGCTCATCTACGGCTTCCCACAGCACCAGAGGACTTGCTCCCCTAACTGCCTTCGGCTCCCCGCGGCTCCCTGACCCCGAATTCACCAGGAAGCAGCAGCTTTGCCTCCTGCCAGAGGTGCAGCCCCCACCCTCCCGCCCGGCTGCTCTGCCGAGGCTGGTTTGTTCCGGCCGATCTGCAGCAGCAACCGGCCCAGTGCTCCGCCCGGGAGCGATCCTTCCCATCCTGGAGAGCAGCCGCGAGCGCCCTGCACAGCTGAGTCCGGCAGGGGCCGCGCCGGGGTCACGTGCGCCTGCTCACCATCACGCCTGGTGTTGGCACCTGCGCACTCGGACCTTGCTTTCCTTACACCGAATCTCGATCGCTGTCTTCCTCTGCCTTCGCACGGGCACCCCGGCAGCCTCCTGCTGTGTCTAGGTCTCTGGATGTGTGCCCGCTTCTCCAGGCTCAGCCCAGAGACTCCACGATTGGGCCAGAGCTTTCAGTGTGGACGCTGGTGGTGTTTGGGTGTCCATGCCCCCCTCTCGCCATGGCTTCTGCCCTGGAGCCATGGCGCTTTGTGTGTAGGGGCTTTCCTGCTCGCTGGGCTCCTGGTCCATCCTGGGTGAGACCTAGCAAGGCGAGTGAGTGGGATAGGGCGGGGCTGGGACTGGCAGGCTCTGCTGGTGGGCAGCTGTGACTCTCTGGGGGCCACCAACACCCATGGCCCATGGTACCTTCATTCCAGGTGGGGACGCCCACCCACATTCACATGTGAGTTACTGGCCAGAGCCAGATGCGCTGAATAGGGAGTCCAGGTCCCTCTGCCAGGCCATACCCACCTGTTCTCCCGGCCTCCCCACACTCTGAGCTGTGGTTCAGAGATCACTCAGACACTGGCACACACCTGCCTGCAGTCCACACACATGCACACACACACGCGCACACATGTACACGTACACAACACACATATGCACATGTATGTACACATGTGTACGCACAGGCACACACGTGCACCTGCCTGCACACACAAGTGCATGAACTAGAACAAGCTCGCGTGCACACAGGTATATACCCGAGCGCACACACATGCGTGTGAACACACACGTATACTCACACTGTACACACACACACGGAGCCACAACAGGCCCTCCCCTCCCAGTGGCCAGGCCAGGGCCGGGGTCAGATTCTCCTGCACCGGTGGGCAGTCCGAGGGACCCAGGGGGGAGTGCTCGCCCTGGCAATTAGCTGGGAAGCTAGGACTCAAGTCCCAGACGCCCTTCATGCTGGGCCTTCCTTGTCGGGCTCCCTTCCCAGCAAAACTGGACAGGAAGCAGAGCTCTCGCGTGCCCCCCTGGCAGCACTCGGAAGGGCAGGGGCGCAGGGTGTCCAGTCTGCAGGAGGCGGCTTCCCTCCACCCAGAGCTGTTGAGGGGCCTGAGCCCAGTTTGGGGTGGGGGACACAGGTGAGAGTGCCCAAGGCAGCCCCAGCAGGAAGCAGGGCTGCGGGTGAGGAAGGGTGGGACGGTGTGTGCCGAAGGCTGGCGGGTGACAGCGCTTCCCGGGAAACAGGAGGCAGAAAGGAGGGGAACCTGGTGGAGGTGCAGGGGCCCGGCAGGAGGCCTGGGCCAACAGGGACTCCCTGGAGCGTGTGAGCAGGGGCGGAGCCAAGCCAACTGCCCTGAGATTGTGCTGGCTCAGGGTGGAGCATGCACCGGGAACTTGGGTGGACATGCACCTTGGTCATCGCGCAGGGACCCTCTGGGGGGCCGGCATGCCACCTTGCCTGCCCGTCCTCCGATCACACACGGGCAGATTTAACTCCCTCTGGCCTGGGGCGTGGTGGACGCAGGCAGCCAGACCCTGGTGAGGCAATTTTCACACTTCTGAACAGGTTGGTTCCAGATCATTCTGTGGTGCAGCAGCCCCCACCCCCTGCAGAAGGGAGGATGCTGCACGGAGAAGCCCATCTGTGCCGCAGGCTGTGCCGCCGGCGCCGCCGTGGAAGCCCCTGAAGTCATGCCAGGGAGCGGCAGCCCAGAGCCCGCGGAGCTTCCCCGCTCTTTGGTCGGCATTGGTGGTGCCGGGCACGCTGGGACCGCCCTGAGCTACTGTGATGGCGTGGATCTGAGCCCCGCTGACCCCGTGGGGCCTCTGTCACTCCCTCGCAGCCACCACGTGTGAGCTTTCCACGGGCCAAGGAGCAGAGGGGCCCCCAGCCCACAGGCAGAGGGGTGAGCCAGCAGCTGATGCCCTTCCCCGAGGGGGCCTGTAGATGCTGCTGCGGCCCTGGCCATCGGCTCGGTGGAGGTCCACAGAGAGGCCCGCAGCCAGAGGACCCAGCACAGCCACGCCCTGACCCTCAGGAATAAGGAGATGATAGACATTGACTGTGAAGCCACCGCAGAAAGAAGGAAGACGGGGCAGGCGTTGGACCCAGTGGCTGGATGTGGCTTGGGGAGCCCACATCCCATGCCAGAGCGCCTGGGCTCTTCCTGGCTCCGCTCCTGGTAGCAGTGTCCTGCGATGGCTGGCCGGGGAAGCAGCAGGTGCTGGCCACCCACGGGGGAGACCCGGATGGAGTTCTTGGCTCCTTGCCTGGGGCTGGCCCAGCCCTGGCTGTTGCAGGCATTTGGGGAGTGAACCAGTGGACGGGAGCTCTGTGTGTGCGTGTGTGTGTGTGCCTCTCAAGTAAATAAAAGAGCAAATTCCTTGTGGTCAGCGACATGTCATCTTTGTGCCGCCCTGGGCTCCAGCACCCAGCACAGCGCCGGGGCTGCATCTAAGCATGGATAAGTGAATGTGGTGCTTACAGTGGGGGAAAAAAACCCAATGTGCTTGATTTAATTAAAACATTAACTTCTTCTGGCAGCCCAGGTGAGAGCCACGCAGGAGGGCCAGGCTTGGTAAACACAGGCCAGCGGGCAGAGCAAGTGGAGGGGGCTTCGGGCCGGCCCATCGCTGGACGCCCCTGTGGAGGGAATCCTAAACACCTTCTCCCCCCCCCCCCCCTTCCCCGGATCTCTCTGCACGTGCACCACCAAGCAAGGCCACGCCCGCGGGGTTTAGAGCAAGCCCGACCTCCAGCACCATTTGCCCGGAAAACCCACTGTGGGCCCTTCCCAGCAAATAGGTTTGCTGGTCGTCGCCCTGACGATCCAGCTCTGCTGACCCACCGGCATCCGAGTCTTCGTGTGGCCCACAGGCGCAGGGAGAAGGGCTTGGCTGAAGCCGTTTGCCAAGGGACTGCTGGTGTGTGGCAGGCCGGGCGGGGTGTGACAGCCCAGCTTTGAAGGGACTGGGTGGACGACGAGCACTTGTCTCTTCTACACTTTGGGCACTTTCTCAAATGCAGCCTTTGGGATTAGCTTTTTCTTAAAAATATTATTTGAAAGGCAGAGTGACGCAGGGTGGGGGGAGAGAGAGAGAGAGAGATCTCTTATCCTCTAGCTCCCTCTCCAAATGGCTTCAGTGGCCAGGGTTGGGCCAGGCTGAAGCCAGGAGCCAGGAACTCCATCTGGGTCTCCCGAGGGGGTGGCAGGGGCCCAAGCACTCGGGCCATCTTCTGCTGCCTCCCAGGCGCATTAGCAGGGAGCTGGATCGAACGTGGATTCAAGCCAGCGCTCGGAGATGGATGCTGGCGTTACGGGCAGTGGCGTAGCCTGCTGTGCCACAGTGCTGGTGATCTTCAACATCAAGTCACAGAATCGTGGCATGGGGTGGCCTCCCAGACCATCTGAGAGGCAGAGACCCGTGGTGGGGCTGGCCGGTTGTGTCACTCGGGTCCTCTGAGGACACAGAACCTGTGTTCCACAGCGAGCCCGCCCTTGAGGACCTGGTCACACAGCTGTGGGGTCTGGCAGGGCTGGGAGCTGCAGGGCAGCCTGGACAGGAGGTGCCGAGGCCCAGAGACCAAGGGCAGGGCCCCTTCCTCTCCCGGGCCCTCAGCCTCCTCTGACCAGGGGACTGGGGTCTTCTGCTCCACTCCAAGTCCCCTGATCGTCATTCTCATCTAAAAGCAACTCCACAGACGCATCTAGACTGTGTTTGACCAAACACTGGGCACAACAGCCCAGCTCCAGCTGACTCACACACTGACCGGGAGGGGAGCAGGCTCGGCCCGGCAGCCGAGACGCAGGTTGGGAGGCCGCAGTCCGCGTCAGAGCGCCAGGGTGAAGTCCCAGCTCCCTCCCGCTTCCCGCTCACCCACAGCCTGGAGGCAGCAGGTGATGGCTCAAGGGTTGGCTCCCTGCTGCCCACCTGGGCTGAGCTCCCAGCCCCTGGCCCAGCCTGGCCGTCACAGGCGTTTTGAGTGAAGCAGTGGGTGGGAGCGCTCTGCCTCTCTGCCTCTCTTGGCCTCTTTGTCTCTCAGATGAGTGAATGAAAATGAAAATCGATGGCCAGCACCGCGGCTCACCAGGCTAATCCTCCGCCTGCGGTGCCGGCATCCCGGGTTCTAGTCCCGGTTGGGGCGCCGGGTTCTATCCCGGTTGCCCCTCTTCCAGTCCAGCTCTCTGCTGTGGCCCGGGAAGGCAGTGGAGATGGCCCAGGTCCTTGGGCCCCTGCACCCTCATGGGAGACCAGGAGGAAGCACCTGGTTCCTGGCTTCAGATCGGCACAGTGCGCCGGCCCTAGCGGCCATTTGAGGGGTGAACCAACGGAAGGAAGACCTTTCTCTCTGTCTCTCTCTCTCACTGTGTAACTCTGTCAAAAAAAAAAAAAAAAGAAAAAAAAAGAAAAAAGAAAAATCGGGGCTGATGGGACCAGCCCTGTGGTGTCCAGCCTGCAGTGCCAGCACCCCATTGGTGCTGGTTCGAGTCCCGGCTGCTCCACTTCTGATCAGCTCTCTACTATGGTCTGAGAAAGCAGCAGAAGATGGCCCAAGTGCCTGAGCCCCTGCACCACATAGGAGACACAGAAGCTCCTGGCTCCTGGCTTCGGCGTGGACCACTGCTGGCTGTTGCTGGCATTTAGGGAGCGAACCAGCAGATGGAAGAGTCTCTCTCTTCCCCCACTTCTCTGTAACTCTGCCTTTCAAATAAATAACATAAATCGTAAAAAACCAAAACCAAAAACAAAACAGGGGCTGGGGTTGTGGAGCCGCTGCCTGCGATGCCAGTATTCTGAGCGCTGGTTCAAGTCCCGGCTGCTCCACTTCCAATCTGGTTCCAGCTAACGTGCTTGGGAAAGTTGCAGAAGATAACTCTAGTGCTTGGGTTCGGGCCACCCATGTGGGAGACTCGGATACAGTTCCAGGCTCCTGGCTTCGGTCTGGCCCCAGCCCTGAACCAGAAGGCAGAAGATAGCACTCACTCTCTCTGCCTTCCAAATAAATAAATCCTTTAAAACGGTAAAACAAAATAAACCAAACTCTCCCATCACAGTGGGCTGGCTGTACCCTGCCCCTGCGCACTCAGCGTCAGTAGTGTCTCCAGGCATGTCACATCCAGACAAGCCCCCTTCTGGGTTCTGAGTGAAGCCGGGGGGGGGGGGGGGCTGTCCTCAGTGAACGCCCCCTGGGGGAGGGGGAGCAGCTGCCCAGGTGCCCCTCTCTGTTCCCCGGGAAGTAAATATCTCAAGCTGGGGGTGGGGGTGCCGCCAGAGCACCGAGGGTCCTGACGCCTCCCGTCCAGGGCCCCCAGCTGTGGCTGCTTTGGAGGGGCAGCCCAGGCGCTGGTGTAGAACCCAGCCCTGGAGACAGGCTTCTGGAATAACCGGAGATCATTCAGGGTGCGGCTTCGGAGCCTAAAGTTGAGCTGTTGTGTGTCATTCCCCAAGTGTGAAACCCAAGTCAGCAGCCTGAGCCCCTCCTGCGGCCGGCCCCTGCCCTGTCTGGGGGGAGGGGGATGCACGACTCTGCTGTTGGCTCATGATGGTGCACCTCGGTGCTACCCGGGTATGTTTGCCGACCTTGGCCAGCCCACCGACCCCCGGGCTCAGATTTGCTCAGGTAAACCCTATGCCCTTCTCACAGAGCTGTTGTGCACAGTGACTGCCCCCAGTGAGCCCTGGCGGGTGGGGGTGCCCTGGGGACAAGCCTGCGCGTGCTGAGACAGCCAGCCCTCCTCTGAACTGACATATGCTATTTGCACTTGTGTATGGGGTACAGTATGATAACTCAGCACGACGTGTGACTGTACATGGTGTAGGATGCTCAATCACATAATTAGCATTTCTATCTCCTCAAATGTTGCCAATTCTATGTGTTGATAACCTTTGAACTTTTCCAATTTTTCTCTTTAAAATTTTTTCTTTTATTGAGAGACAGAGAAAGAGAGGGAGAGAGAGAGGTGCTCTTTGTCCACTGCTCACTCCTCTACCAATGCCTACAAGACCAGCAGTGCCAAAAGCCTGGAGCTCCATCTGGGCTCCAGGGGGGCGGCAGGGACCCGACTATTGGAACCGTCACCTGCTGCCTTCCAGGGTGCAGAGTAGCAGGCAGAGAGAGAGAGAGAGAGAGAGAGAGAGAGACGGAGGGGGGCAGGGAGAGACCTTCCACCTGCTAGTTCAGTCCTGGCTGAAGCCAGGAGTTAGGAACCTCGTCTGGGTATGAACCAGGCAGGGACCCAAGCACTTGAACTATCATCGGCTGCCCGCCGGAGCACACAGCGGAAAGCTCACTCAGAAGCGGAGCTGGGCCTCGAACCCAGGCCCCCCAGTATGAGGTGTGAGCACCGCAAGTGGTCTTAAGCAGATCTCCCACCCCAAACTCTTAAAACGCTGTTGCTTGATCATTCTGTCGAAGTCACTGCAACAGGCCCTAGAGTGCTTGCTTGTGGCTCGTGGGCACCAGGAGGAGGTCTTAAGTCTCAGACACAGGACCTGCACTCTACAAGCTCCCAGTCTTGTAGGAGGAACAACCTGTAGACCTGCAGAGACGGGGAAGGGGGCTGTCGGCAACATGTAGTTGTCTAAGGGAAGACGGCTCTGCCGATGGAGCCTCTGGTGTTCTGAGTTCTGCCTCTCACTCATCTGTCTTCCCTCCCACCCACCCATCTATCCACCCACCCACCCACTCATCCATCTATCCATACATCCCCACCCCTCCCCCTTCTACCCACCCACCCACCCACCCATCTATCCACCCCCGCCCTTCCCCCACTCATCTACCCCTCCATCCACCTATCCACTCTCCCCCCACCCATCCTGCATACATGTGTTGAGCCCCCGTTTTCCAGGCCCTGGGCTAAGAGCTGGAGACAGAGCTGTCCTTGGCTTCCACAGAACACCCAGCCTAGAGGGTCCTGTGGGTCCTAAATGTTATCACATTTGTTTTCTGCTCAACATCTCAGGATGAGCTTCTTCCCCCAAAAAGTGATCTGAGGACAGGCAAAGGCAGGAGCGCCGGGAACGACTCCCGTGGCTGCTTTGGGGTGCGGTGCAGCCGCAAGCGAGGAGGCGTGAGATTGCCGATGCCCTGTGCGTCCCCGTGGGTCACAACCACTAAGTGCCCAGTTGCGCCAGACGTGCTGCTGAGCCTCCGGGCAATCCTGTTGAGAGGATTTCTGGTCTGTGCCTCGACTCTAAGAAGCAGCAAATCTTCTCTTGATGGATTAATGGGTGCGAATGTCACGAGGACGGCGATTTACAGCCCGCACGCCCGCCGTAGCCTGGCAGAAGGGTCGAGAGGACAGCACAGGAAGTGTCACGGAGGACAGGGCCCAGCGCTGGGGGAGGGACAGCGTGGCGTGGCGGCTCAGACCCTGAGGAACTGACTCACGAGAGCCCAGCTCACGAGAAAACAGTGCTGAACCCAGATGGCAACGCGCTTCTTAGGAGTGGGGGGGCTCCCGGATCCCCAGGTGGCAGGTCCTTAGGCTTGCGGCCGGTCATCCCTCCTGGAGCCAAGCCAGCAGAGAGAGGCCCTGCACATCCGTTTGGTCATCCCTCCTGGAGCCAAGCCAGAAGAGAGAGGCCCTGCACACCCATTTGCTTGTTTAGGCCTCTTGCACAGACCCCGAAGGGCTTTTTTTTTTTTTTTTTTTTTTTTTTTGACAGGCAGAGTGGATAGTGAGAGAGAGAGAGACAGAGAGAAAGGTCTTCCTTTGCCGTTGGTTCACCCTCCAATGGCCGCTGCAGCCGGCGCAGCACGCTGATCCAAAGGCAGGAGCCAGGTGCTTCTCCTGGTCTCCCATGGGGTGCAGGGCCCAAGCACTTGGGCCATCCTCCACTGCACTCCTGGGCCACAGCAGAGAGCTGGACTGGAAGAGGGGCAACTGGGACAGAATCTGGCGCCCCGACCGGGACTAGAACCCGGTGTGCCAGCGCCGCAGGCGGAGGATTAGCCTATTGAGCCACGGCGCCGGCCCCGAAGGGCTTTGAGGCTCATTGAACGCGCAGGAAGTATTCCGAGGCAGCTCTGCTTGTCAGAGTTGGAATTCAGCCCAGGCCCAGGGCTCCTCCCTAGCCGTCCTTCCCCTCCGCCTGGCCCAGCCGCCTACCGTAGCCTTGGCGAGAGTAGGACTTGGTTGTAAGACCCCAGAGGAATGCACCTGCGGCGTGGAGCAGTGGGTTAAGCTGCCGCGTGCTGGCACCCGCACTGGAGCCCTGTTCAAGTCTCAGCTGCTCTGCTTCCAACCCAGCTTCTTGCTGGTGCGCCTGGGCCCCTGCTACTCATGGGGAGACCCGGATGGAGTTCCTGGCTGCTGGCTTCAGCCTGGCCCAGCCCCGGCTACTGCAGGCTGAACCAGCAGATGAAAGACCCCCCCACACACACACCTGCTCTGCCTTTCAAATAAATAAATATTAACAAAAATATTAACAAAAATAAGACCCCAGGGGCCAATGTGGTGGTGCGTTGGGTTATGTCACTGCTTGTGACACTAACATCCCATATCGGAGTTGCTGGTTCGAGTCCTGGCTGCTCTACCTCTGATCCAGCTCCCTGTTAATGCACCTGGGAAAGTAGCCGTTGATGGCCCAAGTGCCTGGGCCCCTGCACCCATGCGGGGAACCCAGACGGGGTTCCATACCCCTGGCTTTGACCTGGACCAGTCCCCGTCATTGTGGCCATTTGGGGAGCGAACCAGAGAATGGAAGATCGCTCTTTCCCTCTTTCCCTCTCTCTGTCACTCTTTCAGATAAGGAAATAAATAAATCTTAAAAAAAAAAAAAAGCCCTAGAGATTGGCAAACCCACTCTCTCCCCTGGAGACCAAATTATTGGCCAGAATTAAGTCTGTGCATGCAGCAACAAACCCATGATTCCTGGGTGCACAGGGAGAGAACGGAGCCGATGGATTTGCTGCTGCACTCGGCGGCGGGGAGTGGACGTAGGGGAGTGGATGTAGGGGAGTGGACGTAGGGGAGTGAACGTAGGAGAGTGAACGTAGGGGAGTGGACGTAGGGGAGTGGACGCAGGGGAGTGGACGCAGGGGAGTGGACGTAGGGGAGTGAACGTAGGGGAGTGGACGCAGGGGAGTGGACGTAGGGGAGTGAACGTAGGGGAGTGGACGTAGGGGAGTGAACGTAGGGGAGTGGACGTAGGGGAGTGGACGTAGGGGAGTGAACTTAGGGGAGTGGACGCAGGGGAGTGGACGTAGGGGAGTGGACGTAGGGGAGTGAACGTAGGAGAGTGAACGTAGGGGAGTGGACGCAGGGGAGTGGACGTAGGGGAGTGGACGTAGGGGAGTGGATGTAGGGGAGTGGACGTAGGGGAGTGAACGTAGGAGAGTGAACGTAGGGGAGTGAACGTAGGGGAGTGGACGTAGGGGAGTGGACGTAGGGGAGTGGACGTAGACTCGTAGCCAGAGGAGCCAGTGCTCTCAGCAGGTGTCTGCAGCAGAGAGAAAATTAGGGAGCCCAGCAAGGTCCCAAGCAGCAAGCTGCAAATGTCCCCGAGACTTCAGCGATCCCCACACGGTCTCGGTGGTCAGGAGGGACAGCGCCCCCCACCCACGGCCGTGCGGTCATCTCAGGCTCGCCGGGTAGGACCCTCTGCCGAGCCCAGCAGCCTTGCTCGCAGCTGTCAGACAAGGCTTCCCTCGGCTCCCTCCCGGCCTCTTGGAGCCTCTCACGCCAGGGCAGCTGGATTTGTCAGAGCGAGCGGGAGGGCAGTAGAGAGAGAGGACAGCGAGGGACAGAGTGAGGGCAGGAGGGGCCGCAGCCATCACGGCTTCACCCTGACCACGCCGTCTGGCAGCTCTGCCGCGGTCTCCTTGCTGGAAGCTAGAAATGAGTCTCGAGGCCCAGACCACCCCCCAGCAGGTGGGACCCCTTGACCCTGTCGGAGCGGTTCTCACCACAACTAACACCAGGGGCACTTGCTGTGGGCAGGGCCCTCGGCGGAGCCAGCGACGGCAGAGCTGGCACAGGAGCCCCCCACTGCTGACTCCAAAGGCCCGGCCAGGCTGTCTGCTCCCCGTCCTCCCTCAGAAGTTCAGAGAGGCGGAGGGGCAGGTGTGGAGCTGGGAACGCAGCTTCTCAGTCTCACCTCCCCAGCTGTTTCCTCTGTCTGTGCTCACTTGGTTTTCCCTGGTTGCCTGCACCTTCTTCCTCCACCCAAACAAATCTACCTGCTCAAGACCCAGCTTCCAGCTGGCTGCCAGCCACCAGCGCTTCCTCCCACTGAGTCTGTGCAATTAGCCTGCACCAAGCAGGTTCGCCCTGCACCAAGCAGGTTCGCCCTGCACAAGCAAGGCGGGCTTCCGCCTCTGTGTGGGATGGGGGTCCATCAGGGCACGCCCTCCATGCCCCGGTCTCCCTGCCCCTGTGCCTGGGGTCGCCGTTAGCAAAGCTGCAGCCGGGGAGACGGAGCAGGCAGCTCGCGCTGATGCCTTCCCCGACACAGATCCAAGATTCTAGGGTCTCTGTTGGCCAGGAATGGGGGGACAGCTGGCCTCCAGGGGTCGGCCACAGGACAGGGCACTTCTGGAACATAATTTGTGGTAACCCAGACAATATGAAACCAGCCACTCAACCGTTTTGAGACGCACAGCTCCACAGCCTTAGGTTCTTCCCCATTGCCGTACAGGCGTCACTGTCACCTGTCGCTGGTGTGCACCTTCCGGGCTGAAACCTCCCTCCTCGGCATGCTCGCCCTCCCCGTGCTGTCTGCATGTGCGGGGGGGCTGCTCTAGCGGCCTCCGCTCAGGGACGCCCTCCTGCGAGCGATTATCTCACGTGGCATCGAGGTGTCCTCCAGATGTGCCCACCTGTAGCAGGTGTCGGCTCCGCCTCCCTTCTCTCAGGCCACGGCTGTTGCTTCGTCATCCTTGGCTCCTGCAGGCGCTGCTGCTGGGGGCAGGTGTGTGCCAGTGTCTGGACAGGACAGGTCACTTTTGGTGAGCAGCCAAGCGGGGGCTGGCGTGGGGGTGGGTGGGGGAGGAGCAGCCGTGGGGGTGTCAGCAGAGGGCTCTGCCTTCCCCACCTGCTGGGTCTGCCCCCACCCCACCCCACCCCACTGTGCTCCCTGAGGGCGGAGACCCTGTCTTCTCCGTCCCTGGGCCCCCCAGAAGCTGACAGGTGGTGGGCTTCAGCACTGCGTACCTTTCCCAGGACTGTGTCGGAGGCTGAGGCACCCCAGGCCCTGGGGGAAACAGGGCTGAGAGAGGGGCGCCTGCCCCCTCCTGTGTCTGTCAGCTGTCGGCCCCTGCTGCACTCGCTGTAAGCCTTGGAGCACAGGCTGTGCCAGCCGGAGCCTGGGCCCCCCCGCCCGGGTCAGCTACTGACCTAACAGAGAAGCACAGCGGCCAGCTCCAAGCTCACTGGCAGCACAGCTTCCTGGGTCCTCGCAGACCCCAGCCCTGCAGGTGGGGTCTCCCACGGTCCTTGTCTGCCTGGAGCAGCTTCCTGCCCCCACGGACGGCAGCTCTAAGCTCCAAGCTTGTGGGTGGGATCCAAGCCCCTGGTTTGCCACTCTGCAGAGGTCTCACTGCCAAAGCCAGTCTCAAGACCAGGCTGGAGGTCAAGGTTCAGGAAGAGCCGCAGGTCATGCGGCAGGCAGGGGGCCGGGAGCAGGGAGGGGTGAAGAAATGGGCCAAATCTGCCTCCTTTCTAGAATGTTCCGGGAGAAGCTGGGCGATGCTTCTCCGGCCCTGGAAGGCAGGTTTATTTCTTCCCACTGCGAGTTTCTCTGATCCCGATTCCAACATCCTGGCTCCTAATCAACGCGCGGTGAGCCGTGGCCGAGCTGCAGAGTTCGCTCTCTGCCGACTCCGTCCCAGGGGCCCGGGGGTCTCTCTTGCACACCTTCAATCCCCTACACATTCATCTTTTTCAGTCCAGGATTTCCGGGAAATAAAAAACCTCTGTCTGAGGGCTGCCGGGATGAGTCGGAACTCGGGGCGCGTGGATCCCCACGAGCGGCGCTGGCAGGGCGGGAGGAGGGAGTGAGCTGTAGCTCTGCCCAAGTTGTGGCTGTCAGCTGCCTGGGCTGCCAGACTCGCTGCTTGTGGGGCGCATGTGTCGTTCCAGCTGCCGGGAACGCTCTCCTCGCCCTGGGTTTTTCCATGAAGGACGTGGATTAGCGAAGAGCCCGCGTCGGCCGCCAAGGGCGAGGCCGCCTGCTTATCCCGACTCTTGCACGCTCCGCGTCTCTCCTGAGGGCTGCCTCTAAGCAGGATTTATGTCTCCCAGATGCAAAGCAGAAAGCAAGGGGCCGGCATTAAGTGTGCGGGCGGCGATGCAGCTTGCCCACGGCTTGCCATATGCTTAATGTGGATTTCAGAAGACAGCGTGTTTTCTCATTAAAAGTGGCCCTGACAGGGCGGGTGTGTGTTGCGGGGAGGGTCTCTGGAGCGGGGAGCCCCTCCTGAGCCACCCCAGCCCCTGCCCCCTTGCCCAGGCGCATGCTGGTCACCTGGGACTGTGCAGAGCAGCGGCTCTCGGCTGGGGCAGACTGTGCCCCCTCCCCGCCCGGTGGCACTCGGTGACACCTGGGGACAGATCTGGTTCTCAGGGTGGGAAGATAGATGTGCCGGCAGTGTTGTAGCCGGTGGGGGCTGGCAAAGGCGCTGAGTGCTGTGCAGGGCCTCGGACGGCCCCCACCACAAAACCACCAGTGTCGTAGGGGCAGCCGTGGAATTCTGGCCTGTGCCATCGCTGGGCTGGCAGGTGTCCGCCCCAGAATTCAGGAGTCAACGTTCGTGTTTTTAATGTTTTATTTCAGAGGCAGAAAGAGAGGGCACTCCCATCTGCTGGCCCATCCCACGAATGCCCGCCACAGCCGGGGCTGGTAGCTGGGGACGCCACCGAGGTCTCCCGGGGCTGCAGCGGCCGGAAGCTGAGGTCAGGAGGCAGAGCCGCTCCTGAACGCAGGCACCGCGTGGTGCAGCGGCAACACCTCAGCTGCTGCCTCAGACGCCCGCCCCCGTGCTGGGGTTCCGCTGTGGCCCTCGCGATGGTGTCGAGCGCGGGGCCTCCTGGGTGCACGGACTCAGTGGCCATCGTGGAGGGCTGTGTGGCGGGAGTTTGGCTGTGTGCAAGGAACCCTCAGGAGGTGCAGCGTTCCCTGTGCCGTCTTGGAAGCAGAGACCAGACCCTCCCCAGACAGCCCGCCTGCCGGCCCCTCCGTCTGGGACTTCCTGGGGCCCAGGACTACGTGTGAAATGAGGCCGCAGTGTTTGTCAGAGCGGCACAGGGCAGACACACAGCATCCTGGGAGAGCCTGGGAGACGTCCTGCTGGGTGAAGTGAGCCAGACCCAAGAGGAAATATTCTGCGGCTCCATTGCGAGGGGGCCTTAGAGAAGCCAGATTCGGGGAGACAGCAGGTGGCGTGGGGGGTGCCGGGGCGGCAGCGGGGGGGGGCAGGGTTTCAGTCTGGGGAGATGAGGAGGTTCTGGCTTAGATGGTGATGACGGTTGTATAACAGTGTGAAGTGGCCTAATGACACGGAATTGCACACTTAAAAATAGTAAATTTTACTACAATTTTTAAAATGATGCAGTGTGGGGCCGGTGCCATGGCTCACTTGGTTAATCTTCCGCCTGCAGCGCTAGCATCCCATATGGGCACCGGGTTCTAGTCCCGGTTGCCCCTCTTCCAGGCCAGCTCTCTGCTATGGCCCGGGAGGGCAGTGGAGGATGGCCCAAGTGCTTGGGCCCTGCACCCCATGGGAGACCAGGAGAAGCACCTGGCTCCTGGCTTCTGATCGGCATAGCTCCGGCCATGGTGGCCATTTGGGGGATGAACCAACGGAAGGAAGACCTTTCTCTCTCTCTCTCACTATCTATATCTCTACCTGTCAAATAAATAATAATAATAAAATGATGCAGTGTCAAAGGAGTCATTTTCCCAAAACAAGCTGAGGCCGACAGCCCCGGCGTAAGCTGTGTCCGGCGGTGTGGCTGTGGGAGTTTGCGCTGCTGCAGCCAAACCCTGAGACCGGGCCCCGTGACAACCGGGGTCTGCGCGGTTCTGGGGGCCGGGCCCCGTGACAAACGGGGTCTGCGCGGTTCTGGGGGCCGGGCCCCGTGACAACTGGGGTCTGCGCGGTTCTGGGGGCCGGGCCCCCGTGACAACCGGGGTCTGTGCACGGTGCTGGGGCCGGGGAGTCCAGGCCGAGTGCTGCCAGCTCTCCTGCCCGGTGTGGGGTGTGGTGTGCTGCTGCTTCCAACACAGCATCTCGTTGGCCAGGAGCAGAAGAGGGGAACTCCTCCCTGCAGGCTTTTGCCTCTCCTCCTCCTTATTTGAGACCAGAGGGAGACACAGAGACAGAGCTGCCACTCGCTGGTTCCCTCCTCAAATGCCTGCCACAGCTGGGACTGGGCCACACTGAAGCTGGAGGCCAGGAACTCCATCCGGGTCCCCCGTGGGCGGCAGGGACCCGAGTACTTGAGCTGTCACTGCTGTTCCCCAGGGCGCGGCAGCAGGAAGTTGAGTGGGGAGCAGAGCCAGGACTTGAGCCGGGCACTCTGATGATGGGATACAGGAGTCCCGGCGACAGAAACCAGGAAATGTTGCCTTTTTATTTTTTTTTTTATTTTTTTTTTATTTTTTTTATTTATTTTTATTTTTTGACAGGCAGAGTGGACAGTGAGAGAGAGACAGAGAGAAAGGTCTTCCTTTTGCCGTTGGTTCACCCTCCAATGGCCGCCGCGGTAGCGCGCTGCGGCCGGCGCACCGCGCTGATCCGATGGCAGGAGCCAGGTGTTTCCCCTGGTCTCCCATGGGGTGCAGGGCCCAAGCACTTGGGCCATCCTCCACTGCACTCCCTGGCCACAGCAGAGAGCTGGCCTGGAAGAGGGGCAACCGGGACAGGATCGGTGCCCCGACCGGGACTAGTACCCGGTGTGCCGGCGCCGCAAGGCGGAGGATTAGCCTAGTGAGCCGCGGTGCCGGCTAAATGTTGCCTTTTTCTCAAGGCCCTGGTCCCACCCAAGAGGGCCCTGCCCTTGCGATCACCTCTTAGAAGCCCCTCTGTTCACACAGTTCCACTGGTGATTAAATTTCACCATGTATGGGGGGGGGTCATGCACCCATAGCAGCGGGGGAGGGCCTTGTGGCCAGCAGGCTGCCACTGCTTACGGTGCCTGCCTTTGAGTCCTGGCCGCTGTCTGATCCACCCTCCTGCTAATGCGTTCTGGGAGGCAGTAATGATGGCCCAAATGCTTGGGACCTTGCCACCCCCGTGGGAGGCCCAGATGGGGTTGCAGGCTTCTGGCTTCCTCCTGGCCAGCCCTGGCTGTTGCGGGCACCTGGGGAGTGAACCCGAGCTGCCTTTCATCACCAGGTCCCACTTCGTCCTCCGGCCCCGAAGCAGCCCTGCTGGTGCCCTGAATCCCCGCACCCCAGCTCCTCCAGCTGACAACCGTTCTAGCACCAAGCAGCTAGGAGCAAATGCAGCTTCCACCACCCCGACCTCCCCGAGCTCCAAGTCAGCCGTTCCCACGGCCTCGGTCACGGCAGCAGCTGCAGGCGTGGCCTCGGAGCCGGGACACAGGGAAGGGGGTGCAGGCGGCCTGGCCCAGCTCACAGCTGGGGGGCTGCTGCTGGGGTCTCCCGCCCCTGACTGCCTGAGTGGGGGGGGAAGCGAGAAAAAAGCCTTCTGGTTCCTTCTCTCCCACTGCGGCCCCTGTGCATGGGCCCCTGCCAGCTTCGTGGGAGGCCTGGATGAGTTCCTGGCTCCTGGGGTTAGCCTGGCTCAGCCCTGGCTGTTTTAGTCACTTGGGGATTGAACCAGCAGATGGAAGACCCCCCCATCTCCAAAGCCCCCAGAGAAGCCTCTCTCACGGCCACTTGGGAGTGAGGGGAGGGGCTTCTGGACTCGCCCGGCAGGAGCAGAGAAGGAGACGACCCTTCGAGGGGTGGTGCCGAGGTCTGGCCATGTCCCCTGAAACTTGGTCCCCCAGCCGGGCTCTTCGGAGGTGACTGGGGTTGGGCAAGGTCCTGAGGGTGGGACCCCTGGCTCTGCGAGAATAGAGCCCTGAGCTGGCCACTGGCATGGGGCGTCCCGGCCTCGGGGCCCTGCGGAGGCAGGAAGGCCCTCGCCGGATACGGCCTCCCCGTCTGGAACTTCTCGGCCTTCGCGGCCGGGATACTGAATAAATCTTTATGGTGATAAATGACTCAGTCTGTGGTGTCGCTTGTTCAGAACACGGACGAAGGCTGGCGTGGGGCGGAAGGGACAACCGTGCTGCAAGATGAATGGGAGGGGGGCCCATCTTCCCAGCACCCCTTCCTCAGGGAGCATGGGATGGAAGATGCGTAGAAACTCAAGATAAATGGAAAGAAAACACAGGTTGGAGGCGGCGGTGGGCGTGGCAGCCACGCTCAAGGCACAGACACAGCTCCCAGGGCTGCAGGCTCCCCTGGGAAGGCGAGGGCGTTCCGGCTCACTCCGGACATATCCTTCTGATGGAAAACTCCAGAAGGCATGGAGATGGAGAGTTATGGGGAAAATAACAACAAGATGATGACCAAAATCAGGACTACAAATCACGTTTGCAGATTTTCCCATGGCTGACGGGGACATGGCTCGAAACGGGCCACATATCACAGGAGGTGGTGGGCAGGAGTCATGAGGGCGGGCGATCGTGGGCTCAGCACAGGGTGTTCCCTGCCGAGGGCCTGGCGGGGCTGCCGGCGCGGCGGGGGGGGGAGTGACTCACAGTAAGGGTCTGCCGCACGTCCCCCAGAAGCTGCCACACCCAGCCTGCCACTGTGACAAGCGAGCCAGACAGGCCCCAGGAGCCGTGGCAGCTGGGCCGTCTGCACAGAGCCATCCCGGCCTCCTGCTGGAAACATTCATCTCGGATGGAAACTTCTGGCCCCTTTGCCTTCTGTAAGAGAGCTGTGGTCCAGGCAGCACCCTGGGGCCAGGCGGGAGTCCCCGTCCCTGCTTGGCTCTGTCCCCGGCCTTCCGCTGGGACGGGGGGACCGGATTCCTGAACACTTTCTCGCTTGCTGGGTCTTTCCTGAGGACTGGATGTGAAACCAGATACGAGATGCCACTGTTCACTCGCAAGTTTACAAGAGCAAGGTGATCGGACGAAGGGGAAACCAAAGCAGTGCCTGGCAGTCTGGGGAGCATGGGCTGGCACAGCGCACACCCCAGTTTCTGTAATCACAACGACCTTTTGGGAGGCTCCCGGGAACCCTGAAGAAGCTCCCGACTTTTGCTGGCCACGGGTTGAACTGTGCGCCCTGGGAACGCACATCCAAGAACTAATGCCCGGAACCTGTGACTGTGATGAACCAGGCTGTTCGAAGAGGTCACTAGGGCAAGTTCAGACAATGAAGGGTGCATCCCTAATCGAGTACGACTGGCGTCACCGTAAGCCCGGAGCACAGGCAAGCAGATCGGACAATGGTGGCGCAGGCAGAGGTTGGAGCCGCCAGCCAGGCAACACCCACGATGGCGGACGATGCCAGAGCCAGGCGAGAGGCAAGGACCAGCTGCTTATGTGGAGCCTGGGGGCTGCACGGCCCTGCTTTCTCCTGCAGCTCAGGATTCGGGCCTGCAGGGCTGGGAGACGGACGCGCGTTTGTGCTGCTCCAGGGCGGTCCTGGCCAATGACACAGCCCCTTGGGCCCCTACTTTCATCTCTAGGAAGATTTATTTACTTGAAAATCAGAGATACAAGCACTTGGGCCGTCTTCCGCTGCCTCCCCAGGTGCATTAGCAGGAAGCTGGATCAGAAGTGGAGCAGCTGGGACTCGAACTGGCATTCATATGGGACGCCAGTGTCAGAGGCAGTGGCTTACCCCGCTGCGCCACAGCGGCGGCTCTGAGTTTCATGTTTCTCGCAGGTGCGTTTCGTTAATCTCCCTTTTCCAGGCTGAGGCGATGGTGGGTGAGCCTTGTCCCCCCAGGGCCCCATGTTCCCTGAATTTGAGAATCACTGACATTCTGTAAATATTACACAAAATAACAAATGAGGAGTTTAAAAAGAGACAGTTGCTTATATTATTTGTATTTTCATAAAGGCATAATCTTATTGTAGGCAATATTATTAAAATAAAAGCTTATAAAATTCAGTTTGCGTATTTTTATTGGGTAATATGTTTTCTCAGTATAGGCTCAATCATAAAAGCTCCCCCTTCCCCTTGAACCACTGCGTCCTCCGTGGGCACGGACCACATTTTATGATTCCACCTCCAGGGTCCTGGGATGGCACACCCCCTCCACTGGCAATATTTTATTTCTTAAATAATGGAGTTTTTGATCTGGGAAGGACACTGACGTTTGTCCTCCTCCACAAAGAATCCCTAAGGGTTGTGTCCAGCAGTGTCTGAGCCAGCAAAGTCCAGGAGACGGGTGCCCTCGTCCGCCCAGACTGACCATCAGGGTCCCCCGGCTGGAAGCCAGGGCCTGGGGCACCACCCCTACTGCTTCTTAGCTCTTGCCTGGCTTCAAATTCTAGCTCCCCAGAGAAGCCCTTTGCGGGCCCCCACAAAGCAGCTCCAGGAGGAAAACGTGCCCCGGGGGGGAAAGGAGGGGGCGGAGGGTGCAGGTTTCATTCGCTGGAAGCACTCACTTCCGCTCCCTCGCTGCGTTGCGTGTGGGGCTGCGTCCTGCCGCTGGCTCTTTAAGGCTGGGGCTATGCAACCACCCTGAGTTCTGCAAGAAGCAGCGTGGACAGTGGGTGACGCCGACTCAGGAGAGGCACTTCGCACTGGGGTCCCCGACTCCTCACCCGGGGCCCCGAGCTTCCCGGGGTGACTGCCTTTACGGAAGGGGAATCGCATTGTTAGTTTGCAAGGACTGGGAACCCACATGCTCACTGCACAAAGAAATCACAGACAGACAGAAAGGTGTGAGTAGCAGAAGCAGTGGATGAGGGAGACAGCTCCCAGCAGCCTCGCTTTGCCGCCTAGAGGGGGGCTGAGCCTGGCCCCTCCCTCCCTTCTTCTCACCTCACCATCCACAGACATCTAACCTGCAAGGGGGGTGGCTCAGATTTTGCTAAAAACAGAGCAATGATGCCCAGACAAAAGCAAGGTTCTTTCTGTCTATTTTCGTTTCTTTTAAGCTAAGCACAGATTTCTCTGGAAGGACCGGAGCTGGCCGGTCTCCCTGCACGGAAAACAATAGCTCAGTGAAGCGCTGGGCTCTCTCCAGTTCCCTGACCTCCAGGCTTGCTCCTGATTCTTGATGACAAAACATATTCAATGCCCTTGATTGATTTAGTGAAGAACCTGCAATATTGGAGGCTGGAACGCAGCCCGCCCTGCCTGCCAATGGAACGCCGCGCTCCGAGCGCCTCCTGCGTTGAGAAGAGATGAGGTCAATCGCAGGGGGCCCACAGCTGAGCCTGGAGCGTGGAACTCTGGCCACCTCCGTGCCTCCTGCCACTGCGATCCGTCTGGGCCACCGTCTCAGCCCTCCCCCTGCATTTAGCCCCGACCTCTTCGGTGCTGGACCGACACATTCAGGCTTTTGCATTTGTTCTCTTGCTCGTTTTGCTGACTGCCAGACAGCCTGGGTTCTGGAGCTGGACGGGTCATCGGGGGTGGGCTGGCATTGCAGGAGGGCGCACCTGCTCCTCTCGCCCACTGCCAATCAGCTTGGACTGGTTGGGGTCATTCCGCTGAGGCCCCCTTGTCCAGTTCCACGCCTGTGACCTGCAGCGCAGCGCCAGCAGAGTTGTTTCGTGGCACTCAGCCTCACAAATCCCCCAGGGTCAGGACTCGCGCCAGGGCCTCTGAGAGCCCACCCCTTTCCGCGGGTTGATTCAGCCCAGGCCTTGGGTGTCCTCCGAGATTCCTGCCACTTGCTTCCAAGATTACAGTGTCTCGGGGACTTCATGGGAAGGAGGTGGAGACACTGGACGGTGGAACGCAGGCCCCTGGGGCCAGCCGAGTGCTGGTGAGGCATACCGGCCCTCGAATTCCCGCCCATGTCCTTAGTCACAGCCCTGGCTTCCAAGGGGGCTGCTCTCCCAGTGCCTGTCACCTGTGACACACGGGCATGAGCTTCTTTAAACGTCCTGATGCCACACGGTGAGTCAGGCCCGCGTTTGAAACTTCAGGGAGGGAGCTGGACTGGCTGTCACATGAGTCACAGGATGTCACACCCGGAGTATTCTTAGAAACCCGTCTTCCTGTCACAGACGCGGGGACCGAGGGCAGGGAAGGGCAGAGGCTTTGCCAGCGGCTCAGGGAATCTGGCTGAAGGCCCGAATGTGTGTGCCCTCAGCCCCCATCCAGGGCACTCACCCTGAGTGGCCACTGGCCGGTCTATTTCTCTGTCTGTCCCCCGGGTGACTCCGTGGGCTCACTTTCTATTTGCACTTGGAATATCAGGACAGGCATGTGGATTTCCCCAGCTCACACACTTTATAGGCGAGGACACGGAACCTCTGGGAGATGGAGCGGCTTTGCCGGGTCCCAGAGCTGGCTGGCAATGGCCAGCCTCACAGTCCTGCTTCCTGTAGCCGCGGCTGCCCGGGAGACTGGCCGCAGCGGAGCTGTCTGCGGGGCTGGGGCGAGGCTGGGGGAGCCAGGCAAAGGCAGGAGCTGCATCCTGCTGCCTGCCGGCAGGTGGCCTGGGGTCCTCCTGAGAGCTGCGGCCCCCAGCGTCCTGCAGAAGGTGAGGATTTCCTTCCTGCCAACACGGCCGGGAAAACAGAAAGGGTTAAGCACCTTGTGTGGTTCGGTGCCTTTGCCCTGGATTGAGCTCACTGGGAAGATGTGGCCGGAGGAGAGTAGACTGACAGGGAAAAGGCTTGCATTGTGCTGTTGGGGCGGACTGGGATAGAGGATCCCCCGGCACGCCGAAAGGATCCCGGAGGCCATCGGGACTGCGGTGGGGACACAGCCCTGGACGCCACAGCGCAGGGCCCTGTCTTGAGACCACCTGGAGGTTCTGGGTGGCCGAACCCGCGGGCACTCCTTCTATGCTGGTCACCTCCACGGGGAACACTGTCCTTCAGGGTGGGCACGGTCAGCAGAAAAATGAACACTGGGCTGGCCAGCGGCCTGCAAGGTCGCCCAGGGAAAGTGATCTATGCAGGGCTGACATCCGGCACACACACACCACAGCCAAGGAGCCAAGGAGCCCTGCTCACTGCACCCCAGAGGGCACAGGTGTGCGTCTCTACCCCTGCTCACTGAGGGGCAGGTGTGGGTCTCTACCCCAGTGCACCTGAGGGCACAGGAGTGCATCTCTACCCGCCCCTGAGGGGCAGGTGTGGGTCTCTACCCCTGCTCACTGAGGGGCAGGTGTGGTCTACCCCTGCTCACTGGGGGGCAGGTGTGGGTCTATCCCTGCTCACTGAGGGGCAGGTGTGGATCTCTACCCCAGTGCACCTGAGGGCACAG
This sequence comes from Lepus europaeus, assembly GCF_033115175.1. Lineage (NCBI taxonomy): Eukaryota > Metazoa > Chordata > Mammalia > Lagomorpha > Leporidae > Lepus > Lepus europaeus. The sequence continues at coordinate 1,845,434 of NC_084844.1, read as the reverse complement.
GAGTGCATCTCTACCCGCCCCTGAGGGGCCCAGGTGTTCGTCTCTACCGCTGCTCACTGAGGGGCAGGTGTGGGTCTCTACCCCCCCCCCCACTGAGGGGCAGGTGTGCGTCTCTACCCCTGCTCAGTGGGTGGCAGGTGTGGGTCTCTACCCCCCCCCCACTGAGGGGCAGGTGTGGGTCTAGCCCTGCTCACTGGGGGGCAGGTGTGGTCTAGCCCTGCTCACTGAGGGGCAGGTGTGGGTCTAGCCCTGCTCACTGGGGGGCAGGTGTGGTCTAGCCCTGCTCACTGAGGGGCAGGTGTGGGTCTAGCCCTGCTCTCTGAGGGGCAGGTGTGGGTCTCTATCCCTGCTCAGTGGGTGGCAGGTGTGGGTCTCTGCTCCTGCTCACTGAGGGCACAGGTGTGCATCTCTACCCCCCATGAGGGGCAGGTGTGGGTCTAGCCCTGCTCTCTGAGGGGCAGGTGTGGGTCTCTATCCCTGCTCTCTGAGGGGCAGGTGTGTCTACCCCTGCTCACTGGGGGGCAGGTGTGGTCTAGCCCTGCTCACTGGGGGGCAGGTGTGGTCTAGCCCTGCTCACTGGGGGGCAGGTGTGGTCTAGCCCTGCTCACTGAGGGGCAGGTGTGGTCTAGCCCTGCTCTCTGAGGGGCAGGTGTGGGTCTAGCCCTGCTCTGAGGGGCAGGTGTGGTCTAGCCCTGCTCTCTGAGGGGCAGGTGTGGGTCTAGCCCTGCTCTGAGGGGCAGGTGTGGGTCTCTACCCCTGCTCACTGAGGGGCAGGTGTGTCTACCCCTGCTCACTGGAGGGCAGGTGTGGGTCTACCCCCGCACTGAGGGGCAGGTGTGTCTACCCCTGCTCACTGGGGGGCAGGTGTGGGTCTCTACCCCTGCTCACTGGAGGGCAGGTGTGGTCTACCCCCGCACTGAGGGGCAGGTGTGTCTACCCCTGCTCACTGAGGGGTGCAGTTGCGTCTCTACTCCGTTCCACCCGAGGTTCGCCGCACGGGAGCCTCGCTCCGTGGACACAAACCTTGGTCTTCCACGGTTTGCGTGTCAATCTGCAACAACACAGGAAAACCTGCTCCGGAAAGGAGACGCCGCGGTAATGGACGAGATGACTGTTCCCAGTTTTCATGAGGAAGAAAACCAAAGGGAAAATCTGATCGACATGGTGGGGGATACCAGGAACCGATTAAAAAACCCACAAAAAACCCTACCCACACCAGGCTCTCCGTGATATCACCGATCCTAAAGCTTCTGTCGCCTTGGCGAAGTCTGGGGAAAACAAGGCGGCCGAGTCCTTGCGTCGGAAGCGAGCGGCTCCGGTGGTGGGAACCAGCAGCTTCTCGAGACACGGTTACACCGCGCGCGCGGCGGGATGGCGGGCGCCGTGGCGCCGGGGCGGGGCTTCCAACGCCGCGTCCCTCGACGCGCGAACGCCCCGAGGAGGTTTGGCCTCTGGGCCCCGCCGTAGGTCGCGATGCATTCTGGGCCTCCGCAATATGGCGTCCTCCTTGATGTGCTGATGAGAGGAGTTTCACTGTAGCGCCAGACCAGAGGGCAAAACTCCCCGAAGCCAGTAAGCGCGCGTTCCGCGTTGTTCCCGCGGGCCCGTGCCGCCCGGCCCTCGGGACTTGTCCTCGGGCAGGACCGACCCACGGGGCCGAAGGCCGGGGCCAGCCAGGCCGCGCGGACCCGGGGCTGAGGAGCCGGCCGCGGACGAGCACGATGGCCCGGTGCTGGCTCCGGTTGCAGCCGCTCGGGCGAGTGCGGGATCCGCGGGGCTGAGAGCGGCTGGAGGAGACCGAGGAGCGCGGAGCCCGCTCCCCTCCGGCCAGGCGGCCCCAGGAGCGGGCGGCCTGCGTGTGCTCGGAGCGGCCCGGGCGTCGGCCGCCGCGAGGCCCCGAGCTCCTCGCGCCTGCTGACATCTCGGCTCGCAGCGGCCGGGGACGCGGCCGGGGGCTCGGGCCCGGGGTGCGCGTCCGTGCCCGGCTTCGCTCCCCGACCCCGGCTGGGCGCGCCGAGCCCGGACTTGTGCGGCCGCCTGGGGGTCTTGGCGCGCTCTGCCCCCCGATTCTTCGCCCGGGTCGTCCTTGGCCGGCCCCGGTCCGCACGAGCGTTCAAGGCTGGAGGTTCTCGAGCGCCTGCTGCCCAGGACGCCCCCGGCCCCGGCCCCGGCCCCGGCGATGGAGGCCGAGATGCTGCAGTCGCCCCTGCTGGGGCTCGGGGAGGAGGACGAGGCCGACCTGACCGACTGGAACCTGCCGCTGGCCTTCATGAAGAAGCGGCACTGTGAGAAGATCGAGGGCTCCAAGTCCCTGGCGCAGAGCTGGAGGATGAAGGACCGGGTGAGTGGGGCCGGGCGGGCAGCGCGACCCCTGCCCGCAGCGCGTGTTGCCGGACACTTCCGACTGCGGGGCTTGGCCAAGGGCTGTTCTGCCTGGCGCTGCTGCTCCTCACGCTGGGCTCGAGTTTCGGCGAACAAAGTTAGGCAACTTTGAGACGACTGCGTAGCGAGTGTCCGCGCTGTCCCCGCTGAGGGCAGGGCAGCGAGCTGACCGCGTGCTCGGCCTCCTGTTGTGGCTGCGCTTTTTTATTTTCTTTAAGGTTTATTTTATTTATTTGAAAGGCAGAGAGAGAGAGAATCTTCCGTCCACTGGTTCTGTCTCCAAATGGCGGAAACAGCCCGGAGTGGTCCAGGCTGAAGCCAGGAGCCAGGAGCCTCTTCCAGGTCTCCCACGTGGGTGCAGGGGCCCAAGGACTTGGGCCATCTTCTACTGCTTTCCTAGGCCATAGCAGAGAGCTGGACAGGAAGTGGAGCAGCCGGGACTCGAACTGGCGCCCGTGTGGGATTCCGGGGCAGCAGGCGGCGGCTTCACCCGCTACGCAGGCCCCAGCTAGGTGCAGGAGCTGAGGCAGTGCCCGGGAAGCAAGGTGACTGGAGCGGGGAGCTGCACCCTGGTCTCACCGCTCTGCCTGGGAGCCAGGCCTCTGTTCTGAGGCGCAGCCAGGATTCCTCCAAAGGTGGACCCGGCGTATGACAGGGGTGGGAGTGCCCGGGCGCTGCAGTGTGGGCCCAGGCTGGGAGGAGGAGAGCCGGTTTTGTGGATGTTGTGTTGCTTCTGCCTCTGTGGTTTGTCCTCGCAGGCCGCTGTGCGTGGAAGCCTGAGTTCATGATGTTTGATCTGCCCGGGCTCGTGTGTGAATCGATTGTTGCTGTCTTCTGAGTGGTGTTGAGTGTATCTGTGAATTCACCACGGTGTTCCAGCCAGTCAGTCACCGGTGCCTCAGCTGTTAATTTGGTTTTTCTTTTAAAAAGTTTGGGAAGTTTGTTTTATCCAAAAACAACTTAAGAAGTAAAACTGGTCGCTGGGAGAGGTAGTACAGTGTGCCGACATCTTTAGTACTGAGGGAGATCCCCAGCCCACGGGTTCACTCCCCAAATGCCTGCCGTGGCTCGGGCTGGGCCAGGTCGAAGCTGGGAGCTGGGGACTCCATCCGGGTCTCCCACGTGGACGGCGGTGGCCCAGCTACCTGAGCCGTCACCTGCTGTCGCCCAGGGCCCGGGATCTGGAGTGGAGCCAGGATGCAGAGGTGGCGCTCCCTCATGGGATGTGGGTGTCCGAGCCACGTCTTCACCCTGTGCCAAGCACCCACCCCGAGAACCGTTGTGTGGGGGCTGGTGCTGTGGAGCAGTGGTGCGGCGCCAGCACCCTATGTGGGCACCGATTTGAGTCCCGGCTGCTCCACTTCCGATCCAGATCCCTGCTGATGTGCCTGAGAAAGCAGCAAGAGCTTGGGTCCCAGTCACCCATGTGGGAAACCTACAGGAAGCTCCGGGCTGCGGGCTTTGGCCTGGTCCAGCCCCAGCTGTTGTGGCCATTTGGGGAGTGAACCAGAGGATGGAAGATCTCGCTTTCCTTCTCTGTAACTCTTTCAAATAAATAAATCAATCTTTTTTTTTGGACAGGCAGAGTAGACAGTGAGAGAGAGAGAGAGACAGAGAGAAAGGTCTTCCTTTACTGTTGGTTCACCCTCCAATGGCCGCCGTGGTAGGCACGCTGCGGCCGGCGCACCGCGCTGATCCGATGGCAGGAGCCAGGCGCTTCTCCTGGTCTCCCATGGGGTGCAGGGCCAAGGACTTGGGCCATCCTCCACTGCACTCCTGGGCCACAGCAGAGAGCTGGCCTGGAAGAGGGGCAACCAGGACAGGATCCGGCGCCCCGACCAGGACTAGAACCCGGTGTGCCGGCACTGCAGGCGGAGGATTAGCCTAGTGAGCCGCGGCGCTGGCCCTCAGTGCACTTTTATCCCAGGTCCATGGCCGCTTTGTCAGCCTGGCAGCCGAGCCACAGATTTTGGATGCAGAACGTTGCCTCCCCGGTGATGGCGGATCATCCTGACGTTGTAGTTGGTCCTGGTGATGTCCTGCAGCTTAGCCAGAGCACCTGCGTGAAGGCCATGGTGGTGCAGGTCTTCCTGTTGGCCAGACGCCCTGTCCTGGCCTCTCCCTTAGTGGTGCAGTAGGGGTCCCCATCTTATGACCCAGGACAGGCAAGAGAGGGCCACCTCGATGTGTGCGGTCACGGTCAGCTGCGCCTCCCTGTTCTCCACCAAGGTGGGCAGTGTCGACCCTGCTCAGAGGACGTGGGGTCTGGGTGAGGACGCCCCTGTGTCAGCAGCTTCCTTCTCGGCCCAGGCCAGCAGCCTGCTTCTCTTGTTTGTGTCTGGTCTGTACCTGGGGGCCAGCTTCAGCGGTTGGTAGCCTTGTGGCCGTCCAGGACCTGGGTGAACCGGGTAACGCAGGAGGCACTGGCAGCTGTCCATGCAGGATGGTCCTGTGCCCCTCAGCCAGGTGCGGCGGGGCCACTGGACAAACGTGTGAGGTCCCGTTTGTGCTGGGTATCCTGTCCATTGCCAGGGTGCTTAGGCCTGTTCTCAGACTCTGGGGATTTGCCACCTTCTTGGTCTCCTGCCTCGCGACAGCAGAGATGGGGCCATCAGCATCTTGGGCGGCTGGAGGAGGGAGCAGGCATTTGCCTTAAAGCAGCTCTGACTACATTTTTTTAATCGTATTTGGAGGGCGTATATATATATATATATATATATATATTTTTTTTTTAAATGTACCTCTGCTACCCTGAACCTGTGCTCAAACTGTTTGATGAGTGGATAAATCTATGACCTTTTAACTTAAACATTAATTTATGAATAATTAGGTTATTAAAGAAACAAAAGTATTGTTAATCTTAGTACTGAGATGGCTGCTTGGGAGAGAGCCCGGGAGGAGGTTTGCCTTGGTGAGTTGTTCAGTGGAGTCGGCAGCGGAGCCGTCAGTTTGCAGGGCGATGTCTTAGTGCCCTGTGGCCCCTGGGGCTGTGTCAGTCGGCCCTGCCAGGGCTCACGCTGCAAATTCAAGTGGGGGCAGCCTAGCTGTGTGA